>NW_006399919.1:1887527-1923705 GCF_000299155.1 Elephantulus edwardii | reverse complement strand
GGCTACCCTGCTCTCCAGGAACCTCCAGCACAAACCCTGCCTGTCCGCACACCACGCCCCACCCCCAACCCTCCCCTTCCTCGGTGTTTCAACTTCCTTGCAACTTTCCGGGCTGGTTGCTTGGGTTTGAGTTTGGATGGATTGGCTTTGTGTTTTTGGTTTTGTGGGGGGTTCCCCCCTTCTCTTCCCATGTAACTGAATTGTTTAGGTTCTGGTGTTGAATTTTGTTGTTGCCACAGAACTGTTCCTGCAGGAACAGAAGAAACACAGGAAAGAACTGGATAGGGAGCCACCCAGGCCCTCCACGTCCCTGTGTTTTTTTCTGTGCCTTACAGACAGATGTAGAAAACAATAATAACTTAAAGATGTGCTAAGGTCGCATGCCTTTGAACTTGTGGGTGGTTTCTCTTTGCCTTAAAATGTGATTCAGATATGTTTATACTCACGTTCTGTCTCAAGTGTGTGCTGTAAAGTGAAAATATCGCTGCAAATTTCGTGACTCATGGATTCCCCTGTTCATACTTACACAGAAGACGCCCCACAGCCAAACTAGTGTGGACAGTTTATGACTGTGCCTCTCCACTGCCAGACAGCGTCATTTCCATACTGGGTAGCTAAATCCGATTTCTTACTCTTGAAAACCCCATCTCCTGGGTAGCATCAGTTGGAAACTTCATACTGTTTTAGGTCGTCGCTCTAAAGTGGAAATCAGCGTTAGGAAATGATGACAGATTCCAGCCTGCAGGGTAAAAATAGCCCCTGGTCTGACCTGATCGTGTTTCCTGTTGCTCAGGAAGAAACTCAACAAACTAACATTGTATAGACTAATGAGGAACATTGTCATATTTTGTGCACAGCTTATCATGATATTTGCAACATACTTTGAAACTCGTCTATGACATCATTGAAGATCTTATTATTTTTCTTATTTTCTGCGCCAATCTAGTTATTTTTCTATGAAAAAAGGTAACTGCTATTTAGTTACCCTATAGAAGTTTAATTTCTTCATCTGACTAGTTTAAATGGATACATTATTACACACCATGGCTAGAATAGTAGTAAAAAGTTTAAAAGACAAAAGAAAACCAGTATGATGGGAAACTTTGGTGGGTTGGCTGGCATTGGTAAGATAAATCTTTCTACAAGTGGTAAATTTGTAACCATCGTTGTGAAAACATTGTTTTTCCTTCTGCTTTCTAATATGAACACCTAGTGCTCAAGAACTACTGCTGGTGCAAGAACGAGAGAGCTCTGTACCTAGAGAGAATATGATTTCATAATTGGTATTTTAAGTTGGGGGGAAAGGAATGAGTTGGGAATGCGTTACATCTGATACAAACCAATCAAAGTCATAGGTGCAGTGCCTTCATTTTCAATGTGCCACACCACACTACTCAACCCTTCTTAAACCGAGAGTGCTTTTAAAGGGCCAAGGCCTCCTTCCAATAACTTCATGGAAAGCAGTTTGCTCAGGTATGAACCCCACCAGCAAGGCTCATTATGCATGCTGGATTCCACAGACTATGTCTTGTTCCCAAAAGAAAATCCTCTGGAAGGTTCTGAGGTATTTGGGAAGTACAGTTCTGTAGCTAACACTTTAAAAATTCCAAGGGAACTTCACAATCAACAAATAAAAACATCTAAATGCCAGGCCCATCAGCAAAGAAGGTTAGTGCTATTTTCATTGTCAGCTAAAGAAAAAAAAAATGATAAGCAGATGGGGCAATTGAAAGGTTACATCTTTCTTTTGGAGGTGGTTTGCTTCTTAAAGGTTAACTTGAATGCTTGACTTTAAAAAATCAAAATCATCAGCCGCAAATGCTTAAAGCAGTTGGGGGTAGCTTTTGAAGAAGAAAACAAAGGATCTGAAATGTTTGAAAATTACTTGGCCCCAATATGAATGGTGCTTGTATATTTATATGTCTGCTCCATAAAGGTACACACACACATACCACAACTCATTTCTCTTCATTTTTCAAATATGATTGCTTGTACTCAGGTATTATCTGTTGACACAACATAACTTTTTAATAATTTACTAGCAGTTCTAATCATTTGATAGTATTCAGAATACACTGCAGTCGCAAGAATTCAGACAGCTTTTCCGTCTAAATAAAAATCCACAGCTATACCTAGAAACCAACCATTTTCTGTGTCTTCAGCTCCTGCTAAATAGGGTCTAACAATATATTTCTCTGTTCACATTCATGTATTTCAAAAGCTAATAGCCCATGAAGAAAAGTATGAGGAATACATCTCAAGAAGCAGACATTAAAGGTACCAGGGAAATAATAGATTGCATTTAAGTTTAAAACATTATTTTAGACAACCTATACTACTAATGACTTTTTCTTTGTGATGGATATCCGAAGAGAGAATATAGAAGAAAGATTGGCATATATATATATATTTTTTTAGATACTCTGGAAGTTCTTTTCTTGTAAGAGAGATTATTTACACAACCTGTATTCCTCAAATGAGGTCTTTAAAAATTATCTCAGGTTCAAAAATACAAAGAAAATATTGAAATCTATATTCTTCACTCCCTTAATACTCAAGTGGGCTTTTAAATTTATTTTACCTTCAAAATCTATATAAAATATTTAAGAGGTAGAGTTAATTTGAAGTAAATCTATCCCCCAAAATTGTTCTTTTAATAAAAAAATCCAACTTAAATCACAGTATGATATTATTGTCTATGATATTAAGGCCAAAGTATAAATACCAGGTGCATAATAAATTTCACGTAAACTCTTTCATTCTGGTAAAAGAACCAAAGATCACTTCATTTGCCATCTTATTAAATTCACTGACAAAGTTCTAGAAATGCTATGATTTTAGGATTTTCATTATAACATTCAGGTTCTCAAATGGAAAGGAGAAGGGTTATTGAGGAGTTATCTTTCTTAGAGAGATCAACTGTTTTCATTCTTCTTTCTCCTTGTGTTAATTATTGAACCTAATGTCTTGAATCACTTTAAATAGTACACTATTGATTAATTCCAAACCTCTAAAGCCCATTGAGGCTAGCTTTTGGTCTCACAAATTTCTGAGCTAGCAATTGATATTAGGTATCAATAGTCATCTTCCTTAACTCTCCAAATATTGCAAGGTGGCGCTCTTTGCATGAAAGGCCAATATTATTATTATAATCAGAGTCACATTTTTTTAAACTTAAACACTACCATTCCCACAAATATTTTTTCTGTACTATGCCAAAGTTTAACAAATCCTTCCCTTAGTAAGACTCCACTGACAAATACAAATAGCAAAAGATGAAAGGACAAGATCTCAGCAATCTTTAACAAAGGATTTTTTTTAAGAAGAAGAATGTGTACACCTGATTTTGGAAGTTGTCAATGGTATGTCTGAGAAAAAATGCTTTATAATAGACAAGTGTCTTAAGGAGTTTACACAGTTTTTAAAGATGACACCTGGTTTGTTTGGGTTTTTTTTCTTATTCTCCACTTTTTGTCCCTTCTCAAAGTTCTTCTAGGCTGGGAGTGACTAAGCCCTGGGGCTGCACTAAGGCAGTTCCACGTTCCTTCCTGGCCAGCTCAGGCCTCTTTTTGCTGCCCCACTCTGATAACATCCACACTCAGCTACAGCCAGGGGCCTGATTTGTGATCTCCAGCTACGTTGTCTGCCTAATGGGGCGATCATGCAAGCTACAAACAGAGACAAAGAAACCCGCGTTCCTACCAGCCCAGCCAACTTCTCAGGAGCAGCATAGCTTGCAAATCTATCAAACTAAACTGCAAGAAAGACAATCTGATTTAGAGAAAAGGCGTTCTGCTACAGTCATTAAGCACAAGTAATTTAGATTTTTTATATTGTCTCCTCATTTACAAATTTACTGTATCAATGCCAACCAATGGAACGAATTTCTTAAGTAAATGAGGAATAAATAAAAGAGACAGAAAGATAATCAAATTACATAAAATAATTCTCGTCTCTAGATGTATTTTTGAGAGAACTAATAACAGTGGCAAAATTATAGGAATAATAACATATCAGAGGAAGTAATTAATTTAAATTAGCATCATCTTTGAAAAAATACAAGTAAAACACTTTATGGACATTTACTTTTGTACAAAGAAGGAAGGCCTAGAAAAAAAGAATACATTGACATCCTGAAAATTAGTTATGGCCATAAATGGTTTAATTGAAGACAGCAATTTAAAATATGATATTGTAAATCTGCAACTCGGTTTCAGCCTGGAGTATTTAATTTGGGGGCAGTGGAACCCTCCTCTGCAAGTTCATTTGCAACGAGGCAGAGCGCGCCCCTGAGCTTCTGACAATTCGCCTACATTAATATTGATGTCGCCTATGCAATCTATTTCTTTTATTTTTATGGTTGTTATTTTACATCTGCAAAGGTCATTTAAATTATACTGCGGCCGAAAATCCGTTTCATAAATTTTGATATAAATACTAATTACACCCTCTCAGAAAGCTAGCAGGGTAGCCTTCCATTATCACATTTATACGACCTGCGAAGACAGAAAAAGAAGGCGAGAGAGATGGGAGAGCTTTTCAGGAGACCCAGCAAGGCTGGAGGAAGAGGCAGCAGGTTGTTGGGGGTGAAGAACAAATTCCTATCACACTCACTGAGATTTTAGAATCTTTAATAAGGTACGAAAGGTTACCAAACAGTTCTGGAAACTAAAGTGTACATACGAGTTCTTCTAGCCATAAATATTGAATATCTGTAACATGGATAAACCGGCCCTTTACATGCGGATAAATATGGAAACTAAGAATTATATACAGTATGGGTGGTAATTTTTGCCAAAAGTAACGGACAGATATAGTTTATATTTTTTAATATCACTTTACATAAACAAATGGGACAGTTTGACACGCAGATCCAGGCTCGTACTATACGAATTCTTGACAGGACTTAAAACAAGATTTTACCTCACTAAAGTACTTAGACTTTGGGACGAAATGTTTGCACTTTATACAAAAAAAAAAGAAAAAAGCACATTAATACCAATAATATTCTGTTAGGTCGACGTGGAGACTGTAATCGTACAAAGTAATTCACATTTTGGTACACATTTACTAGAACATTCTTGCCATTCAGTACAAATAGTTGGCTTTCGGCCGCCCACCCCCGTCCCTCCCCCTCCCTCCAGGGCCCTCCCCCCTCCCCCAATGCAAAGACCACAGCGCCACGACCCCAACCCGCCCGCTCCAATCGAGATATAACTATTTACAGAATCCAACAGTACAGTTTTAAGCTAATAATTCTGTATTTACAGGAAAGGGGGGAAAGGAAATTAGCTGAAACCCCAAAGAGCCTGTTCAGGTCCTGAAGATGGCCCTGGGGTTGTCTGCATTTGGTCAGGCGGCCGCGTCCTACTCGCCCCCCTCCCGTCCCATGGCTGCCAAGCCTTTGCCAAAAAGAAGAAAAGGGAAAGAAAGAAAACACCAAAAATAAAACCTGGAGATCTTTTAAAAGGTTTGATGATTCCTCTCTTACTCGGTCCTGGGTCTAATGGAAGGTGTTTTTCTTAAAAAAAACAAAAATCGGATCTTGGAGTCTGTGGAGGGGACTGTCTCGATGCGCAGAGGTGGTTCAGTGATGTGTGTGTGCGTGTGTGCGCGCGCGGGGGTGCAGTCTCTTAAATAGGGTTTTGTTCCGTGTGTTTGGAGTTTTACACATACCATTCGTTAAAATTGGAGGAGAGCGCGCTGTGGCCGGCTGTGTGGTGGACCGCAGAGGACGAGGGTGACAGGGAACTGGCGGTCGGGTTGTCTGTGGAGGGAGACACGATGGTGGGCGGCGTGGAGGACTCGTAGCCCGAGCTGGCGGCCGGCGAAGGCTGGGAGCCCTGGGAGGAGGATTCGTGGACCTGCAGAAATAAAGTCGGTTGGACGAGCTAAAGAGCCGCGGGGCTCCCCTCCTCGCCTCCCCCGCTGCAGGGACTCGACCCAGGAGAGTGGGGCCCAGCTCCAGAGCCTGGGCCCTGCGGAGGCTGCGCTCCTGGGAGGAATGGAACCCCCGGGGGCTCACAAAAGAAAGCAGCCAGGGAGGCCCAGCGGGGACCGAGCCCATCCCAAGCCCCGGAGCTTCGCGTGCCCGGGTTAGGGGGGGCCCAGGCTCGGGCCTGGCCGCAGGAACTCAACTTTGCGGATCTACCCCTCCAGCCGCAACATTCACAGCTGCAGACGCCACAGCCCACTTTTTCACTCCTCCTCCAAATTAAGCAGGAGTTCGCCTGGGCTTTTAACTTTTCCTAGGAATCGGTGACTTCCCCATGGCCTGGGGCGTCCCATTCCCCTTTCCTGTCACCGCCCTCTCCGCGCAGTCCCACTTGGCTGCCTGGCACCGTTCCCTACCAGCCTCAGCTAGCTAGACCCAGCCACCACCGGCGGCCACGAGCTGCCAGACCTCGGCGGGAAAGGAGAGGGAGTGCCCGGCCCTACTACAGCCGGTGACAGCGCGGCGATTACCTTCATGTGCTTGCGCAGCGAGCTGGGGTGCGTGTACGACTTGTCGCACATCTTGCAAAGATAGGGCTTGTCGCTCGTGTGCACGTGCATGTGCTTCTTACGGTCGCTGCTGTTCGCGAAGCGCCGGTCGCATCCTTCGAACTCGCACTTGAAGGGCTTCTCCCCTGGGGCAAAGGATGGGATAGAGAGAAAGAGGGGTCTAATGAGAGCAAATCTTACCTCTGCTTTTTAAACTTCAAACAAAAGAAAAATAAAGTTAACAGCTGGAGACCCAGGGTTAGCATTTTATGTGCTCAAATACCCGGGTTCTGGGAGAGAAAAAAAAAAATTTTTTTTTAATCATCTGCAGTGAATTTGTATAATAACAACATTTTTAACTCGTGGTACAGTTATATGTAGATTTTTCTTTTATGGGCTTTACCATGTGTATTAGGTTTGCTGAGGTTGTGTTTAATGTCCCAGAATGGCAGCGTGTTGGCTGGTCTTTTTTGCCCGGGGCTATACACACAACTTCAAGAGGTTTCTCTCTACTCTTGAGTTCTAATTTTCACGTTGGGGCTGATTCTCCTGTTTTGTTCATCTATCTCCTTTCACCCTCCCCCATCCCTGATGCTCCGCACCCCCCGCCTCACCTCCCCCACCCTACACCACCCCCAACAAACCAACATTTTATCGCGTGATGCGGCCCAAAAGCTTGGCGACTCAGCTCCTTTCCTCACTCCAGCATTAAGCCTCAATTTTCAGCGCTGTTCTCGGAAACTACCCAATCACACCTGACCCAGGATAGGGACGGAATTCGAGGCCTCCCGGCTGAAAGGGGCCAAGACGGCCTACTCTGGCCCGAGCCCACAACCTCGAGCTCCAGGCAAACTTTTCTGGTTTTTGTTTTTCGTTGGGGCTGTTGCTTTTTATTTTTTTTTTTTTAAACTATTCACAAATGAACTGTGTGCTTCTTTTTAAAGGCCATTTCCAGGGATTCCATGTTTTGAAAACCGTCCCTTGAAATCTAATTGACAAAAAAAGGGCTTCCCCGCCTCCAGCCAATTCGTGCACGTCTCAAGCCCACTCCAGAGACCCGCAGCCCTGAAAGTGGTCTCCTCAAATATGCAGAAAGCCCGCGCTTCCTCGGGCCTGACTTTCCACTGCCGACCTCTTTCTTTCTCCTTTTGGTTTTTTCTATGCCTTTCACCCGATCTCCTCTAGCTTCCCCAGCCTTTCTTTTGGTAAAGGTCTCTTTCAGGCGAGTGGAAAGGGATGTTGGCCGGAAGCAAGCGTCTGCAGCGAGCGCGCCAGGCGACTCCTCGGTCGCCCGGAGCCAGGCGCTTCGTCCAGCTTCGCTCGCACAAGGAGCTCCGCCAAGCTGGGTTATCCTCCTGCTTCTGCTGGCCTATTTTCTATTTCGTCTTCTTCATTTATCTCCCTAAATCCTCCTCGTCCGACCCTCTCGCCCCTTTTTTTCATAATTCAAGTCCTAAACTAAACACCAGTGCACACTTCGGCTGACTGCCAGCCAGCCAGCCAACCAGCCTAGCCCGGGTGCCGGGAGCTTTCCGAGGCCCGATCTGTACGGCCCCGGACGCTGAGTTTTGGAATTCGGGCTCCAGGCCCGGGGTGGGGAAAAGGGAGTGAGCTGAGGAAAGCTGTTTCCGTACCTGTGTGCGTCCTTTTGTGGATCTTTAAGTTCTCAGAGCGAGCGAAGACCTTGCCGCAGCCAGGGAAAGGGCAGGGGAAGGGTTTCTCGCCCGTGTGCACGCGGATGTGGTTGACCAGTTTGTATTTGGCTTTGAAGGGCTTGCCCTCGCGCGGACACTCCTCCCAGAAGCAGATGTGGTTGCTCTGCTCCGGGCCGCCGACGTGCTCCACGGTGACGTGCGTGACCAGCTCGTGCATGGTGCTGAAAGTTTTGTTGCACGACTTTTTGGGGTTGGCCAGCTGCTCGGGCTCGATCCATTTGCAGATGAGCTCCTGCTTGATGGGCTGGCGCATGTAGCGGAAAAAGGCGCCGGCGCCGTGGTGCGCGGCCATGTTCACGTTCATGGGCCCGTAGCCGTGCAGCTGCGGCGCGGCGTAGTGCTCCGAGCGCGGGCTGGTCACCTGGCCGTACTGCTCCGGCCGCGGGTACATGTCCCCCGAGAAGCCAAGTCTCATCTGTCCGTTAACCACGTTGGGTGACGCGTGGCCCGCTGCCTGCTCATGAAGCCCGGGAAAAAGGAGGTGGCCCGCGGCATCCGTGTGGCCGTGCGGGCCCCCAAAGCCTCCGGCCGAAGCGGCAAACAGACTGTGCTGCGCGCTGGCTGCCGCCGCCGCTTCGCCAAAGCCTCGGTTGCGGAACAGAAAGTCCCGCGTAGAGTTGAAGGCTGCACTGGAATAGGAGCCGACGTGGCCAGGGTGGTGGTGATGGCCGAGGGCCGCGGCTGCCGCGTAGCCAGGCGCCTGGGACGTGAAGGCCGTCTGGCCGGCCGAGGCCAGCTCGTGCGAGCTGGGGTTGAGCTTGAAGGCGCCCATGCCGTCGGCGAACGGGTTGATGCCCAGGCCCACGTCGCGCTCGGCCACGTCGCCCGCCGAGTGGTGGCGGGACGCGCCAAAGGTGGTCACGCCGATCGCAGGGTATTGGGGGCCGGCGTCCAGAAGCATCGTGGCTGCTCGGGGCGAGCCCCGACCTCCCCCGCCGCCCCCACCCTCGCCTGCCGAGGAGGGAAAATCGAAAGGAGGAGGAGGACCGGGAGGCGGAGGAAGAGGAATCAGGCGAGGCAGAGGGAGGGGGAGACGACCCACCTCGAGAAGTCCTGGGCGGCGGGCAGTGGCGCGGCGCGCCCCGGCGCCCGGCCGGCCGAGCGCACGGATGCCGGGCGACTGCGGGCTGGAAGCAGGGCGGGCTCCGGAGCGCGAGGCGCAGAGCCCGCCGGCCCGGGCGCTCGCTCCCTCGCCGCTCAGTCTCTGCCGAGGGGGCCCCGAATCAAGGCTGCCCGGGGAAAAGCACGGAGCATCTCAGCCCCCCAAGAAAACTTCCTCCTGGATTTGTGGCATAGAGGACTGTGGGCGCTGGAGCCGCTGATGCTCGC
This sequence comes from Elephantulus edwardii, assembly GCF_000299155.1. Classification (NCBI taxonomy): domain Eukaryota; kingdom Metazoa; phylum Chordata; class Mammalia; order Macroscelidea; family Macroscelididae; genus Elephantulus; species Elephantulus edwardii. Next base: position 1,914,178 of record NW_006399919.1, on the reverse strand, counting down.
CCTCTCTCCGCCGCGCGCCGCACGCCCCTCCTCACTTCTCCACTAGCTCCTCACCCTTTTCTTTTTTTTCTCTCTCTCTCTCTCCTTTATCTCAGGCTCGCCTCCTCGCTCCTTCACTCTCCTTTTTTCCCCTTCTGGGTTTTTTTTTGTTTTTTTTTTTAAAAAAAAGGAAAGAAAGAAAAAGCCAAAGAAAAGGCGCAAATCATGGACAATATTGTCTTTTGCGGTTTATCTTCCTGGGGAGAAACTTTCACCTCCTCAGCCGGGCGGTGAGCGCGAGACTGATAGCAGCAATCATTCCTGCAGATAAATGAATTGAAAGGACGACACCGTCCCCCCCCCCTTGATGAATGAGAGCAGGGGGAGGCGTCACGTGCAGCCGACGCGGACTCCCATTGGTGCGCCCGCGCTCCCCCCACCCGCGGCCGCCGCGCCAACGGAGGGCGCGCCGAGGCGCCGCGCACCGCTCATTGGCCCGCCCGGCTCATCAATCCCAGGTATTGTAAAGCGCTTGACATCCCCTTTTGACAAACAGGGCTGCCAGGAGTAGCAACTTTTTTTTAGCCAATTTTTTTCTCCCCTCTTCTCACGGAAAAAAAAAAAATTGCCACAATTCCTTTCCAGCAGTTGTTCTCTTTCTCTCTCTCTCTCCTCTTTCCCTCTTTCCCTGTCTTGCTCTCCCTCTCTCTCTCTCTCTCCCTGTCTCTCCCTCTGAGTTTCTCCGTCTTTCCTTTTCCTTCAAATCTGCTCCTCAAAGAGCTATTAGTCACTACGAGTGTCTCCAGGAGCATAAGAGGCGGGGATGGGGCTGGTAAACACAGCTAAGGCACTTCCAGAATGTCCCGATTCAGCAACTTTCTTGTCTTTCTTCCTCCTTTTTCTTTCTTTAAGGACAGCAGAGAGGGCTTTTGTTAGTTGCTTCTTTTGAAGTTTGCTTCTCTCTTGCCTTGACCCCCCCCCCCAGTTTATAATTTAAGATCTCGGGAGCACGTGAACACTCCCTTCTCCCTTTAAAAGTGTTGAGCTTTCTCAGGGTAACCGCTTGCCTCGAATTCTCTCTCATTTTTATCGACTCAGCCAGGCATCCTGCGCCCTCTTCGCGCCCTCCCCAAAATAAATACAGGTGCATGAGAGTTCCTAACTCTCCGCTTTATGGAGCTTTCTCTGGTTTTGATGGGAAATTGGAAACCTTATGGCTGGTCCCCTTTCCTTGTCCCTCCTTCTCACGTTATTGCCTCCCTCCTTTCTCCCATCTCCCTCTTCTCCCTTGGCTGCCCCTGCCAATCTCTTTCCTCGCAAGCCCTGTTTCCAGTCGAAGGCCCCATTCATTCAGGTAAAACTGTAAATTTCCCAACGCCCCATTGTTTCTCTGGGCTGCCCCAAGCTCCCTAGAGACCCTGGAATACTTTTTTTTTTTTTTTATTTAAATCCCCGGTAGATAGGACCAATGTAAATTTTGTGACATTCAAACCTTTTCTAGTTCACAAATCAGTCACCCTTGTCACAGTTATTGAAATTCCGCAACTCGCCACACCAGGACGGTGGAAAAAGCGGGCGCGGTCTTTGTTGCCGACCAGGCTTTTGATCGCCAGAGAAAATTTACTTACCTTCAGATGAGTGAGCAGAAAAAGAAATAACACTCCCTTTGATTTAGTTAGGAAAATGCAGACATTTGGATTCAGTGCAAACATACAACACTCGCTTGTTTTCGCGAAGCGGCCCTCGATTAACCTGTCTTTGCCCAGCGCAAAGTCTATTCAACAACTGCGCGTAGTTGCTTTTTGTCCCATCCACAAAGAGCCATTGGCTATATATTAAAATGATTGTTGAAAGGTAGAGAAGTATGCCACTTAAAAGCAAGGGGAAAAAAATCCCTGTGACTCAATCAATTAAGCGGAGCAACATTTATGCATTTTAAAAAAAAATGCTCACAGATGGGGGGGGTGGGGGGGTTGGGGGATGAAGGTTGCATGGCTCCGGAGCTCTGTTTAAAAACCCAGCAGCTCGGCCGAGGGTTTAGCCGAGGCGTCTGCATATTCATTAGGTCTAATTATTTTCTAGTAAGGAAAACACAAAAAAGCCAAGAGTCGGAATCCTTCAATTTACCCTTTGTTTCTAACTTCATTTGGCTTCTTTGCAGCTGATTCACAGTCCTAAACTCTTTTTCCAGACAAAGAAACCTCAACTCATCCTTTCACAGGCGGCCCCGTTAGGAAACTCAGCAGCGCCCAGCGAGAGAAAAATGAAAATGAATAATTTTTGCCCCAGCGCCCTCACTGGTTGCGCGGGCTGGGAGAAGGGAGGGCCGGAGTTGGGCGCTCCTTACCTTCTTTTCTGGTCTTTTCATGGACTAGATTTAGGTTTGTGGTTGGGGCTGCCGAGCTGGGCTAGGTTTTTCCGTGTTCTGTCTTTGGCTCAAAACCTGACTTTTGTATTCCGAATGTTTTCCTGGTATCTAAAAGAACCTGGCTGAGATTTTGCACCGGTTTGTGCTGGGACATAGAAATTCGAGAAGGAAAAAGAAAATAAAAAGGTGAAATTCTCTGTCCCCAGCAACAAGTCTGAGTCCAGCCACACACATCATTCCTCACCAACTTTGAATGGAGGAGAGAGAGGGGACAGAAGGGGGGGGAGGAAGACTAGGCGCTAAGAGTTTGGTTGTTTGAACTGTTCTTTACGGATAGATCTAGAGACACTGGGACCACTCTGAGTCTTTGCTGCTGTCTGGAAGGGGAAGTTGAACTCATGCAGTTGGAAAACCTCTAGAAGGAGAAGTTCCTCTCCCGAGGCTGTTCTGCTCTCACTGTGGAGGACAATCCACCTTACCTTGCCTTGTCTTTCAAGAAAACAGGGCGGGTGGGGGGCGGCTTCAGGGAGAGAGGACACTGCTGGGAGAGAGGAGGGCAGAGAAAATAATTCTGGGAAGAAAAAAAAAAGTCAGTTCTCTCCTCTCCAGTCTGTGGAAAATCCAACGGGGATGTTCACAAGAGAGTATTTTTAGGAAACGCGTCCAAATGTACAGGGTAGAGTGAATGGGGGGGGGGGGAAGTTGTGGGTTGTAGAAGTTATCAAGTGGGATTTGCGGTGCTCTCTGCAGGAAACGCGAGCGGCTCCAGTTCAAAGCCACATGCACCAACGTGACATATAAGCCATTAAAATATCATCCTGGCGGCTCGTTTCAGCTTCATCATACATTCCCTAACTGCTTCCCCGAAAAGCTGGAAAAAGAGAAATGAACGATGACCGCCTTCCTGGAACCACAAAAGAGAGGTCTGGAGGGCTTTGTGGTCCCCCCTCAGCGACCCCGAAGTGATGTACAGAAATGAGGTGATCCTGGCAACAGGTGGAGAGAGGTAAGTGCTTGAATCCAGAGGCAGCCTGCACCTCATGAACCCCCTGGCGGAGCAAACGCCCTTAGGGGACTGGTGGGACCCAAACCCCAGTGGGGTAAGAGGCCCAGCCAGGCTCTCTCCCCTCCCCCCTCCCCCGTTAACCCGCTAACGGAGGTGCAAGCCCCACCTCCACTGACAGTGAGGAGAAGAGGGGGGTCTTAGGCAGAGGGGCAACGCAGCAGACTGTTCATCTCTTCTTCCCAGGAGTGGAGGAAGGGGCACAAATGGGGCTCCCATTGACACAGAGACCAAAGGCGGTTTGCTGCCCTCGGGTCTACCCTTCTCTCCTGTAACTGCCCCAGGTACCCTCGTGGTTCAGAGCTGCCCTCACTTCAAGTGAAAAGGGCTTACGCCTGGAGGGGGCTCCTTCTCGGCCCTGCCCCCTCTTCGGGATGGCTTCCCCTCCCCAGGATCAAAGGAGCCCAGTTAGTAGGCCAGGCTGACAGCAATATGATGGAACTTCGCCCCAGCCCGACCGCGGATGCAGGCTGGGCCCAGTGCCCGGCGCTGCATCTCGCCCTCCGCATCCTGGTCCTGCCTCAGGACACTGACCCTTGGGATCTGCTCTCTACATGCAGCTGGTCGCGGCTTCGGGACTTGGTTTTCTTTCTCGAGGACGCGAATGAAGGCTGGGACTCTATCTCCCTGGGGAGCAGGCCAAAGCGCCAGCCGCTTCGGACTTGGGAAGACAGGGAGAGTGGAAATGTGGGGACAAGGAAGGCGGGAAGCAGCGTCTGGCAGTGACAGAAACCCAGGACTGGCTCAGAGGCTTGGCCAGGAAGTTAGGGTTTGACAATGGCCCATGGGGACAGTTGGAAGCCACTTTGTCTTAGGAATGGAGACCGAGGTGTTGGAGAGCTGTCTGTCCTCCAGCTAGCTCGCCTACAGGAGACACCCAGCGGATTTCGAGGTCATTATTTCTTCCCCTTCTGACTGTAGTGGGTTCTCAGAGGCCCACGCTGCAGCCACATCTCCCCTTCCTCTACCCCAGCCGCCTGTAGATAGAAGGAGGGTGCCTCAGAGGAAGATGAGCGTCTCCGCTGGCTCCGCAGCGCATCCACTGCCGCAGACGCCAGCGAGAGAAAGCGAGGAAAATGAGAAAAGGCTCTTGCACAACCTAGCCTCGCGTCACAAGTCTTAGTGCTTGAGGGCCTGCGAAAGAGTGGCTACGGAGGTTCAGGGGGACGGCGGGGCCGTGGCCGACCGCGGGCGCCAGTCGCTCCTGCGCGCGTAACCAGCGGGCCCTGCTCCGCGCAGCGGTCGGGCCGAGCCGTGGCGGAGAGGCCGCCTCGCCTCTGGGGCGCCTGGCTCCACTGGGCTAGCTGGTTACTATGTGTGCGCCTGCACTGAAGCCTGGAGCCAGAAGCTGCCGCCTTGGAAAGTCGTGTCTTGTGACCTCTGACCTTGGCCAGGCCTGCTCTCGCTAACGTGGCTTCACTACGTGCAATCTGGGCCTCTGCTTTCGCTCACAGAAAAACGTGCTGGTAGCACGTACCCACCCCCTTTTCTTCTCTGCTCTCATCCTATACGATCAATCACTGAGCCTCACTGGCCACCCTGTCCTCTTCCCAAGGTGGGGTGGGGGGCGGAGAGATGGATCCCACTGAATCTCTCCTACTCCTTCCATTGGTGATTGGAGATTCAGTGGCGGCAGACTGGTGTTGGGAGAGAGTCTCCGGAGAGAGATAACGTGGGAATAAAGCAAGCCAACCCTGTGGCAGGTCTTCAACACCAGAGCTTGGTGGGACCTCAGTTCCAGGACCCAGGGGCTTTCCTTACATTTTCTTACTCATCTATTAGTGAGGTGACTGGATTATTAACTGGTGCCAGGGTTTGAATCAAAGAAGAGACTTCCCTAGCCCCTGTCCCCACAGGCCGGGTTAGGGTAATACCTGCTACTAAGAGCAGATTAAGGAAGGCCCCTTTGCCTTGTATAGTCCTTTTTCTGGTCTTTTCAACATTTGTTTGCATGCCTGAAGGTTTGTGTTCGCCAAAGGGTTGCCAGAACCTACGGGTAGAAGTGGCCCAGACCTTTCAGAGATCAGAAAGAAGCATCATTGTGGGTGATAAGAGTGGACACACATCTCTAGGAAGCTCATACCCATTTCCCTTGGAAGCGGAAAAAAGTAAATTCTATTAGCTCCAACCAACCAGGATTTTTCCTGTGCCAGACATCCTGCCATGAGGACATTTCAGACTGAGGACGCCCAGCATGTCACCCTTCTGTAGGAATGCAATGTTGGGCCTCCTTTCTTTCCTGATTTGTGCAGGAAGGAGCTTATTACCTTTGGGGAAGGATTCCTTTTGGTTAGAAAGAATTGAAAATAAGTAAAACCCTCTGGGAAAAGGTGAGTCTGCCCACACTCCATAGACTAGGACCAAGCAAAGAGATAAAGAAAGGTGAAAGCAGCCAAGCTAGTTCAAAGGCAGGCAGAGGACAGAGAGGGAAATCTTCAGGCATAGAAAATTGGAAACCCTTTGAGACAGCAAAGTCCCACTTGGATTTGGCCTATGGTTCAACAAGTTAAACAATTGCTTGTTCTGTGGGATGGAGTGTCAAAGACAGGCAGACGTCCTCATTGACTAGGAGGCTTGTGTTTGTCCAGCTTGAGACCTTTTCAATGACTGTTTGTCTTTCTAGGCCAAATTGAGGGTCAGGGCTCGGAGGATGGCCTCTGTTTAGCTGTGCCTGCCTGGAGCCTCCCCTCACAGAGGCAGAGGTCCCCAGGATGGTTTTATAAAATGGGCTTTAAAATTACCTAAGGCTTGGTAGTTCTAGCCACATGACCAATCTGAAAGGGAACATGTATTTTACAGGGTGTTTCTTTTGACTTTCTCAACTAAGATATGGTGAGAGCCAGGATCCAAGGATGAGAATTATGCCTGTTTTTTGTTTACTGTTTCTATTTTGTTCTTTTTCTAGTCTGGTTGAATATTATTCTATTACTAACTGGGGTGGGAGAAGTGGGAGAATCAATCAGTGATGATTCCAAAATTGGTTAGTGGTGTGTGTGTGTGTGTGTGTGTGTGTGTGTGTGTGTGTTGGGGGGGGCGGTCATATGGTCATATGAGGCTAAGGGATTCTGCATCACCAAAGGGCAAGAAAAGCTTTTCAAAGCTTCAGAAAAACTCTCTTTTACTCCAATCCTTACTTTTAACATGCTGACTTTCCCCTCTTTTTTATTTTGTTATAATTGTTTTATGTTTGAAAAATATTGTTTGTTTTGTTTAGCTTCCCAGTCGACGATCATCTCCTTAACCTGATTAAATCCCAGCCAATTCAACTCATTCAAGTCTAGTGGGACATTTCATAGTATAAATTCAACTGTGAGGTGTTTTGGTGTTTGTTTTTTTTTTTTTTAAATTTAGCATCCCTGGGAAAGAGGGTTTAATTCTGCTTGCAAAGTATAGCTACAAAGTGAGTTTCAGGTAAAAAAAAATGTACTTGAGAAATTATGATTTTTAAAACAAGGATGTGTTTTTGTAATAAATATGGACTGTTCCCAGCGGAGTCCTTATTATTAGCTACCAAATTTGAAAATAGTAAAAAAAAAAAACCAAAAAACAAACCCAAAACCCCCAACCAACTTGTAAGAAACTTTTTAAGCCAACATCTTCACTTGAACATTCAGGTGACAATTAAGCATCAAATTGTGAGCCTCATCACTATCTGTCCTTTTTTTTACTTCCCAAACAGGATCAAATTCAGAAAATGAGATACAAAACTTCCTTGGTGATGAGGAAAAAGTTACGGCTTTACCGAAATACTTTGAAAGACTCAAGTAAGTTAAAGTCTTCCTCTTTGAATATTGGTTTTCTGAAGTTTCATTTTTAGGTATATTTTTTTAAACTAAGGAGTTTTCTTTCAAATTTTACTTATGTTAGGTTGTGAGCATGGGGTATTTCTTGTCTTCAATGAAACTTGAAGCAACACCTTGGTGTTTGATGCATTTGCACACAAATCAGCAACACAACATCTCACCAGCAGCGGGCTAATCCCCCTCAATGCCTACTTCTCTGGACGTTCCAGAATTAATATTTGACTACTCTTTCATTGAAACAACCACCCCTGACCTTCTGCAGCACCACTGTCACATTATTCTATGACATATTCATCTTGAATTCATTTCCGGACGATTTGATTGGAATGAAGTTTGACATGTATTGGCTTCTATGAAAGGAACAGACTTTGATCTTGGTGATGGGGTTTACATGATATGCATCATCTTTACCAGGGACACCAGCCTTCTGCAATGTGGTGGTGACGATGTTCCCACAATGTGGTGTCTGAACAGGGAGTGACTGACAGCCACTCTGTCAGGAATACCTTCATTGTGAAGAATTTAATTTAATATTCCATTTAGAATAAGCATATGATTTAGGGTTGGGTGTTTTCCCTTCCAGGCGTCGAGTTTCCTTTATTTCAACTACACCACCAGCTGATGATTGTATCCAAAGAGGTTCCCTTGATGCTAGGCAAAGCATCCCTCTTAACAAAAGTTAAATGGGCAACTCAGGAAGTGTCTCTTCTATTATTTTGAGATGATTTGATGGCAGAAGTCTTTAGAGAGATGTGGTTATTATGTAAATTCAGTTGTTTTGATTCCTTAATGCTGTTCTGGAAGATCCTTTAGCAATATTTTTTAATCTTTTGTCAAAAGACATTTCCCAGAACCCTTGCTTGGAAATTAAATTCTAGCCAAGTGTATATTCTTCTGTACTGAGTTACATTAATAAAAATCATTAAAACCAAAATTTCATAGCAGAGAGAAGAATATTCTCCCTTATCTTCTAAATGCTGATAGATGTCATCTCCTTTATACAATTTAAGATAGGACATACAGGCTGCTGGGACTTAGGCTATTTCTTTTCATAAAACAATCTCCCATTGCAGAAATTTTGAAGTTAGTCTGTTAACAGTGTAGGAAGAGGTTTATCCCTTGGTTTTGGCTGGTCACCTGGTAAGCAAGGATTGGGCAAGAGAGTGAGATCAGATGCAACAACAGGTTCAGAAGGTTGTGCTTTGCTAGGTTCTGTGCGGGTGGCTCTCAGCTCCCGGGACCCTTCTCTGAGCAAACTTGCAACAGATCAGTTAGTATTGGTTAAAGAATCACAATGGAAAATAGCCTACCTATTTAACAAAAAGTCTCCCTCTATTGGCTTTTGGGTTTTTTTGTTTGGGGGAGCTGTGGGGTATATTGTTGGGCTTTTTTCCTTTCCAAAGGAGAAAGGGCAAACATTCTTCCATTTGAGCCAGTGACGTGAACAACTTTGACAAATCATAGGACCACTAAATATCTAAGGTGGATTAGACAGTCACTTTAGATTATGCTATTGCAGTGATCTGGCTGGCACAGGTGAAGGTAAGTAAGATTTGATCCTGTGCCCTGGTCTGAGATGCTATCTGAGCAGAGAGATGTGGCGGAGCTAAGGCAAGTAATATCATTTTGTCTTTGATAGTGAAATATACTTGATAGGCCCTCATGAGATCCTACAGTTGTTTTTGAGCTCTATCTGAGGTCTCTGAACAAGAGAGTGAAGTCCATGATGCCATAGGCCCCAGGTGTCATTGAGAATAGAATACTGCAGTCAGACTTTTAGTGTTGAGAAAACGTTCTTAAAAGAAAATTCTGTAAAACACTGAGGGCATAATGCGCCTGCCTAGTTGGAGAGGTCCTGAATCTTGGATCCTTGCTCCGTGGAAGGCCCCAAGGAGATTAAAATATGCCTGGCTGACACTGGTCACTTATCACCTATTGTTGGTTAACTGCACACTCTGGGTTTACTTTAGAGATAGACTTCAAAGATCCTTATGCAATCTCCAAAGTTTCCTGTCTATAAATACTAGGGGAAGAAGTGATTTTTTGTGTGGTAGTCCCTGAGGGAATCTTCTCCTGGGGAAATGCCTGGTCCAGTTGCTGTATTTAGCTAAGCAAGTTCTGAATCCTGTGGCTCCAAGGAGCTTTCAAGAGTCAGGCAACCTCTGTGACCTGGAGGTCTGCTGACCCCTAACTCTCAAGAAGCATCTACTCAGGATGGGTCCAGATGTTTCCAAGACTTCTAGAGAAGGCTGCATCTGGGAAAGCACTCCATGAGGCCAGACTATTGTCGGTGATTTTGGCTGAATCAGATGTGTCTGCCCTTCTGATGCTGGCACAAAAAGCCATGCACATGTTCAAAGCTTTTCAAGGGCAAAGTTAGTAGCAGAGAGTGTGTGGTGTACTAATCGTCTACATATATATATTAACTACTTCTTACCTGTGTAATGCATGCAGCCAGTTAAAATTTGATCCATTAACTTCAGTGGGGAAATAATATCTTCATTTTCAGTACCTTAAAATTGAAGTTAGGTTTTGAATTTGTTTTCCTGTTGTGAATGTGGGTAATGTGGGCAAAAAAAAATCCAGGAAAGTCAGGCCCTCACTAACTTCACCAGGCTTCAAAAGCGGTCACAGTGGTCACAGCGTAGAATGTCCTATAAGATGACATTCCCTTCCCCCTCTGTTCCCTACTATAATTCAAGCTCCTGATAGGTAAAGAGGGAGTCAAAGTCTGTGTGTTAAGAGATCAATTTTAGTGCAAATGAGAGCTTCACTCAAATGAAAGGGAATGATGTGTTTGAAAAAGATCCTAAACAGTGTTAGTTGCAGAGTATTTTGGTTTTAGAGAGAATACAGAAAATATTCTACCTGATGGACTACTACAGAAGTGCCCCTTACACTGAGACCCCAAAATGCCACAATGAGCAAAATTGGCTAGTCTTATTGTTGAGGGAGGGATAGGAGAAAGAGATAGGCAAGAAGAGCTCAGGGAGGAAGCTGGTCAGATTTGGGGTTGATTTTGCTTTACTTTTTGTTTAGTTTTCCATGGGTCCAATCCCTGATGGCACAGACAAGCGCATGGTTGAGCAGATACCTGCACTGGGGGTGCAGATGGGGGAAGGCTCTCTAGAAACCAGGCCCTAGGTCTCTTGGGGGGAAAAAAGGAAACAGAGCTAGAGGCTAGCAAACATGAAACTCTAAGAGGCAGAAACAACAACCCAAAAGGTGAGAAAGTTAGTGAGTGTGAAATCTAGGAAAGGAAAATGAAAGAGAGAAATTTCTGGTTTTGTGAGCACAAGGGAAGGGTTCTGGCTGACAATCACTCTCTTCAGCCTTTTATTTTGTTTTGTTTTTAATGCTAAGGCAGTATCTATTGGTGGCGTTGCTTAAGCTCTTCCGGCCTAAGGAACAGAAAGACCCGACTTGTCAGAAACGAAGGAAATAATTGTGGAAGTTAATCCCTCGCTGAACCGCTGCAGTAAAGAGAGCCCTAGCGGGGAACAATGCATTAAATGAAGAAAGTCTCAAAGAATCTGCCAACCATTATACATAAGTCAATTATTTTTAACATTTAAAAGAAGCCCTTATTGACTGACCAGGAAATATGTGAGAATAGTCCTTGGTTCTGGGAGTAGGTAAAAGGCAGCTTAATCAATTCCAATAAGAATTCCTTATAATCTGCTCAAACTTCTCGCAGGAGCTGATGGGGTAGTGGATCTTCTACTCCATACTTAAAACTACTTTTAAAAATCCGAGTCTTTCTCTAGGAACACTTGCAAGGAGTCCCGGGTATTTGGGCCAGCATTTTCAACTGCAGAGGGTTAAGACAGGCGTCTGGACCTGCAGCCCTTTAAAGCGCAGGACAGTGTAGCGGGGCCCCAGCCTGTCCACCACACAAAGACACTCCCCTGTTTATACCACACTTGGCTGGGTCAGAACTGAAGTTCCCTCCACTGCTCGCTCCACCCCCTCGGTGACTCCTGCATCCTGGAGAGCGAGGCCGCTCTGCATCTTGAAAGTCCTCTCTGAGCTTGGCCTGGGCAAAGTGTGTCAGCACGGCCCTGGAGGCTAGCGGGGAGGGAGGCAGACACTGGGTCCAGCAGCAACAAGTGGCCAAAGCTGAGTGTGGAAGTGTCCCCAGCTCCCTTCCCCGAAACTCCTCCTGGCAAGCAGGCAGAAGCGGAGGCCCTCAGACACGAGAGGACCTGCCCTGCCCTGGTGTGGGTCCTTTTTCTTTGTGAAGCCTCCTGGCCCTGAGAGGCAGGAGGGGGGGGGGGTCTCGGGGGGGTGTGTGTGTGTGTGTGTGTGTGTGTGTGTGTGTGGTAGGCTTAGAGACTTTGCAATGGTTGGAAGCCAGTTTTTTTTCTGGTTTGAGGTCACTTCTGCCCCAGATCAGGCCTGGAGTGTTGGGCTCTCACAGCTCTGAGTACCAGGCCGGCGTGGGGGGCCAGGGTGGTGGTGGAGATGGGCCAGTGAGGCTAAGAAAAGACTCAGAAGAATGAGGGAGTGACGGGAGGGAGTAGAGAGAAAAGGACCAAAGAGAGAAGACGAAGTGCAGCATCAGAGTTAGAAGAAAGAGGATAGAGAAAGAAACTCAGGATACTTGGAAAGAGAGGCACATTGGAGAAAAGGAGGAAATAAAAGGAGGTTCTAGGACCGCAAGCCTATTTGTCTCTGGGCCCCAGCCGCCTACATGGCAGCCGTCTTCTGCCCTGGCCCCCACGCTCTCGGTCGTCGTCTCTTCCCAGCCCCGGGGCCCCTCTGCGCAGCCAGCGGTCTCCCCCGCGAGCGCGGTGCTGGTCCCTCTGCGGCCTGGCTAGGAGGGATGTGACTCCCTGCGCCCCGCACCTCCCCGCCCCCTGAAGTCGTTGGGGACGCAGGCTCAGCTCGGCCTTGCTCACTTCCAGGAGCAGCCGGGCCAAGTGGACTTACCCAGCTTTGGGAATGGGGGCGCTGGAGGGAGAGGCGGGAGGGAGGGGCAGGGGGGGAGGGGAAAGGGAGAATGAATCGGTGCCCGGGTCAGGGTAAGAGCGCATGAGCCGTGGAAGCGTGAGATGTGTGTGTGTGTGTGTGTGTGTGTGTGTGTCTGCGTGCGGCAGGACCTGTCATCGCTGACGTGGGGCCCGGCTGCGGGCCAATGGGCGACTTCGGTGATTGTTCCTCTCTGCGGGGCCACAGCCAGGGCCCCGGAATCTCTTTTCACTCCCTCCCGCTCCCCGCTGCTGCCTCTGTAGTGTAAGGGATTTCACGTAGGCATTAAAAAATCGACAGAAGGCGGGGGAGGAAAGGCAAATCTCAAAACTTGAGGTGGGGGGAACCCCCCAACTTTGCAGAAGTTTTTTGTAGTCGAGCTTTGCCCTCCCCGCTGTCAGGTGACAGTGGCGTGAGCGGCCCGGCACCGGCAGCTCCGGGGAGCCGGAGCCAGAATGCAGCAGGCCGCCATCTCCCAGCAGAATCGGGAGCTGAAATTAGTATATATGGCCGGGGCGCTTAGGCACCACCACCACTTCCACCACCACCTCCACCCTCGCCACGTCCACCGTCTCCACTCCTTTGCAGGGCGCCAGGACGCTGAGCGCCCCGGGGAGTTGGCAGCGGAAGCGAGTCTGAGGGTCAGGGTCAGACTTCCCTGGAGTAGACCCCTCCGAGCGCCCCGCAGACCCAGCGCTGTGCACCCTACTGCCCTTTCCGCGTATCCCTCTGCCCCCATCCTCCGCTGCTCATGGGGCTGCACGGGACGCGGCGGCGGCGGAGGCCCTTAGCCACGCGCGGCCCACTGCGCTCCTTGCCTCCGCCACCTGCCTCCGGATCCCTGCGCTGAAGCCAGAGACCGCGGGGCGCCGCTGGGCCTGCCCCCCGGGGCCCAGGGAGAGCGCGCAGTCCACGCCACTCGTTCTCATGTGCGCTATTTGTCTCGACAACAGGTAGCAGCTCCGGACACCATGGCCCCCAGCTTGCAGCGGTCACCAGCCCCTCGGTGTTCCCTGGTCTCCACGAGCAGCCTCCCCGGGCCTCCCCCGGCAGTCCTTTGAATGGACTCCTCCATCTAGGGCTCCCTGGAGACATGTACGCTCGGCCTGAGCCCTTCACGCCCCGGTCCGCAGCCTCCAGCGACGCCCTGGTAGCTGCCGCCGCTCTGCATGGTTATGGTGGCATGAACCTGACCGTGAACCTCGCCGCACCCCACGGCCCTGGTGCCTTCTTCCGCTACATGCGCCAGCCCATCAAACAGGAGCTCATCTGCAAGTGGCTGACGTCCGACGGCCCCGGGTCCCCGCGTCTCTGCTCAAAAACTTTCAGCACCATGCACGAGCTGGTCACACATGTCACCGTGGAGCACGTCGGCGGCCCGGAGCAGGCCAACCACATCTGCTTCTGGGAGGAGTGTCCGCGCCAGGGCAAGCCGTTCAAAGCCAAATACAAACTTGTAAATCACATCCGTGTGCACACGGGCGAGAAACCCTTCCCTTGTCCTTTCCCGGGGTGTGGGAAGGTCTTTGCTAGATCAGAAAATCTCAAAATACACAAACGAACCCACACAGGTTAGTATTCTGTCTCGTGCGAAACCTCGCGGGAAGCAGGCATCCTCTTCCCGGCCCTTGGGGCTAGATCTTTCTAAATTCCAAACGGGGTGGGGATGTTTTGTTACTTGGCCTCAAGGCCGTAAAATATTAATTATGCGCTTCTATTCTTAGAGTCCTAGACGTTTCCAGAGGCTGGGAAGGGGGGGAAGGCAGTGGTGGGGTTTTAGTTTTCTGGGAGAGAAGATGGACATAATTGGGTTCTCATGAGTGCAAACATGTCCTCCTCTGTGCTCATGCTGCTTGATTTAAGGCATAAGAACATTATCACCTAACTTTCCACAGTCCTTTGGAATCACTTGCCGAGAATTCCTCTATCAGCTTTACCAGCTGACAGCCACCAGGACTGAGCAGTCATCAGCTACTTGGTGCCTTGTTTTGGAAGCAGATACCTTATACTGCACCTGACAAAAAACATAGGTTTTATCTGGACCTGTTTTGGAGCCTCCAGAGTCCGGTCCTTGGAATGTTTTGAGAAGCTCTCCTTTTTTGTCCTATCAGAGACCCAACGGGACCCATCCTCCTAAATTGTCATTTACCGAGCTGTTAAGTGAAATGGGGACATGTGTCAACCACATCTGTTACTTCTAGTTAGCAAAGAGACAAGGAGCTGTGTGCCAGAGCCCGCAAAGTTGAACTCCTCCGTCCAGAAGCGTTTCTCATTAATACCACTGAAAGGAGAACGTTTTCACACTTCCCAGAAGAGCCTGCGAAGTTCCATTTATTAGTGTAGTAGCCCAAACTTTTAGTTACATGTATTGATTTAGATGTCTCTGCTCTTCTAAATCAGAGATGCTGTGTCCTCTCTCCTCCTAAGTTTAAGAAGTCAACATCTCCCCTCCCTCACTTTGGGGGCGGAGCAGAAAGGCTTCTGGGGAGCTCAGAAAAGAAGTTCCAAATTGGTGCCCCCCTCTCCTCCACAACATCCTCCTGTCTTACTCACCTCCATTCTTGCTGGAAATATCAGCAATTGTTACAAAGAACAGCCTGAGGCTGGCAAAGGCCAGGGAAACAGATTGCTTACATCTTGTCTTTGCTCCAAACCCTGCTTGCTCAGGAAGCCATCGGGCCCAGACACTCAGACAAGCGGAGGCTCTCTGACCAAAATCTACACTGAGTTCTGTACTTTCCATCCGCAGCAGGTCTGGAAATACACGGTTTCCCCCCACCTCCCCGAGCCCCGCTCACTCCCCAGCCTCCCTGCACCTCTCCGGCAGCTGGAGGCCCCCAGAGTTTTGTCCCAATGGGGGAAAAGTTGGGACCATTCCTGATTCTGACTCTCGGGACTGACACTCCAGAAGTTGGGCCCCGTGACCGTGAATGAAGACCAACTCTGAGGAGAAGGAACTCATCCTTAATGACAGGGAGGTTTTTAAACAAACTTTTACTGCTCTTTACCGGCCCACTGTTTGAAGTCTGTGAAGCAGAAAATAGTTGAATTCTTAGTTCAATCAACCTACAGCAGAGAAACAAGTTCAGCGCTCCGGGGTTGGCTCAATTTTGCCTCTATTCGGGACAGAGTTCGAAGTGCGTCCTTTCCGCTGGAGATCCAGATTCATTAAGGAAAAGAAAAGGGGGGGGGTAATCTACAAAGCATTGGTGGCTCCAGAGTTTCCCACAAGCCCCTCCCGCATCGCCCTCCCCGCCCCCCGCCCGTGTAAAATGAGGGCGGAAAGGGAAAACAACAACAAACCCCACAACTCCAACAAAATGTTTCTCAAAAGGCAATAGACCTCGTTACAAATTATTCATGAAGACAGTTCTCGATTCAACAGGAAAATAATTGCCTTTTCAAATATTAATGACGTTTCATTTCCTCGAGTCTCGGAAGAGGTGAACAGGAGCTGTTTTCTTAGGAGTTGGGATTCTCCAAGATGCGAATCTCGGCTTGGGCTTCTGGGGCGGCTGTGCCAGGCCGCGCCGATAGGTTTCACTTGGCGCCAGCCGCTGCGAGCCTGGAACAATGGTGCCGCCGCGGCCCGGCCGCGGGCAGCCTGTGCGCTCTGCTCCGACCCCGCGCCTGGCGCGCCGCGGGACTCCGCGGCCGGAGCTCGCCCTACCTTCGGGGAGGCGGACGGAGAGGCAGGCTTAGGAAGCCGAGGAACCGGAAGCGCCCAGACAATCTGGTCCAGCCACAAGTGAGAGAAAATGGCGCTGGCCAGGCTGTCCTGACGCTTCAGAACTTTGTCGGATGGGCCAGGCGCAAGGACTGGAGAGGAGGCCTCTTCTGGCCACCGAACCAAAGGGAGGAGACACTCGGCCTTTCCCAGGCGCAGCCCAGGGGCCCAGGCCGCCCCGGGAGTGCTGCAGGGACCAGATCAAACGCGGCCTCTCCACTTCCACCTTCCCACCCAGGGGCCGTGCCGGGTCGCGGGGGGCGGGGTGTGGAGGCGGGGTGCGACTGATTGCCGGGTGGGGTAGAGAGAGGGAGAGACCAGGGCGCCTCCTGCAGCTCAGCAGAGGCCCGAGCGCGCAGGGGCGCAGCCTCACCTGGCCCTCCAGAAACCTGGGGGATTCCAGGCTACCCGTGCCTCCTCAACGCCCTGTTTTTTTGTTTGTTTGTTTGGCCTTTGCTCCTCGGCTGGAGCGAAATCTTTGTTTCATTTTTATGTCTAACGCGAGAGGCTCTAAAAATGGGATTAGAAGGTAGCGGATCTTTTTTTTTTTTAATGAAGGATGTAAACTTAAAATTCCGTTCCTCTCGTCGTGTTAGCAAAACTCTGCTTTCTGAATGGAATAATATTTTTGTGCGTTCAGAAAGAAAAGTAGAGAGAGGGAAAGTTTTTATTTTGCAGATGCTGGCAGAGGCAAGGGGGGAGGGGACGAAGGGCAGACAGGAACACTGATTTATTCTGCATCTTCCTCCTGCTGAGAAATGGCGGATGCCACTGTCTTAAGAAGGCTCAGTGTACCAACAAAACTCTTGTAGAGGGAGGATGCTGAGTCTGATGGTGCCGCAGCCCGGGGCTCACACCAGCCTATCCGCATGGAGGCGCGGGGTGCGCGCAAAGCTCCGGTTCAGTCCCAGCCTCAGCGGAGCTCCAGACCAGGAGCTTTGTTTGACCACCAGAGTACAAACTTGGCCACAGAGCGCCAGACTCCCTCCCCTGTAAAAGGCGAGAAAAGAGACCACGGAAGCCATAAGACCCAACTCGGGCATCTCTTCCTCCCACTCAGCCCCTTTAGTTGTTTCCCTGGTCTGTGGCGCCAGGCGACATTAATTTGTTTAAAGCTTACAAGACACCTCCCCCCCTTTCTTGGAAAACGTGAAAGTCCTCCAGGAATCTGGGTTTCCCAGTTCCAGGGTCCTTTCCTTCTCCCCACGCCGGCGAACAGTGCCGTCCGCCAGCGTCTCCAGGTGGCGTGGTCCTCTGCGGACTGGTCCACCCGAGTCGGCACTCCAGCCTCATCTGGCCTTGACCGGCTTCGCGACCACGGGCCTGCGCCCCTCGCTGGCGGCCCGGAACCGGCTGGATTGCCCACTCGCCCTCCGATCTGTATAGCCGGATGTGACCGATGCCCACGCGCTTATCCCGTAGCCGCTGCGCGCAAGGGCGCGGTTGCAGGAGAGTCCTGCTCTGCTGAGGCACCCAGAGAGGTCGCCCCTTGGCTCGGGTCTTCGAGTCGGGAGAACCAGGGTGGAGTGAGGGAGGGCGGCTGGGCCGCCTCTAGCCTCGCCTCGCGTAGTCCGCTAAGGCAGTGTGGTAAAATACTGCGGTTGCGGTTGTGGGGTGGGGGGATGGGGGGAGATCCTGGACGATTTAAGCAAGATTTTAAGAATGCTGTTAAATGTCCTCAGGGGGTAGGAGGAAAGGGGAGGAGGCTCCGTTTCCTGTAAAAATCTTCTGTGAAGTGAATCATTGCTCAGAATACCTTTCCCTACAGCATGAATCCACATTACGCACACGCTATGTGCATCGGCTGCACATCCTGAAATTTATTCCACCGTCTTGGCATTTGCACAAAACCCAGTAAAGTGGCAATTTGGGCTGGGACGCGGCATGTGCTGGGGGCGAGAGGGGGATGCGTGTGGCCGGCGACGTCAGGGAAGAGGAGGCTTAGCTATGTGGCCTAGCAATTTTAAATCCAACAGATGCATGCTCCTAGGGCAACTCTATTCTCTGGACAGAGGTGCTTCTGGCTAGGGGGAATTGAGAGAAAATAGCCCGGGAGAATCAGGTTTTTCAAAGTTGGCAATACAACTAAAATGGAGTCAGTCTTGCTCCTCCTCCATACCCTCCCCTAGACACAGTCGGGAGAGTCGGAGGGGAGAGGGTGTGGGGCGGGAGGTCGCGCTGTGCGCCGGGAAGGAGGTGCACAGCCTGAGGTGCGCTGCAAAAAGGGTTTCTAACTTAAGGGGGGAAATTATGGTTCTATTTTAGAAAGTGAGAGAGGAAATGAGAGTATCGTGGCACAGGCTGGACTGGTGCTCGGCCCACGCGCGCTAATGTCTCTGCGTTGTCTCCGCCAGGGGAGAAGCCCTTCAGGTGCGAGTTCGAGGGCTGTGAGCGGCGCTTTGCCAACAGCAGCGATCGTAAGAAGCATTCGCACGTGCACACGAGCGACAAGCCCTACACGTGCAAGGTGCGCGGCTGTGACAAGTGCTACACCCACCCCAGCTCGCTCCGCAAGCACATGAAAGTGCACGGGCGCTCGCCGCCGCCCAGCTCCGCCTACGACCTGGCCACTCCGGCCGCCCTGGCGCCTCCTTCCTCCGACTGCGGCCGCGAGCCCCCAGTGGCCTCCTCCGCGGCGGCGGTGGCGGCGCGTGGCGCGGACCTGAGCGAATGGTACGTGTGTCAGGGCGCGCGGGCCTCGCCACCACCGCCGCCCCAGCCGCTCCCCCCAAGTCCTGAGCCACCACCTAGGCCTGCTGCAGAGGCAACCTTCAGGCTTCTGGCTGCAGCCCTGGCCACTGCTCGGTGTTGTTGATCCTTGAGGGCGAGGGAGAGAGAAAGGAAGGAAGGATAAAAGGCAGGGAGGGAAGGATGCAGGACACAGGGGTAAATGTTTGATAAAGCTCTCTAAATGCACTGACAATATCTATTACAGTATAAACCTGGTCCATACATTTACTCTACAATCACATCCTTTCAAATCCACAGTGCAAGCACACCAGATCACAGCTGCCTGTGTAGCGAGAAACCAATGTCAGGGGTAAAGAGAGGAGAGCAAGAGACACTGAAAAAAGTATTCGGAGAATTAATGCACAATCCTGACAATGGCTGGCGGCAAAAGGCAGGTCACAAAATTTGTCGTGGTTCAGAAAATGGGGAGTGTTTTCCTTAAAGCTTGGCTCACTGTAAGCCCCATCCCCACACAGCTCCAGTGCAGTCCGTTCCACCAGTCATCCCTCTCTCGTGGAAATTCTCAGCCAAGGAGGTGGCAGAAGAAATGTCAAAGCCATTTTCTTCCCCCCTGTTTCCTTCCTCCGTCCCTCCACCCCCGGTTTCCATTCCTACCCCCCAACCTGGCTCTGAGATGAAAATAGATTAGAACTAGACCCCAAATATTCCCTGTAAGTACTTCTGGAATAGGACCCAGGGTTTCAGCCCTCCCTCCCTCTCAGGCCCTACGCTCTCCAGAGGCAAATCGGGCCTCAGCACCTCTAGTCGCCTGTCCGCCTATCGGGCCTGAAGGCACCACACACATTATAAACAAAGGCCAAGGAAGAGGCCACCACAAGTAAATATAAAGAAAGTAAGAGAGAGAGGAACTTCAGGGTTCAGTGCCGCGAGTCGTCTTTCAACACATCACTCCCTTTGCTGCCTCTTCCAGCCTTGTTGCTGCCTGTGGAATCTCCCGGGGACCTGGGCCTGGGCCGGGAAGGGAAAGCCGCCCAATGACGTCACTGCCTGACAGTCCCGCTAGCTGGAGGGACTGGTCAAGGCGACAGAGTCTGACTGAATCTCATTAAGTTTGTGAGGATCTTTGTCAAATTACTCAGTCTTGGTCCTAAATTTAAAAGAGGAATGGTATAGGAGGAATGAACTGGAGTAATAAATGTTGTCAAAGCAAACTCCCAATAGTTCTACACTGTGTATGTGTATGATATGCTGGGGACCAATGCTGCAGAAAAAGAACCAGATGTTGGGGTCTGTGGAAAGGCATTTGCAGTTGTTGGTAGGTTGAGAGGGACAGGTATAATCAGGGCCTCTTTCCCAGCTAGACCCTCTCTGCAGAGAAACAAGTACTGCGACAGGATTCTAGCTGAAATGTGAGGAAAGAAAATTAAAAACAAGCAAACAAACAAAAACTCTGGCAGACCTACCCTAGTTCCCTAACAATTCGGAATAAAATTGGAGAGAGATATTCCCACCTGGGAGGAGCCCTCCCCTTCCCGCAATGAGCTCAGTTTTTAAAGCTAAGCCCAGCAAAGGACTCCAGTCCTGACACACTGTCGATTTTTCTCTCTTGCTCTTCCCATTTCAGACACCCTTGGATAATTCTCACTGCACATCTTCCGTCCGCACTAACTGCAGTGGAACTCTTCCATTATCCCGGATATAAAACCCAGGATCTTGCCAATGGTTCCTTCCTTAGTGAACCCTGACTTTAGAAGGGAGACTACCCCTCCTTCCTCCATGACATTAACGCCCAGAGGCCGCCAGGCTCACCATAGGCGGCCAGTGTCCAACAACCGGTTCCCTACAACTCCCTCCTCTCGCCAAGGTGCAGAGGGTAGCTGGGGAAAACTTGTTCCTTCTGCTGAGATTCCAAAAAGTTTTCCCCTTTCTTTCTCCTCTGTCTCTAGGCCTCCCGTTTTGCCTTCCACCCCCTTTCCAAAATAATGAAATAAAATAAAAATGTTTGGTCGGTCACTAATCGCCTTTAATTTTTCATTTGCTTGTTACAGATGTCCACCGCGTTGCTCGCAAGGTAATCTCGCCCGGCGCAGCTGAGTGCTCGCATCTCGCGCCTGCAACATCAAAGGGCCCGCTCACAAAGCAGTGTTTCTTCGCCACGGTGCATCTTCACGGTAAGTTAGAATTTCTATGGCAATGGGCAAGTCGCACTGAAATCCTGAAAGGCCGAGCCTGGAGCCCGTCCAGGCTTTTCATTAAGGACATAATATTTACGTCTAACAGGCCTTTTTTCTTGTGTATACAAGTATATATTTTTGTTTGACGCGGACTAAATCATTTTCATTTAATTTCCGGTAAACAAAACCCACGCGAATGGGCACTTGTTCCCGATCATAATAAAAATGGATAATAATGTGAGGGAAGAAAAGGGCCGCTTGAATCACCGCTCAGCCCCCTTTGTTTCTGCTTTCTGCGGTGATCAGAGGGCGCATTTGGGTTTGATGGCGAGTTTCTAAAGGCGAGGAAATGGTTTGTAACAGGGGAAAGAAAAGGAGAAAGGTCTAATCAAGCTCGGGTTGTTCAAAGAGTCGGGTTTTGGGGTTGAAAGTGTGAGTTTGACGGTGCATCAGCATGCCGCGTTAGGCTCGCCATGGAAATGCGCGCGGGGAGCGAGGCTTCAAAGGCGGCACACTTCGCCGCAGACACTCTATTAAGATACATTTGCGCTGACCTTTGCTTTCACGCCATTTAATACTGTCACTGCGCTCTCCAGTATATACTTCCTCCCAAAGACCTGCCTCGCCACGTTTAGGGGTTCACTTTGAGCCCAGATGTGGGGAGCTTTGGCACCCGGGATGCTTTCAGAAAAGGGTGGAACCGGACTCTGCCCATCTTGACTATGCCCCAAAGAGGCTCCAGGGTCCGGAGTAACCGACTTTAGAGAAACTTCAGAAGCTTAACAAACGAGCGACTCTAGCTTGGCTTGGTGCAAAGCATCCCTCAGAATCCTGATCGAGGCAGAGACCAGAGTTTGAAGGGGATTTGAGGGAAGGGAGCCACCATGGAGGAGTCTGAAGGGTTCAGCCGTTCCATGCAGATAGTTCGCGCTGGAGCCTCACACAGCCTGTTCCGTTTCTTCACCCCACAAGCCTCTTGAGGTTCCCAAACTAGTTTCCTCAAGACTGTGTGAGACCCTTCAAGCCTGGGCTGGCCCTGGGCACAAATTCAAGAGCCCAAGGCCAAGAGGATGCGGAACATGGCAGGAAAGTTAGAAGTCCATGTTCCCTTAATTGTCTTGTTGTTTATTTTATCCAAGTACCCCAGTGAATAGGGGAAAAATAAACATGGTGGAAAAAAAAATCAAACAGTGGAGTCTTCTTTAGTGCCAGTCCTTGTGGTTGAATAAAAAGGATGGTCCGCTTTCCATTGAACTGAGAAATCTTTGAAGTGGGAGTTATTATCTGAGACATTCCTGCTTGTCGTCCTAACAACGCTGATGAAATGTAAAAGGTTCTTTGTCAACGATTTGTTCTCCTCTCTGTCAAACTCTCCCTGCCCCGTTAGTTTCAAACCGTTTCTAAAGAGATAAAAATCAAACTTCTTTAAAACACACACACACACACACACACACTCAGATGCATTGCATACTAATATAACTTTGAGGCTAAGACTTTCTAAGGGAAAAACACAAGGACATCAAGGCCAGGACCTGGTGATGTGTGCAGATGTTGGCGGGTCCTTTGCAGAAGCTGTGGGACACGGGAAGAGACTACGGAGAGGATGAAGGCAGAGGAGATGGACTTCACACCCAGGCTTGTGTATCTGCCTCTCTCTGCTAAGACTTTCAACAAGTTTAGGATGGGTCATCTGGATGAGGTTCCTTGAGGCCCTGACAATAGTCCAATATTTTTACCCAGGAACCTAGGAGCCTAAAGCTGCAGTCAAGCAACTGCTAAAATTTCCTGTTCTTCCAAATGCAACCTCTGCTAAAAATAGACCTACTGTGTGTTCCTCCCACTAGCTAAAATCAGTGAGTTCTTTCTGCTGTTGATAGAGAGGAGAGTGGATTGTAGAAGAGGGTCGTTTTGAAAATGTCCTGTTTCCTTCAAAACCTTGGCAACTGGAGTTCAGAATATCTGGAGTCTGTGATAGTTACCCTAATGTGCATGCACCTCCCTACACATGTGCAGTTTTTAGTTTCATATCATGCCTAGGAAAGAAACTTTTATCCTGCCCAGCTTTCCTCAAATCTCCCGTTGTGGTTTTAAAAATGGTTTCTAAAATCCCCACCCTGTGTGTGCTGACTAAATGATTTGTAAAGAAGTTTCCCCAAGCTGTAACCCATGCTGTTATTATAGTTGCTGCAAAATGTTGTCTCTTATATTGATTTTTATTTGTTTACTGGAGGTCTCCACATGTTTGTTTATATCACTAATTTATGGGGGAAATGTGATGATCACAATGAATGTAAATTATCCAGACAGGCAAAGGTTTTGTAATCATAATTCTCACACACACACACACACACACACACCCGACGGAAACCTTAGAAACCCACATTTTGTGATTCATCATCTGTCCTTTTAGCATTAATTAAATGATGAAATATCTAGAAAGGGGGCAAAAAAGTTGTATTTGATGGAAAGTGGTTGTTGAACGAAAAACACTGTTGAAAGCTGTGGCTTAGTCTTGCTGTAAATATGTACAGAATGAATAAAATCTGTGATCTTTTCCTTCTCCAAAGACATTGTGTACACGGACCTCCGTTTTGCTATTTTATTTGCAAATAAATGACGTGATGTTCTCCTTCATATTTTGAATCCTAGTGTTCTTTTATTGCCTCAGTTTTATGGAAGACAGTTGAGGCTTGCCCACAGCATCCAGTCATGTCCTCTGTCTTCCTTCAATGTTTTACAGAAACACTTTGGGTGGAGGGAGGACTATTTATTGGGGTCAGTAAACATGAGAAGACCCTAGAGACCAGTCATCTTTGGAGAGACCACTTTCTCTCCAGGTTCACCCCAAAGGTATAAGCACAGTAGCAGCACATTTACATTACATGGGACAAGCTGTTCTCAGTGTCTGCTGGAAAAAGCAGCCTTCTCTGGGCTTCAAGTGCAATGGATCCATTTGATCACACCAGTCACATAAAGATTTTCCAGAGAGAGTAGCTTGCGGGAAAGTGGGAATAGAAAAGGAAAAGAAAGGACTGGCTTATGTTAAGCTTTGTCTAAGCTCTGTTGCAGGTGTGTAGAGTGCACAGTTGCCCACAGAGGTCTTCTTAGCTGCACCGGCCCTTCCGGGAATAGGAGATGCTCAGGCCTGAGAGTTCCCCTCAGCTGCGAGGGCAGAACCTTGAGACCATGAGCTTACAGCACTCAAGACATTTCCCTCAGCCCACACTTTCATTTTCAGTAGATTTTAGCATCTGAAATTGCCTGTTTTATCCGATCCTGCCTCTGAGGAACAGAACATATTTCAGGTCTGTCCGAACCTCCTTTTAGGTTTTTTGTTTTGTTTTTAAACCAGAAGGCTCCCCAGTCCCTTTTGGGTCTTTGCGTTTCTGCACCCTGGCATCCAGCTCCCCTTTCTTCCCCCTTTCTGCTCTGGAGACACTTCCTGGAACAATCCACCTGACTCCTTTCTAACCCTGGAGAAGTGAGTTAGTTTAGAAGTGAGTTAGCTTAGAAGTGAGTTAACTGGGATAGAAGTCACGGGAGGAAGGTGGTAGGGCAGCGGGCTGAGTGTGTGTGTGTGTGTAGATAGGACTGTTGAGTACCTTGGAGAAGTGCTGGTAAACCAGGCACAGAGGCACCGAAGACAGCGAAGACAGCTTGAGAAGACCAGAGACAAACCTTCTCAAGACTGTGTGAAAAGAGAGGCCATGAAGGAAAAACCACTAAAACTGTCAAGATATGAGCAAAGTGGTGGGGGCCTCACAGAGGCCAGGGACCTTCATGCTGTAGTGAAACTAGCGCCCCCTCTTTCCTCCAGTGGGCTCCAGCCAGTTTGCTTTGCTTTTATTGGTTTTAGGTCTTCAAGAAAGTGCACTCATTAAAGCTTTTCACAGAGGTGAGTGGTGGTGGAGGATGTACAGATTAAGAAGGAAGCCAGACACCCCTGGCCTGTGCTTATTTGGGTTCCTGAACTCCTTGCCAACCCTCTGCATCAAGTTTATCTAAAAGAATCTCTACCCTTACCGTTGTCCCTTCAAACCCCTTGCTGTTCAGGAAAACTTCAATGATAGCTTGACTCATCCCTGGGAATGGAGTGGGGTCCTGGCAATTAATTGTTAGCTGACCTGACATAGAATAAGAGAAGGAAAGACCCCTCTTTAAAGAATTTACATTTCAAAGAAGTCAGAGTTGGAGTGAGGATGGGGGTAGTGGAGGAGGAAAAGGACATACTCAAAGAGGTGAAGCCTCCTCTTTCACATTGGACATGCTGTTAGGAGGGACCTGTCCTTGGAAAAAGACAACATGCTTGCAAAGGTGGAGGGTCAGTTTAAAAGAGGGACATCTTCAACAAGATGGATTGACATGACGACTATAATGATGGGTCCAAGTATATTGGAGATGATGAGGATGGCACAGGATAGAGCAGAGTTCAGATCCATTGTTCATAGATAAGGTCGCTATCGGTTAGTGTCAACTCAGTGACACACAATAACAATAACTGATACACCTTAGCACAAATGCCGCAGGGAGAGCCCCAACTTCCTTTGAACCAATACTTTTGACAGAATGTTGACTGACAGAATGCGGAGGGTTGAATTAGCTGGAGCAAGTGTTGCTGGGTAATCTCAACCTAGAATCACCTCCTTTGTCTAGGGAAGTTTTACACCTCTGGCTCTGTACCTCAGATTGCTGACAAGCTCCACCAGCTTCTTTTCCTCCCTCTTTGAAAAAGCATTAGAGAAAACCTGTTGCTTGGAGCCAGACTGCCCAGCTCGACCAGTTAACTGGCGGTGTGCCTTTGTACATTTAATGTAACCTCTCTGTGCATCAATGTCTTCATTTGTAGAAGCAATTATAAAGAGCTTCTCTAATAATAAGCTTATTGTTTTAAAGTTCTTGAGACACTTTGAATTTACAAGGTCTTGTTTTTTGTTATTGTTACTGATATTGCTAGTGGATCTATCAGACACTTCTTCACCTTCTCTTGAATCAGTCACTACCTCCAGTCCATTCTAGAAAAGAGGATACTGCCAGGAGTCACCCCTTCTCCAGCAGCACAGCAGGGCCACTACCTCCAGGCAGTCCAGAGGCTAGGTGATGGTGTTGAAACCCCACCTAAGTTTACCTTCCCTGAGCCAGCCCCATGCTCTGTGATGCAGGGCACAAAGGTGTAGATGTAATTTATTTTGCAAAAATCTAAAACAAAATTAGACTACCTCTAAATTAGAAGAGTCTAATTTTTTCTGCGAGCTGGAGAAAACCAATTGCCTTAATGTCACTTCCACCTCCTGCACCCCTCCGCCCCTCCACCCCCCCCACCCGTTAAGCAGCGGGTCTACCCAGATGCTGATTTATTTTAATCATAAGCATTTACTATGACTCCAGACTGGGCTTTCCAAGATCCCTGAGTGAAAGGTGATAAAATGCCCCTGGGGGGGGGGGGATGGGTGTAGATGACCAGGAAATCAAAGACTGGGCGTTTGGCCAAAAGTCACACAAAATCACATCTTCCCAGGAAGGATTCAGGACATTTCTGTAATCTGGTTTTCTCTTATTGAGTCTTTATTCTAAGAAATTAACAATACCTTGCTCACCAACTCACCAAGAATACCACAAGCAACATGTTAGATGTCTTAGTCGCCAGCTTCCTGTCTGGGCTTTAGGACATTACTGACTTTTGACTCAAATTTCCTTTCTAATATACTGAGAATGTGTGAACGTTTTCTAAGAACCATAAGAAGCTAAGGAGGTCTTGAATCTTCCAGTGGTTTTGACAACATCCAAAGTGGCTTGGTAAAAAGAAAAAGAAAGAAAGAAAGAAAGAAAGAAAGAAAGAAAGAAAGAAAGAAAGAAAGAAAGAAAGAAAGAAAGAAAG
>NW_006399919.1:1848743-1887427 GCF_000299155.1 Elephantulus edwardii | reverse complement strand
AAGGAAGGAAGGAAGGAAGGAAGGAAGGAAGGAAGGAAGGAAGGAAGGAAGGAAGGAAGGAAGAAAGAAAGAAAGAAAGACTCAGAATGCAGATTAATCTCATGCTAATAAGACAAGGAGAAAAGACTTTAAAATGTACACTGCATTTTGGGGCTCTTTTTAAAATTCATATTACCCAAACATTTAAACTTTTTATTAGCCAAAATGCAGGATGAGGATATTGATAAATTGGAAACAAGGCGTCAGGCTGTGTGTGGCTTTGAACTTCATAATAGATGGGCAGTCTTGGGAAATGTCTGCAGAGAAAATAAACCAAAATTGGATGATATTCAGTGATACTGGCTGCACTTTGCAGTTGGTAGGAGAATAGATGGGAGGGTGAAGCAGGAAAAAAAAAAATAAACAAAAAAACCCAACCGTAAACAAAACCCAACAAAGACAATATCATGGTGGGATTTAAACTAAATAGAAAAATGAGCCACTTTCCGCTTGCTTGTGACTGATGGCTGTCTCAAGCAAAATCAGATTAGCCAGATGAGGATGATATTCTTTGCCAAAACTGGAGGGAAAGTGCAGACAGCTCCAAACCCTTGACTGATGCCACTGAAAGGTTTTACTCTAGGTTTAACGTAGGCATCTAGCTTTGGCTCTCACCAACGGGGATTCTTTAAGCTCAGTATGCCAGCATCTTGATTAACAGTGTTTTGTCTGCATTATACATATTTCTAAGCCATAAAAATTAGGTATCTACCTTCAAAAGGTTTTTCATATTTCCCTTCAGAATAACGAGCATGGCACACTTACATGGCTCCAATCACACGGAAATCTTCTAGACTGGAGAGAATGTGTTTCAGAATATCATAAAATTTCCTCCTGTATTTTCTGCCACTCCATTTTGCAGTCAAGGAATCTATAATTAAACCTTTCCATTGTTAAAAAAACAAAAAAACCCCACCAAACCCAAACCAACCCTGGCAACTTCCTGTTAAAAAACAAAACAAACCACTGTGGGGAGTGTGTGTGTGTGTGTGTGTGTGTGTGGAGGGGGGGGAGTTGCGGTTTTTGTATTGGGTTTTTTTTTTAAAATGAGCCTCTTTTAAGTGTGAAATATCATTTCATTGTAAAAAGGGGGGGGGGAGGAGCAGTAATCCAACTTCCGGAAACTGTTCTGAATTATTTCACCAGACTCTTTTAAGAGGGGATTAGCAGGGCTTTGGGAGCACAATCCTTCTGTTTTATTCAATCTCTGATTTTATGTTATAATTACTGGCTGTAAAGGCTCCGGAATTAGTATGCAGGCACAGTCAGGGCATGATGCAGGTGCTATTCTAATAGTCCAGCTTTTTAATTAAGAAAAGAGGTAAGAAAATCGAATCATAAAAACACTTTTGTGAGAGCTGAGAACATTGCAGCAACTGCATGAATAAAGCCTTTATACCTTCTCCTGACAGGTCAGTCACTGAGGCGCTGACTTACGACCTTTCAGGGCCAACAATAGTTAACAGCTTTCTCACCTTGTCCCCATCGAACCATTTTTTCCTAGGACACATCTTATGGAAATTGCCTTAAGTAGCTTGACTTCCACAAAAGATTTGGCAGTTAGCACAATATATATCTACATTGAAGTGCCTGCTCTTAGAGGGCACAGATTTCTTGCTTTCTGAATGCCATTTCAGCAAGGAGGAGGGAAGCTCTGGGTGAAGGGAGTCTACCCTGAAACACTTGAGCAGGAACACACAGGACCAACACAAGGTGTATCCTCTAGCCTAGGGAAACAAAGCCTAGGAAGTGAGAGGAAACTGAGGCAGAGGCTGCAGGTAGTTCTAACTTTTCCAGGAAAACACTTTCCTCAGAGCGAGGAAACTCTACCAGAGCACCCCATAGCCTCTCTGGAAGTGGCCCAAGTCGATGGATGTGAGCACTTAGTGAAACTCTTTCAGCTCCCCAATTACCTGAAAGACCAGTGACTAAAATTGTTCTTAGCCACATACTTAAAGCCAAGTCTCCCAGGTTTCCCTCCACAGTAATGCTGGCATGCTCACACTGGCTGGGCCTGTCCCAACTCCTGAAAACCCCACACTCCTTTCTCTTGTTTTACTACAGACTTGAGCCCAGATCTGAACTCTCAGGGAAACCCCTATTTTGTGTTCCTCAGGTTGTCATAAAACGTGTTCACTTCACCTTCTCTTTCAGGACCCCTAGCTAAGGATGTGATGGGAGGCCTGGTCCACAGCCAGCAGCAGGGCCTTGTGGTCCTGAGGAGGCCAAGACCTGGCTGAGAACAATGCAAGTATTAGGATATCAGCCGCCCTCGCAATGATCATGTGTTCAACAATTTTGTTTTCACGGCTGAGGGGGCTTTTTTTCCAATGTAAATCAAGCGCTTTAGTTATTAAGCCCGAACACTAATCTCCAACAACCTTGACATAATGTGGCCAGGCTTGCAGGCCCACTTCGCACCTGCAGTCTGAATAGGGCGCCTTGTCAATGGGGGACACGCTTGTTGCCCCGGCTTGCAAAGGAGGGGAGTGAATAAGTCAAGCTTTGTGAATGCTCATGTGTGCTCTCTCTTTCGTCTTTGATCACGGAAAATGTCTTCTAATTTGTCCCTTTTTCATTGTAACAACGTTTTCAAGGCCCTTTCTATTTTTTCCAAACCACATTTTTATATAGAACATAAATTGACCCCTGAAAACAAAAGGGGCAAGCCCTGGCCAACAAGGGCACCATCCAGCTTCAGCATTTCGTGGCTCCAGAAATATCTTTGCTTCTGGAAGCTGCTTTCTCCACAGTGAACTGGAAGGCTCAATCATCCAGACTGAACCTGGGTTTCTGCGGTATAATGACGGGACTGGGAGAGGAGATTGTAGCAGCTTCACACAGTAGGGTGGGAGACAGCCTGGAGCAAGAGAACAGAAGAATGATGAACTAAAACTTCTATCTATGGAATCAAGGATGGGTGTGTCCCAAAGAGATATGTTGCAGGTGTTCTACGCTCTCCAGAAATCAGCAGGCATGGCCTCCATTCTCACCTCTGTTTGGAAGTGGAATTCATGCATAACCTTTTTAAGGGGAGACATTCACTCCATTTTGGCCACAACACTTGGTAACCTTATTTCTCCATTCCTAGCCTTACTCTTCAAGTCAGCAATAGCTCTGGGTCTTCTGAGAGCCCTGGCAGTCTTCTAGAGAGGCCTTCTGCTTGCAGACAAATACCCAGATGCCTGTGGGCACCCAGGGAGCATTTTAGGCACACCCCTTTCCTCTAAAATTTCTGCAGGAAAACAGCAGATTAGTGCCATTTTATCCTAGCCCCAAAGCAACCCCTTTGCCTGATGAGGCTTTTATTTGGGATTGGAATTCACTCAAAGTCTCTCCGGGAACACACAGGCATTAATGACGTTGATGTCTCATTTGGTGGGATATTAATTATCAAGTTGCAAATCAATGAGCAATCTCTCCTCCCCCTTCCCATCCCTCTTCCTAACATTGATTCAGTTTTGATTTTCAGATTATTTGGGGGACCTTTTGTCAAGAGTCCTTTTCTCTGAGAGTTTTAGCTTTCTCCTCTTATCCTAGAATATCAAATAATTTTCCTAATATTAAAGCCAGGCCAAGACTACTATTTCTTCTTCTTTTTCCCTTTCCCCTATTAGTTATTATTTTAGCACAGGCTTCATGTAAAAAAAGTAACATAACCCACTAATAGAGTTTACAAACACTTTGATGTTTTGCCAACAAACACACTTCCTTAAAGAGAGAAGTCAACATTTGTTTTTCACATTCAATGGTGTTTAGTTTCCAGTGGGGGAAAAAAAATAATTCTAAAGACCACTTTTTAATTCGATGGATAACAACCACAGGGGTCTAAAGGAAAATAACGACGATAGCTATAGACACAAATAACTAAATTACCAAAACGTTAGTATATCTCCCGACTTCATTAATATGTAACAGACTCCCCAGTTAATCTCCAAAAGCTAGTGTTCCCCCTGTAAAATAGCACTCTGGGACGAATTGTACACGAGATCAATCACTGCTAATGCAAGAAGGTTTACTGCAGGAAGGGGGGGGGGAAGCTATTTACACCTTCAAATAGAAGCTTTTCAGATTTAAGACTAAGAGCCATACATCACCAAGAATAAATGATTATGAATTGGTAAACGCGCCCTCCAGCGATTAGCTTTGCGACGCCATTTATCATTTCTGGGGTGGTGATGGTGATAAAGGTTGTTTTTTCTTCCCCCCCCCCCAACCCCTTGTTCTTTCCCTTCCTTTTAAAATCATCTGACTATCTGGAGAGAAAAGCTTGACCAGCACAGAAGCAAGGGTGAGGGTGGGGGGGAGTTTGTTTTTACATATCTTATAAGCCATCAAAACATGGCCATGCACATATAAACGGGGTCATGTGCTGACAGCTTAATAGGAAACAATGCGGCCCTTTCATTGTTTCATTTGTTATTGGGCGATTGTTTGCCCATTAGAGTTGACACATCAGCAGGTATTTGTCCCCCCTCCCTTCCCCGGCTCTTGGCTGCGCTGCATTTGATTGTCCTTCCTCTTTCTAGTCTGCGTGAGTAGCGAGGAGTTCACCATCCATGAGCGAGTGGTTCACCATCCATGAAATGCTCTCTTTTCTTCTAAATCTATTTATTTGTTTATTTTAAGAAAGAAGAAACTTTCTTCTTCTTTTTCTTTTTTTTTCCCTGTGTGTGCTGGCCACAGCCAGAGGGAGGCCCAGCCACAGTTGTCCAGGGAGACAGTGCTCCAGCCAAGGCATGGGGTCAGGGACTCTGAGGGACTCCAGGGGGAGTTGCTGTTTGCAACACAAAAGCATATGCAGCCCCTAAACATTCCAAGAGAGACAAAGGCTTGGAGCTGAGAACTGACTTAGCCCTGGTGAAACTAAGCCTCTGCCCTCCCCTCTTCCAGTCCCTCTCCAGAGGGAAGGAGGTGCAGGATGCTGGGTCCTTCCTGACTGGGCTTCCCTGGTAACAGAATTTGTGGTGGTGAAGTGAGAGAAAGTCCTAGCGCAGAAGGGAGACTCACACTACTCGAAGAGAGGGTAGGGGGTCAGAGCTACAGTCCCAGAGTCATAGGTCTGTCCCCCAGCAGACTGACCTGGCCTGGTCAGTGGTCAGCAGTGGGCTAGGAGGGGGTTTACAAGCTGCTCCTGGAGGCCCCACATGCTTGTCTGCAGGTGGAATAAAGCAGGATTCTGACCAAGGTCTTCG
The DNA here is from genome assembly GCF_000299155.1 of Elephantulus edwardii. Lineage (NCBI taxonomy): Eukaryota > Metazoa > Chordata > Mammalia > Macroscelidea > Macroscelididae > Elephantulus > Elephantulus edwardii. The sequence goes on along the minus strand of NW_006399919.1, from coordinate 1,882,193 downwards.
AGAGTTCAGGGCTCAACAGCTTATTGCTTTGGAAAAGAGTGGGTCAGCTGAACAGTTGGACACATTTGGCAGCTGGACGGGGCTCTGTGGACACTCGTCAAAAGCCCTCTGCCTCTGTGTCCTTTAGAAGGTGTTGAGAGAAGCAAACCTGAGGGGGAGGGGGGCAGTAATTGTGGGCGGCTCAAGGCAAGAAGTCACCAACTCTAACATACTCCAGTTACCTGCAATTCAGTTCTAATGTTGAAGAGATTTAGTAAGCCTGGTAGGCTTGTTATGGTTATATGTCCACTGTAGCAGGTAAGGTTCCAGAAAATTTACTGCAGACTCTCCACATTGTGTCAGGCTGCGGAAGAGACCTAGGGCTTCCCCCACAGATGAAGAAGAAGAGGAAGAGTAAGAGGAGGAGGAGGAGGAGGAGGAGGAGGAAGAGATGGAGGAGATGGAGGAGAGTGAAGAAGAGGAGGAGGAGGAGAATGAGGAGATGGAGGAGGAGGAGGAAGAGGAAGAAGAAGAAAATATTCACTTCAGGTTTACTTTATAAAACTAAAAGCATATGCAAAGCACTATATCTAAACACACAGAAGAAAAAGAAAATTCTTCCCTAGAAGTTGGTAAGAACAGGTAGAGGCTGAATCTAAAATATCAAATGATACACTTGCTTCCTTAGAACATATTATGGAATCACCACAAAAGAAATGAACGTCTGGAGAGCCAGAGAATGTGCCTTTTGTTTTTATTCTACCTCCATGGAATTTTCTCCCATTTTGCGAACAAAATCTGCTTGAAGGATTGGTTCTTCAGACAGTCCTGAGCACAGGACTCTTTTCTTCTAGAACCTGTCATGGTAATGCACTTTAAAGGAATTCCGAGGAAATGAGTTTCAAAGTTTGCAAGAGAAATTCCCCTCCCAGGAAATCTTTCATACTTTTACATCTCACACTGACTTCAGGGAGAGAGGGGGGGGAAACCCACCACAAAATAAAAACCTTTGACAATAAACTTCACAAAATAAACCAATTGTCATTATGAAGATTTAGTTTCACAACACCAGCAAAGAATGTTATCCATTTATTTCCTTTTGTTCTTTAACATTTATTTTCAAAGTTTGAATTTTAATGCCATTATTTTCTCCTGAATGGCTTACTTTTTTAAAAAGAAAAGATTCCCTTTATGATATGTTTTCAATCACGAAAGTCTCTGAAGATCTATAATATTATTATTTATCTGTATTTTGTAGCTCTGAGGGCTGTATACACGATGTAATTGCTTTAACATGTTTTCATAAATTACATTCAGAAATGTGTCATAGTAAATTACCTTTGTAATAAAATGTAAAAAATGCAAATGGCTGTTGTCTTTATTACGTTTTAAACCATTGGTTTATCTGCACTATTTCACTTGTCACTTGCACAATATGTTGGCTAAAGCAGCGGCACAGTTTGATAACAGAAATCTGGGTCCTGTGTGTAATCTTGCAGGAACGTACAGTTTGGGCCATTTCCTCATCTCCCGCAGAAAAGACATTATCTTGCTCATATTTACATACTTTTCAATATTTGTCAAACAATCATAAATTATAAATTAATGAAATGTTCGACAGTCTTCCGAGATCAGACTAATGAAGACATTTACCTTTTTGGCGATTTGGTGTCTCATCTTTGTAAGTTTAATGACATTTTGACGCTCACGCTTTATTAGGCTTTATTAGATTTGTCCCTCACTCCTGCTGTCACTCAGATGTCTCTGCAGAAACATCACCTGTTTCAGGTACAAGAACAAATCAACTTTGACCAGGAAACCTTCCAAAGAGGGACTTTGCAGCCTCAGATTTTAAGAATTAATGTTGAGTTGGGTTTAAAAGACGACTGGAAGTTTTTATTGGGTTTTTTTAAAAAAATGAGACTGCTGTTACAGTCATTGTGATAACAGGCAATAATGTGGATACGCAGACAGATGTACACGACTTATAATTGCAAGGTGGTTTATAATAGCAAGACCAGGAATGGAGAGAGTAATCTTGATTATGAGTTTTTACTTTTTGGAACTTCTGGAATTGTCTTCAGTTTAAATCTGGGAATGTAGTTTGTACCCCATGTCTTGAGTCCAGAGGTAGAGAGGCCTTACCTGTCTCTAAAAGTTGGCCTATATCAGGGGATGGACACTAGCTTCTCGGGTCAGCTCCTGTTCCTAGGTTAGCAAAGAGTGCTGGTTCCCAAATGGCACAGGCACTCCATGGGATGCCACACAGTGGATTTCGGAGGAAATCTTGAGCACATACCTTAGCTCAGGACAGGAAAATGATGGTGTTGGTGCCCATGTCTCCCTTGAAATCAGTGGTCTCTTCAAGCATTCATCATGATTGATGGCCACTGGACTTTTTTAAATAAATTACAGGTGATGAATTTCATCCAACCCAGAGAGGTCAAATGCTCATCCTTGGCTAAAGATTTAAGTAGTAAGTCACACGGAACAAGCGCATACCTCCACCACCTCTCCCAAGCCACAGTGGAAAACAGCTGGGACGCTGGTGCCATGTCCCTCAGAACAAAGGGCGAGGAGCCCAGGAAGCGGGAACATCAATGTTGCTGCCATCAGGTTGGGTAATTTTATTAGCCTGCTTGTAAATTTCATCAGCCCCGTGTTGGTACACACCATCCTGCAGGGCCACCAGCCGCCTTTCTGTCCTCAGTCTCACCCTCGAGGGGCATGCATCATTCAGAGCACTGAAGCTATGGGGGAAGGGCACTCACAGTCCCCTTCAGTTGTTTTAAAGGGAGAAAGGTGGTGTGTGTATTTGAGTGAGAATGAAAGAGACAGACAGACAGATAGATAGCGAGAGAGAAAGAGAGACAGGCAGAGAGATAATTAAGCCCTTTCTGCTGACCTAGCCTTCAGCATAAGGGTGAAGCATTGTGGAGTATAGGGCAGGAGAGGGACTTCCAATTCCCTTTTGGAGTATGGACTTAGAGTTTAGCCTTTGCCCCTTTATAAAATATACATCAGGAATAAAGCAGTGGCCCATTAAAGGGCACACTCAGAACCTATAAAAATGTTGAGAGTGACTTAAAAATATTTCCAAACACTACTTTTTAAAAATACACAGTGGAGAGTTAGCAAGCAGCTTCGTGGTGGAACGAGCATGGTTTCCACAATCATCAAAAATTGATATGTACCGCTAGTAAAGTAATTATGCGCCGTCCTGAGGATAAGGGAGCTGGCGATTGTTAATCCACTTGCACACCCGTTGACTTGCAGCATCAAGCCGCAAATAGCTTAATTAAGTCATACACGAGAGCTATAACCATATTGCACCATTGCATTATGCACACTATATCTCAATTTATTGAGACAATTAATGTAAGCGTCCCACCTCAGGCGGGAACATCATTCACCCTGCACCCAAGTTTCTTTCGATTGACACTTGCTCAAGTCAGAAAGCCACAAACAAGTGAGAATTAAGAGAGGTGTGGAGGGCTGGGGAGTGGGGCTGGGACTTTCCATAAGCAAACTTTGGGGCCCAAAGGAGTTGTCTGAATAGCAAAAACTAAAGTGAAGGGAGTGCTTTGGACAGATCTCAATTCATCATGTCCAAGTTGGTCACATATTTAAATGAGCAGACTCCACTATAGTTTAATTATAATTGTAAAGCACAAAGCAAAGCCCATTAATCATAAGGAATCTTTGGCCCAGAAGATTGGAAGTCTGTTGGGACAGTTCTTTAAATCAGCATCAAGCCCTCACCCCCACACTTTTATCGCCCACGGGGGCAGCTTTTCTGAGTTTAAACTACTGGAGTCTTCTGGAGTAGCTTAATCGATTGCCTCCCATTTACAAAGGGCAAAGGCATAAGCTTCTGTCCAGGAATTCTCCACTCTTTCCTAGTTCTTCAGAGTCTAAATATTGCAGGTGTCAGGAGGCTAGAAACTGGCAAGAGCCTTCACAGGAGCTGCCCTTGACCCAAGTATCCCTGGCAGATGTGAGAGTTTGAAGACTCAAATTTGGATCTTAACGTCCACTTTCTGTGAAGACACAGTGGACCTTATCAGCTTGAAACCTGGATGCCTGTTATGCCTCATTTTGAGTCTAACTTGTGAGGTGCTGTACAACTCAGCTAGGCATGATAATGACAGTAGTCCAGCCTTCACTGACTCCTCACATCTATTGGAAACCAAGAATCAACCTTTCCCCAATTTACAGGTCTAAAATTGGTGAGGACTCTGAGAGTTCTCAACCGTTCTCTTGTCCATGTGCCATTAAACACTGGTTGGTGGAGACTGGCCCCACATTGTGTGGAATGTTAACTCGGTTTGTCCCACTAGATGGGGACTTTGATTTTGGCTATGAATCTCAGGCTTTAGCTTGGATTTCACTACACAATGGTGCCAGATTCTCAGACTGCCCCAGAGAAGCTGCGAGCCTGGACCAAATTCAACCTGATGTTAGTGCTGCAGCCGGAAAATGTTTCTTCTCTTGTTTGGAGGTAGAAAAACAAAGCAAAGCGACACAATAGAGAAGCCAAGGTGTGACCTTGGAGCTCTAGATTTGCATGAAGGACCCTTAGGGCTATGCCTTTGTTTGCTTCCCCGACATCCTTCCCTCATTCTCAAAGGTCATCTTTTCAAGGAGCTCTTCTCCAAATTGATTTTGACATCTCCTTTCAGGCCTCAGCACCTCTGAGGTATTGAGGTACTTTGAGAGCTGGGGATACTCCAGGCAGCCTGAGACCAGAGAAAGAGGGGGCCCCTCACCACCTATGGAGGTGGTGGGAGTGCAATGCAGGCCAGCAAGGCCACTGTCCCCACTGCTCCCCACTCATTGGCCCAGAAATAGCTAGTTGAAAGCCTACATTTGCAAGTGCATCCATGGCTAATCTTTAACTAGTGAAACACCCAGAAAATGAAAACTGTGATTCTTTATTCTATGTTTAGTATGGAAACTTCATGCTTATTGTCATGTTTAGAACAAAAACCTCAAGGGACACACTCTGAAAGGTTTTCAGAGAGGAAGTCATCAGGTGGTTGGAGGTCTATACCTTGATTATGCAGCCAGGAAGTGGCGGAGAGACCAGAGCAAGCTCAAGTGCACACTTTGCTCCCCTTTGGGCTGACTCTCTCCTGTGGGAAGTCTTGGGGCAGGGGCACAGGAAACCTAGGGAAGCTGTGCCTCTTTCTCCATGGCAGTCGCCAGAGTGGAGGAGACACATTATTTGGGGTGCTGAGATGCCCCTGGTCCCCAGCAATAGGTGATTGGGGTGAGGGTGCTCACCTAGGTGTATACCTGAGGCTGTCGGGTCACAAGAACCAAGACTTTCTGAAAGACTTTTCTCATTCCTTTCAAGTCCCTTTCAACAAAAAGTTAGGAGGTCTTCCTGGAAGTAAAGGTCAAACACACCTTCCCTCCCTTAAATAGTGAGTGTCAGGATTGTCCTGGAGAGTAGGTATCTGAGCGGTTTGAGATCTACTTCCTTTTTCACAAGGAGGCCCAGAGAAAAGTCCAATAATTTTGGCTTCCAACCCTCTGACCCTCTTCCTTCCTCACCTCACATTACAGCAGACTTCTTGGGCAGAAATGGAATGAATGTTGATTTCATCCTGCTATTTAATTCCAGCATGTGGAGGAAAGGGGGCCACTGTGACTGCCCCAGTTTATGCTTCTCTGATCCCTAAGGCTCTAGGGATGAAGTAATAAGGACTGTCATGCAGTGTGGATTGGGATCACAATAATGGATACAGAAGAGTTCAAACCCAGGGGTGAGCTGAACTTTTCTGTAGTTAGAAATGAAGAGGGAGGTGGTGAACTCATATATTTGTTCTTCTTTTCAAAGGCCTCAGCTGCACCAACGTGGACCGCAGGATTTGAACCTAGAACGGGATGGGATCCTTATCTTTCTTGGTCAACTTGACCTAGGATGAGAGTGGGAAGGCTTGAGTAGGGAAGTCTAACTGTTGGAAAGGGGAACTTGAAAGTGACTTCTCCAAATCTCCAGGCAGGATTTCACTTTTGGGATGGGGACCCAAAAGAGAGGAGGGGAGGGGAACACACCTCCACCAAAACAATAAACCAGGGAAATCAACTGGGGGGGAAGACACACGCAGGATTAAATAAGCTAAGAGGCTCAGCTGGCGGAATTCGAGATCTGGGTTTTGAAACACAGAGGGTCTCTCTACCTTTGGCCATCTGGCTGTTTCAAGCTTTGCCCCATGCTGTATGATTTTAGCTGAAAATCTCTTCCGTTGCAGCTTCGCTTTTATTGAATTCATCAAAAGCAAACTTTCCCTGAGTTGTTTTTTTTAAGAAGGCTAAAATAATACGGCGACCACTGTGACATTCTCCGCGCCCAGGCCATTTTTCATAACGCCGCGGACCCGCTTTTGTACCTCGGAGGCGGCTAAACAGATGAATAAGGAGCAAAGTCGCCCGAAAGTAAGCCAGCGGCTTTTCTCAGCGCGGAAAAAGTTAAACTGAAATGAGAGGTGCATGTCAAAACCCCATACCCACCCGAAGACGGGGGCCACACTTTTATCACTCTGAACGGCATCAATGTCTTTTTAAAAGGAACTGCCATCACACACACACACACACACACACACACACACACACACACACACTCACACACACACAAGGGCACATGGTCACACACACACTGGCACACTCGCGGGCGCACACACAGCACACAAACTTTAAAACCTTGTGAAGCTGCCCAGGAGGTGTTTAGAGAATTGTAAACAAAGAAGGAAGAAGTATTTGATTTAGTTGGCAAGATAGGAGAAGGGGGGGAGTTTTATTTTGTTTTTATTTTTACTTTACCACAGTTAGTTTGGTTTTTGACCAAGTGGAGAAAAAAGAAAAAAAAAAGGTTGCGGCGCCAAAGGAAGAGTCAAAGTGCTAAAAGGACGCTCAAAATGTAGAGTTGTGGCAGGTCTGGGTAAGTTACATTTTCTTCTGTTTTCTCTTTGGTTTTGATGCGCACTGAAAATGCACTTTGGGGAAGAGTTTTCCTGTGGGTTTGGTGCGTTGTTTTGTTTTGCTTTTTTTTTTTTCAGTTACAAGAATGTAACTGCAGGCTCCCTCCTGGGATGCTGACTCCTGGGACTTTGAGGAGCTTTAGGGCAAAGGCGATGGATCCCCAGGCTCTGTCATCACAGCCTCAGGGGCTCGCAAGTTGTAAGCGGCCGGCCGGGGTTTGCGGAGTGAGACTCTGGCCACAGAGGCAACAAGTCGTGGGTTTCTCGCCCCAGGCTAGCGCCGCGCCACTCCGCTGTTGAGCCTATAGCCGGCCTGACTTGCAGGAATGAATTTGCACGTGGGAACTCTTTTGCCGTGGACGCGCACAGCTGCAACCCTTGGGTTTATTGCGGGGTGGGGGAGGTGGAATCTTCCCTTAAATGGACGCTTTGGAAAAACTCAGCCATTGGTCCTATCCAGATGATTATTGATGCAAACTAAACTGTATGGGTTGGAGCGCGCGCGCGCGCACCGTTTGTTTAACCCTAAAAATATTCTACTTCCAAGTTTCTTAGGCTGACATCTACAAGAATTCAATTGTATCTCCCCCCCACCACCACCACCGGACTGGACTGGGGAAATAACTAGAAGGTGTGATCTGTAGGCGGTGGCTTCGGTACGGGAATGTGGGAGGCATGCTTCTCCGGAAGGCTAAGCCTGTGTTCACTGGATTGCACGCAGAGTGGCCCCAGAGAAATTCGCAGCGCACTTGGCAGCGTGCACAGTCACACATTTTCGCAGACACACGCCGCTCAGGTTCGCCTTCCTGCCCCATCTCATGGTTCTGGGATTCAGTTCCGTGACTTGAGCATTGCCGTTGGTTCGCTGTATACTTTCACAACATGGAAGTTCAGATGTCGATGTCGAGTGGTCGTTCACTGAACATCGGCGTCAAGTCAGGTTTTAGTTTTATTACAAATTGCTTCTCCACCCAGGCATTAACAATGCCTGCGCCAGAGGTTGGGCAGAGCAGACCAAGATGTTATCAAATGCAACTTTGCCACTTGTATGCCAAAGGACGAGGAGAGAAATTGACTGGAGAGTGGGAGAGAAATTGACAAGGGAGCCGATCAGAGGAGATTGTGTTCATGAGCCAGCGCTGCTTCTGCGCCTGAGTCTGGCGGGCAAGCATATAAAATGCAACTTTTGCCCCATTGGTTCGCTAGGTGAATTAGCACACACTGAGACTGAACAGTCCTTGACCTTTGCCTTTATGTTTGCGCAAATGTTTGCCTAAAACACAATCAGCCTTGACAAGGGAGCATGCTACCGTGTGACACTGCCTATTCACCAGATAGATGTTCCCTGCCACACACGACCCAGAGCAGTCTTTTAAATAGCTTAGGTATTTGTACAAAGCATATAAATTAATGTCGGATGATTGCTAGTTGCTGGTTAAATAGGAAATCATTTATAGATGTGGGAGACACATCTCTCAGGACTATCCTTTTTTTTTTTAATTCTTTCAGAAAAGTTGATAGCATGAACAGAAAACAAAACTTGAAGATGTGGAAACTTTGTGTTTGGAGCAATCAATAGATATCTTGTTTAATAATATGGGCACATCATTAGAGATCCTTTACAAGTGACATCTCACAGAGAGAGAGAAAAGATGAAACGAGGGGAGTCCGTGAGGTAAACTGTGAGGGACCAAAGCCCAGGGTAACTGGTAACAAGGAGGACTGGGAAGTGAACCCAAAGATTCTTAAGGATTTATTGTTCCTGGAGGAGCCATGGCGTATCAAGAGCTTTCTGAGCCCTGGAGACTGGAGAACTTGGGATGCTTCCTCCTGATTCCTGGGCTTTGGGACTCTGAATGTTTCCTCCAGTACCACCAAATACTTTGGCAAGGAGATAAAAATATCTAGTAAAACCCCCAAATTGGTTTAAACCTCTCTGTCAAGCCTCACACTGCAGATCTGAAATGATTTAGAGGACAGGCTGCCTTTGGCTGAACTTTGACTCAGGAGAAAGATGAACTTCCTTCAGCTGTGGCTTCTAGTCGGGTGCTGAATTTTCCACATTCTTTTCATTACCAGAGAGATGGCAAAAGTTCACCAGTTCCCAGGGCTTACTATCTTATCTGAGGCAGATAAGGTCAGGAGGGAAAATGAAGAAAAAGAGAGGATAAGACTTGGAATATTCCTTCAGGACATATCATTCTTTGAGAGTAAAGGACTGTTTATTTCCTTCTAACGAAGGGATGCAATTGTCCAGGGCTTCAGCCACAGAAGGGATGACCTGGTGATGCATATTGGAATGTCAGAGAGCACTGAGGTTTCTCAAAATTCTCGCATAGTCATTTTCAGGCTTCCTTTAGCCAAGTGTTTTGTTTTACTTTGGTTTTTTGTTTGTTTGTTTGTTTTTGGTGCAGTGAATGGAGCTTACCAGTTTTCTTGTGAGAGCCTTTCATTTCTATTTCTGGACAGAATTCACCTTCTATCTTGTGAGAGAGAAAGAGGAAATATCCTAACTAAATTTAGATGAAGCCCCAAACTAACAAATGTTAACCAAAAAACCCCCAAACACCCACACCTCAGAATGCAAGGGAAAGAGATAAGTTCCAGCACCTTGCACAGAATTTTGCTATGAGGAGATTTGCAACAGGAGTGAATGCAAGAGAAAGTAAAAAGAAAAATCAAAAGACTATCTTTATTTTAAAATAATATCTCTCAAAAATACCCTAACTAACAAGTCAGATTTTTCAGTTTCTCTTTACAGTATGGCTGCTATTAGCCACTTCAATAGTTATTGAATTCTGACCAAACTCAAGATGAATGGTAACTTGGATATTTTGGTTTTATATTTAGGCGTGCTGGCAACCAGACATGGAAAGAAGCCATATTTGAGTTCTCGGGAGTGAATTTGCCTACTTTATTAGGCTCATGATGAGCTTCTACTAGTTGCTTTGAGAAAACATAGTTTTCGTTTCAAAGCAAAATTACTCTAGCTCCTCTCTTTTCCCTCTTTCTGCATTTTAGGGCTCGGTTCTGTGAGGCAGGCACTGTCACATGAAGAAAGCTAGTTAATGATAGCTTCCAACCTTTGCTTCTCTGCAGCTGTGTTTGGGGTGGATGAAGTTTGAATAGACTTGTGCTGTATGGGGTTCTATAAAGCACAATCTTAGTGCTTACCAAACACAAGAGCTATAGGCTGACATCTAGTTGTTATCAGTTTAGGAACTTAAGAAATTCCCAGCTTTGCTTAATATGAAATAGATATATTTGAAAGAAATAAATATAAAGTTAGGGGGAGAAAAGCCACGTATTAGAGAAGACATATTTAGCATATATCCTAGGCATTAATAATACATGTATGTAATCCAAAAATTCATCGATAGATAGTTGCTTCAATTGAAAGGCAGGAATGACTCATTCAGTCTGTTGCTGAAAGAAATCTAGAATTTGTGCATATTTCTAGCCCTAAGCACAAATACCATTTAGTATTTATATTGTGAAATCTGTAGGTGGTTTTCTAAGATCTGGATAGTAATTATTTGAGTTTAATGAAGACATAGTAGAATTTGCTCTTATTTAAAAGAACAACATCACCTTAGTGAAGGAGAAATGATGAATTTTTAGATATTTCTAGAAACAATTGAGGATTTATAATAAAGTTAATTCAAAAGCAAAACCATTTTAAAGTTGCAAAATTAATAAGTGTGCTTGAACAGTGAAGGTGCCAGTTTTGTTCTTAGAAGAGTGTTTGAGAAAAATCTCTGCTGACAATTAATTTACTTATGGAATGGCTGTTCATTATAGCTAATATGATTGCATTTAAATGGTACTGAAATGGTAACATCTTTAGATGACTCCATAGTATACAATGCCCTTGATATAATGAATTTTCTTGCTGAGTTGATTGCAATATGACACCTGCCAGGGTCTGGGAAATTTTACAGTTTACTTTGCAGTGAAATGAAAGTACAACATTAAGGTTATATTTTAGGACCTTCCTGTGCCAGAGGCTGCCCCCTCCCCATCCCCTCACACGTGGTTCTTTCTTTCTGCTCCTTCAGCGCTCCCCTCATTTATGTAGATACCCTTTACATTATTCTAGATGTCCAGAGCTCGCCTAGACGTCCTCAGCATTACTTGTTAATGAATTCCATTCCGTATTGCACTTGGAAAGTTAGAGATGATTTAGGTGCATATGAGAAGTTGACTCAATCACCGAATTTAGGCAGAAAGAGCCCAAATAGACCACTTTCGGGGCACAGGGGCACTACGTTTGTGCATGTCGGTAACAGAACGTCTTAGAATCGAGACTTACAGACCACTTCCCCCCCATGGGTGGAGGGGCTAGGCTTGCTAGGAGAGAAGGCAGACAGAATCTTTCTTATCTCCCTTTTAATGCACGATAAATAAACTGTGTTCCCATTTCCAACGCCAATTGTGCCCACTCTCAAACTCTAATTACCCGTTCCTGAATGTGGACGCTGGGGAAATGGTTCTGCCCTAGGGTTTCAAGGGACATTTAGAAAGAGCCCAAACTGTAGCCAGAAAGTGAGGTTTAAGGTCCCAGTTATTTTGAAATCAAGCCTTGGGGTATTTAGGGGAAATCCCAAACTTGGACATACAGGGGTTGGAGGTAGGGCGGTGTGGGTGGAGGAGAGAATTTCATTTGAAAATTCAGAATTAAAGAGAGGGAAGCGGGAGGCGGTGAAGACACAGGGGCGCCCGGATGACAGCCCTAGGAAAATTCCAGCACCTGAGAGGTGTAGGGGCTTAATTTTCACCTGACATTTCAGAAACCCCTTAATTTGCCAACAGGGCGTAGCAGAGCACCTTGCTAATCTCTTACAAGCAGAAGCGGATCCCCACCAGGAGCGAGCCGGGCTGGTACCTGGAGCTTGAGGAGGGATGAGGGCTCAGTCCCAGTATCTCTGAAAGCAGGTCGGTGGGGGCGAGAAGCAGAAAGAAGCGCTTTTCCCTGGCGCCTCAGTCGCTCTCCCACCTATCCTGCTCAAAGAGCGTTTGCAAATTTTGCCTTTTGGCCACGGCTAGCAAAGCTGGCGCCCCACCTTTGTGTCTCCCACCCACTCCTAACGCGTCATTTCCCCTCACGCTTCTTCCCTCTTTCACTCCCTCTGCACTCCTTCCATCTTTCACACATCCTCCTTCACAAACGTTCACCCCCACATTCACCCTCCACCCTCTCAAGTCCTCTCTAACCTCTCATACCTCCTTTACCCTCTTCACTCTGCTCCCTCCACCTCTGCCCTATTCGTACCATACCTTTTACTCTTCCTTCCCTTCTCAGGTCTTCTCACATCCCATAAACCTTCACCCCTGACATCCTCCTCGCCCATCTCATTCTCCATATCACTTACTCCCTAATGTACTCAAAACATCTCAAGTCCCCACACTCCCCCAATGCACGCAGACTGCTCACAATCCTTACACCCACCATGCATCTCCCAGTCATATTCACATGGAGATTCTCACCGCTGTACTCCCCACCCTGGAGCTTCCCACTCTAACTGCCCTGCATCCAAAGTATTTGAGTCCCAGGTCTGTCTCTCTTTGAAACTTTAATTATTTCACCTCTGACCCCTTCTGCCTCTGCAACTTCCTTCCATTCTTGTATCTTCCCCCCCTCCCTCCCTCCACTCTGTCCTTCTCTTTGGAGGGGAGATAGATGCCCCCCCCCCTTATATTTCACTCAGGAGGAAGCTGAATCAAAGCAAACTGGGGTGGGAACCCAGAGGTGGTTCCCCAACGTCCTGGGTTGGAAGCAAAGAAGTGGAAAGTTAGAACCAGTGACTCAGCCCTCTGCTTGAGAAAGACTTCCATCATCTGTGGACCCAGAGACACAGCATTTAGAAATCTAATACTCCCTCTACCAACACTAAGGACCTTTAAAGTATCCTATATCTCGAGTGAGAGGATTCTATATATCTTGAGTAAGCCTTGAAATTACCTAGAGGGCATGCTGAAATCAAAAGAAACAAACAATAGCAAGTAAAGACAACAAAGCAAATTTCAGGGTCCAATCACTGAGTGTCTGATGCTGTAGAGTTGTAAAGTTCGAGAACGTCATCTTTTCAACAAGTTCCCAGGTTGCTGATCTGGGACCATACTTTGAAACCACTTAAACAATGCGTCTGGGGACTGAGTTCTTCTTAAGTGTACAGCTGGAAGACAGAGAGTGTTCCGCGGAACACAAGGAGTGTAGAAGCAGAAGCTGGGTGGATGAGAAGGAGAAAAAGATCCCAAACAAGAAGACAGATTTAGGACTAGGAATTCATTCTAGCGACTGTTTAGATTCTCAGACAAAAAAATGACCAAATTCTAAGACTCCTTGTGGGAAAGGAAGAGAGGAAGAAAGGAGATCTTATTAGGTCTTCGTGTGGATTTTTCTAAGCTCTCACTGTCCATTTTTTAAATTAATTTTAATAAAAAGTTACAGAGATTTTGGATTTCCGTCTTTTCATGACTGCACTTTTCTCCCTGCCCACCTCTCCCCACCAGTTCGCTCCTCTCTTTGAAAAGAAAAAGAAAAAAAAATTCCTTCATTGGTATATAATGAATGCACCGCCCCCCCCCCCCCAAGTACACTCCTCTATGCAACCTTAATTCTGGACTCCTGTGACCATTTTTTAATGACACTAAAGGTACTTAGAATTGTAGGGAAATGGACTTTTTACATCACTAAACGTACTGGTCACTCTGGGTAGGTTTGTTGTTTGTGTGTGTGTGTGTGTGTGTGTGTGATGAGTTAGGAGGTGTGTTGCCTCTCCCTATATTTAGTAGACTTTATTCTAAATGGGCAGGAGGCCTTAGGCCCACAGAACCAACTTACTTTAGCCTGGGTATGGTTGCCATGGTTACAACATGCTCCCCCCCCCATGAGAACAGCTCACAGATCCCTCTCTTCAGGTGTCTTGGAACATGGTAACGTGGTCCACAAACATTTGACCACAAATGGAATTTACATTTTGTCTTTTCAGTGATCTAGAGATGACTTTCTTAATGTATTGGGAATTCTGAAGCTATTGGCAAAGATGACAAAAATAACAGAAAGAAAGAAAGTCTTGCCCATTCACCTTGATTCTGTGTGTATTTGAGATTGTGTATGTCTGTGATTTGCTTAGACTGCTTATAATAATCATAGTGCTAGACAAAAGTTTATTTTGTATTTGGGTTTATTTGAAAATATAAGCTACTAGTCACTAATTCTGGTCATTTGGATCAAGAATATGCACATACAGTTATCACAGGTGATTTTGTAAGCAATTTCCCACCTATTTTTTCCAGACTTCATGATCAAGGCAGACATTTATAATTTGCCTTTACTTGATTAGGATCTGAGGATTAGGGTTTTGAGATTTTGGTTAGGGCTTGTACAATATCCTACATGTTTACAAATTTCCAGCAACAGTCCACACCTGAAATGAATTTTTTCTCAAAATACAATTACATGAATATATTTCTCTTACAATCTTCTTATTAAAGATGACTATAAATTTCTGTTCATGTATAGCTTCCCCTTAACCGTTTGAAAGAAATACTTGGATTTAACTTGTCTAATGTTATTTTCTGGAGCAATGGTGGGTGGTATGTTGGAATTAGTGAGACTGGCTCAGGACAAGGAAGGCCTCAGCACAGGTGACTCAATGGCACATAACAACAATGATATACTATGACAAGTTTGCAAGCAGGAGAGGCATCCACTTCCTAAACAACATACCTCCAGAAACCATGAACTTTGATAAATGTCGATAATTGTAGAGGGGCTTCAGGCCTTTTGTTCATAGGTTCCCTATGATTTGGGCTCGACTTGAAGGCAGTCAACACCACCACCACCACCACCACCACCAAATGTCATTTTCTAGGACATTTTATTGGCTGTACTGAATATAAACTTTAAGAGTATTAATAAAATGTTTAGAGGATCATCAGAATACTAGTTCCTGAGAAGTCTTAGCATACCCTTTTTTTTAACACTGAACCAATCCTATTATCTGGATTTTAAGTATTCCATTTTGGTTGTGCATTATTTTCTCCATTTTCCCAATTGATACAAGCAATCCTTAATTTTATCTGAAATAAATTTTCATGTGAAATAAATTTAAATGTTGTTATGTGCCATCGAGTGGCTTGCGACTCATAAGGTCACTATGTACAAAAAAGCTCTAAACCTTGCTCTATCCTTGTGCCAACCTCATTGTCTCTGACACACCTACTCCCATTATCTAAGGCTTTAAAAAAGAATTTATTTCTTTTTTATTAATTTTAGTGAAAGTTTACAGAGACTTTGGATTTCCATTCATTCATTGTTGCACTTTTCCCCATACCCACCCCTCCCCCCAAGCTTGCTCTTTTCTTTGAAAAATAAAAGAAAAACTCTTTTATTGTTATACAATCCCTTCCCCCAAGCCCACTCCACTATGCAGCCTTCATTCTGGACTCCTGTCATGACAATAATACCGAATCATATATCCCTTTTAAACAGGTCTCTCTCTCATCTGTTTTAATGTAGTATGCATTATTTATCCCCTCTTTTCTCAGTCTCCCCCCCAACTCTGATATTCGTCCCACTTTACAACAGTGACACTATGCAGTATTTGTCCCTCTGTGATGGAGATACTTCACGCAGCATAATGTCCTCCAGGGTCACCCAGTTTGTATAATAATTCATGAGTTCCTTGTTTTGATCCAAAGTCATTTTAATTTGAAAGAGAATGCAAATAGAATTGGATATGTAACGCTGAATCCAAATAGAGTAAAATTTTATGTGTGTCCAGAATTCACCTTCCTCATTAGCTTGAAATAGGAATGAATATAACACGAATCTGTTTGTGCTTTATGGAGCACAACTGCTTTTCCGTATGCTGACCTAGACCTCAATGGTCGAGAGGTATTGTTGTGACATATATTGTTAACTAGTCAGTTATGGATATATTATTTACAGAAATAATCTGAGCATCTCTAAGTTTGCAGACTCTACCAAAGTTGGTTTTTTTAAAAATTTTATTATTTTTGTGTGAGTGTACCGTCAAATCAGATCTGACTGGTACAGGAGGAGATTGTCCCTCCTTCCCCGGCAAAGCATCTGGTGGATTTGAACCGTGCACCTCTGGGATTGTAGTTGCAGCTCCTTGCCATCTACCAAAGTTTTGATTTGGGGAAAATGACCTAAGTATATTCTGGATAAAAGAGGGTCTTAACAGAAAAGTATTGTGGTAAATTGTATCTAACCATAATGATAATATTGCCATTCACATCACTTTGGGAGAAAATGGAATTCGGTGTCTATTTTGACATTTCCTTTAACCATGTGACCGTCCTTTACAGCATGGTGTGAATGTTGGTAGCTTCTTGATTTGTTTTGTGGAATTGTCCCTCCTGCCCGGGTAAACTCTCTTTCCTGCTCTCTAGTGGAGGGTTAAGTGGTACACTGGCAGCAATGACAAAACCTTTTTGTCATGTACAGTGGAAAAGAAACTTCTCATAGCTGAATTTCCTGTGGGTTTTCAGAGGCTATAAATTGCACTGGATGGAATTGCCCATTTTTCTCCTCCGGAGTGGCTAGACTCGAACCACCTGTCGTTGAGTTTGGCAGGGCAATTCCTTGTTACTGGGCCACCAGAGCTCCCTTAGAGCAACAGCAGTTTATTAGTCACCTGCAGTGTGCCAGGAAGTGTGGAGAAAGCTGAAGAGATGATTTAAAACTCAGCAGATATTCATTCTCTCTTTGGGCCCCGTCGAGGCCTCTTCAGAGCCTCGCCCAGCTGCACTTGGAGCCCCTTGGAGGAATCTCTGGCCCTGCAGTACAGCTGATTGGGGACAGATTGGCTTGCTGTCCTCGGCTGGGCTGGTTCTAATTTGTGTCCTCTTCTGCCGAGCTGTCCAATTTGACCTGTAGCTACAGCCAATCCTGGACCAGCGTTTTCAGACCTCGGTTCCACCACACTCGGTTTGATGAGTTCCATTTTGTGCAGGGGCCTGCCACAACAAAACCCAACTTTCCTCTCTGACTTTGTTCTTTTGATTTTTAATAGATCAAAGACGAGGAGGGAGGCAGGAAAAGCGGGGGAGGGGGAGCCAAGGGAGAAGGCAGGGATTGTTGAGTCAAGACGCAGCGCCCATTGGAGGCCACTAGCCCCATTAGAAGGGAAAAGTGCAAGGAAAAGGGCGAGGGACCTGCACTTGGCGCGGCATTGTTTGGGGGACCCCGGCTGCCGCTGCCACCGCTGCCACCATACAGTACGGTCTCCATGGCAACGCAACCTGCTGCCGCAGCCGCCAAAGTTGAAGGCGCTTGAAAGGGCTTGGAGAGACCAGAATCCCAACCCCATTTCGGTTCCCCAGGAACAACAACTAAAAATGAAGCAGAGCAAGCAAAAAAAGGAGGAAGTTGGGAGGGGAGAGAGAGAGAGACACACACACACACACAGACAGACGGGGGGGGGGGGGGGGTGAGGGTGAAAAGAGAGAGAGAGAGAGAGCGAGAGCGAGCCCGAGCGCTCAGAGAAACCCCACCCCAGGCCTATGAATGCTGGCATTGTGCCTTTTCTGAATCTGATTTACCATATCATAACCCCTAGGAAGAAGAAAACATCAATATCCTGAAGGAATGGAGATGTTTCTATGGAAAACCTAGGAATTTTAGTCCTTAACAGACCTGGTGTAAAAAAATCAAAGAGATCAAAGACTGCTCTCCCCGAGCATAGATGCGTCTCTGAATTAAAGATGGACGATGCTGACTACAAAGTACTTTTTTCCTTCTTTATTCAGTCTTCTGTTTCCATTTCAAGGGAGGCACTGGCCTCGTCATATCTGAACTAGACCGTCATTGTGAACAATGCCAAGAGGAAGGATAAAAGGAGGAGTGGGGGCCCCAGGAGATTGGCTTCCTCTGTCCCAGTGGGTTTTCCAACCAGCCCCTCCAGCAGGTTTCTGTGGAGGTGTCAGCCCGGCCCTCCTCATAGAAGGAGCTCTGGCGGAAAATCCACCCCACCCTCTAGCCTGCGGGGGCCCTGAGGAGAAATGAGATTCCCTGAAATCAGAAGAAGGAAGCTGGTGTGAGATCTGGCTTCTTGCCTTATCGAATTAAGCCTGGGGTAATATCAAAGGCTTACAGTGGCAGTTCTGGGGTTGGGAGGAGAAAGCGGAATCCTTAGGCCAGGTGTGTGCTTGGGCTCAGGACGGGGCATCCTGAGTTTGGGGACTTTGGGGCACTTCCTGCAGTTGCCTTCGCAGATGTAGGCAGCTCCCAGAGAGGCTCTCAGAAGAGGAGACATTCCTAGGGAGGAAACCCACCTCCTAGAGGCATCTTCTTGTGTGCACATCTAAGAGACAAAATATTTTCAGACACCCGTATCAAGAAAGACTTGTTCTGTTTCACTTTGAGGGTAAAGAGTTTTTGTTTATTTCTAAATTTTAAGTTTTGATTGGTACTATAATGATCAGGAATTCCTTCTCTTCTCCACCCCCACCCCCCACCCCCCATTTTAAACGTAAAGGTCTGGATAATCTACGTGTATGTGTTTGGAAGAGAGTAAGAGGTAAATGTCTTCTCCATGTGCACAGAATTCTCTGGCCTTCCTTGCAAAGCGGGAGTCTTTCTGAGAAGGACGGTTACCATCCCCCTGGCGGCTGGTTGGCCTGCTGTCTGGCTTCCTCCTGTCCTTGTGTTTGCCAAATTAAAACAATAAATTTTCAAAAGCCTTGGACTCTGCGCTTACCCTGGAAACAAGCGAAGATAGTCAGCCAGGCGGCCTGGAAGTGTATATGGGGGAACTTACATGTGCAGAGATTGCGGAGGCTTTGCCCCTCAGTGTCCCCCAACCCGAGGCCAGGAGATGAATATTCCAGAAATTAATGAAGTTGTTTGCAAACACGCGCTGGCGGCACTTTCCACTTTCGAGCGAGGAGAGAACGCCTTTTCCCAGGCGGATCAGCCTCTGCACCGGCCTTGCGCAGCTTGGGGGTCAGGCCTGACCTTCAGGAAACGGTGTCATGGCCAAAGGGCTCCTTTGTAGTGGCCGCAGCTGTCTGGCCGCCCATTGTCCAGCCAGGTTGGGGGTTCGGCATGCTGGGGTGCCAACTGCACAAAACCGCACCTGGGCAGATTCCGGACGATTTCTCCCGCCGGAAGCCTGGCCACTCCAGACATGGTTGGATTTTGGATTTTTTTGTGTGTGTGTGTATGTATTATTACTATTTTTAAAAAACCTCATCTACAGTAACAAAGTGCTGACTTAGATCCGTCCAGAACCCAGAATGGGTTGGAGGGAGGGAGAAAAAGAGTGAGGGAGATAAGAATCAAAGGAGAAGAATCCACATCAAAATGGAAACAAGTTGTGGTTTTGTTTTGTTTCTTCCTTTCCCGGCCTGGGGTCATTTCTCATGGAGAAGTTCCTGTGTTCCATGCCAGAGTAAACGGGGACGGGGTGAGAACAGCACGGCTCTTGAATTGCGAGGGTGGGTGAGAGATAATCTTGGGTTTTGATAGGTCACTCAGAGTGTAGGACAGAAATGTCCCAAGGGTTCCACAGCGAGGTTCTTCACAGTCCCTCGTTTCCTTAAGGAGGAAACTCCAACAATAGTACTTGCACCCAACCCGCCTTCCTCCACCTCAAGAATGGGAAGCG
The DNA here is from genome assembly GCF_000299155.1 of Elephantulus edwardii. Lineage (NCBI taxonomy): Eukaryota > Metazoa > Chordata > Mammalia > Macroscelidea > Macroscelididae > Elephantulus > Elephantulus edwardii. The sequence continues at coordinate 1,862,587 of NW_006399919.1, read as the reverse complement.
CTCTGGAAGCACAAAAGAGGAACAACTGGGGAGATTTGACCTCAATTTTCAGGTTAGTTTTGTCCAGTTCAGACTTTCCCCTGTGTACTACCCCGTGCCTTCAATTTGTAAGGATGTTATAAATTGAATGGAGTGATTTCTCATCCAGGAGCCACAAACTTTAAGAGGAATAGAATGTAGGGAGTCCGGCCAAGGTGGCCCAACAAGGAGGTCACTAACCGTCCCAAGATCTATGCCCATCCCAAGCACACTCTGCAAACTCTAAGACTCCCGCTTAAGAAGGGTTGCTGAACCATTCTTAGCATAATGGCTCCAGTGGTCAAATCCAGGCTTGGCCTAGACCTCAGGGGGTCAGCCAGTCAGGTCCTAATTGAACCCAAAGTCAACAAAGCCATTCAGATTCTAACCTCAAAGAGCCAACCTTCAAAGCAGACCTGCATCCGAGTTCAGTGTGTGGCTCCTTACAGTAGACCTACCAAATTCCTTGCTTTGCACTAATAAAACCCCACACAAAAATAATTAGTTGATTGCTTTTCTTTTAGCATTTGATGCTGATTGCTTCATGTTTTCTTTCCTCCAGAAAGACACCCACCCACCCACACCCACACACAGAGGGAGAGAGAGAGAGAGAGAGAGAGAGAGAGAGAGAGACCAAAACAACATTCAAATTCCTTTCTCCTTTCTAGTAGATAATAGGGAATAACACCGTTCCTCAGAATCAGAATTAATCAGTAAACTTGATTTAAAAGCTGTATGTAAAAATTATACTAAAAATAGAAAATGCTACTAGAAAGTTGCTATTGAAAAAGAAGCCTGAGTCCTAACTACAGTTTATGACTTAGAGATTTGCAGCGTCTCAAGTAGTTTTGCTTTTACATTATTTGTTTTTTAGGGGACCAAAGAAATAGCCAAGGTGAAGGAGGTCCAAAGTTCTGACTAGGAGAAACTACAGAGTTCTTGATATACAGAATAGAAAATGTAGAGACTGTAGCTCATGGAAACGTGGTTGTAAACATTTCAATTAATGAACATGAAGAATTGATGCATTTGATGTATTATGATAGTGGTCCTGGTTTTGTGTGTGTGCCATTTTTGAGGAGTGGGGAGAACAGCAAACCAACCACCATTCAGGAAATCTGTCCTCTTGTTTGCCACACCAGGAAAACAGTAGGAATTAAAAGAAGCCCTTGAATGAACCCAGGAGCCTAGAGTTCTAGCCAACCGAGGAGAAAAATGTAGCAAATGCGTTTCTTTTGCTAAGTAGCGCAAAATCTTGTGTGAAGATTACAGAGTGCCTATACATACAGCCAGAGTCAAGTGCGTGGAAGCTTTTTTAGTAATTGTTACCCCAGGGGGAAAAAATAAAATCAGGCAATTTTTATTGTTATTTTTTAAAATGTGTGATGAGACACTTGCTCAGGACAAATGTGATGGCAAATTGTTTCTTAGGCGGCCATCCAAATTCTTCAAATAGTGAGTGCTTGTGGGGAAGAGGGAGGTACTGGCAGATGAGATTGGAAGTTAGGCCAGACAACTCAACCAAGTTCTCATCCTCTCTGGGTTGGGTGCTGGATGCAGGCCTGCCCTGCCCATGAGTGCTCCACTGTGGACTGGAACAGATATGGAAAAAGACATTATTTTATCGAGTAACTCTGCCACATTTCCTACAAATGAAGATGGTCATTAAAATGGCATGAATGCTTGTGTTGGGAGTCTATGGTCATTAAAAACAACAAATAATAACAACAACAATACACCAACATGGTTTAAAGATAGAATTTTCCTTTCTTCTGAATAGATGATAATTAAACCAATTAGCACATTTATCAAAGTCTTTATACTAGGTCTCAGGTTAGCTCAGAAACGTTCACACCAAGTGCCCAGCGTCAGGGCAGGTGGGCAGGCAGGCAGGCATCCTGGAGAATCATGCCCTCTAAGCTATCACCAGAGGCTGATTTGCCCCAGGGACCAGAGAGGCCTCACCTTTGGAATGTCTTAGTGTAGCACTAGTCCCCTATCCTACTCAACTTCTTCCTTAATAAGCACTTAAATCCTTATCACAATCTCTCCACGTGGCCAAAATCCCCATTTGGCAGAACCTATATCTTCTTAGTGTCAAACAGAGCCTAGGAACAGGCTGTTCAATTAAGAACTCTGAGCATGGAAATTGAATTATAGGAAAATGATATTAATGTTCTGACTACTCCCTCTCCCCCCAGCATCTTTTACTGAGGCAGCAGAAATATTTTCTAGGGATCCAGATTTGCTGGGGGTAAGGGGCAATGAGTGGGCGGGGAAGCAACCATAGGGCAAGGGATGATCTGACTCCCCTATAACCCCGCAAGTCAGTCAGCCTCATGACAACGAGATGCTTGACCTCCCAGCAGAACTAAGACTTCTTTTTCTCAAGCTGGAGCCAGATACTGAGCCTCCTCCAGATAACTTGAGGGGTTTTCTCTCAGCGGCCTCCCCTGAAATAGAAATTCCATCTGTTCCTCCCCCCCCCCAAGCTCCATGCTGTTTGAACAAGAACTTTCATTCCATTAGGAGGGGAGTGGTAGGTAGTCCTGGAGATTGTGGCAGAGAGGACCTGTTTTATACACTGCATCTTTGCTTAGGATGGCCCCAGACTTTAATCAGCAACAGATGAGAGGCTGTATAATACCTTTGGAACACAGATTCTAATATCAAATAGGCATCACCTGATGGGCAACTTACTCCCTTGCGATTAACTGTCTCTGAAAATCCAGTGGAGGATCAGCTATGGGTCAGTTCTGACTGGACATTAAATAACAATTAACAATAGATTCTCAGAGGTGCATAAGATTATTTATCTATCATCTATCTATCTATCTATCATCTTCAATCTTCAAATGCAGATCACCATATTTGCTAGACAGCCACGTATTGCAAAATACAGAAAGTCATCTGTTTTATTTATTACAAGAGAACCTGAAGATTCATATATGAGATTGTCATTGTATGCTGTCAAGTCGGAACTCACCCGTAATGGTTTTCAGAGGCAGTAAATTGCTCTGGGCAAGATTGCCCATCCTCTCCCTCAGAGCAGCTGGTGAATTCAAGGTGTGCCAGGAGTGGAGTTGGTGGTGCATCGCCCTACTTGCTAATGAGGTGGTATATGCTATATATATGGATGGATGGGGCAGACTTAAGGTGAGATATATCTATCTATGTCTGTATATCTAAATATACACACACACATATATATATATATATATATATATATATATATATATTAGATGTGTACCTCCATTTGTGAATTATGTTGCACATTAATAGATATATTAATAGTGACAATACAACTACGTTCAGAGATCCATATTATTTAGTATGTAGTATATTACATATTATAATATATAATGGTGATATAAAAGGTGATAGATGGTGGTTTGTAGGTGATAACTTAGACATTGTTGTTAAGTGCTGTCAAGTCAGGTGATTCATAGTGACCCCATGATTAATAGCGATCATATGAAGAACATCATATGATTCATAGCGACCCTGAGAACCTTGTATTTCCTGTGAAATACATGTATGTGTATTCACGGAAATTTTTGGACTGTGTAAGAGTTCATGTTCTAGCAGGGATCTACCTCATTGAGGAGAGAAGAAAAATTACCTTTTTTCTTTATAATGCCATTTCTAACCTCTTCTCCTTATTTATTATTGCTCCTGCGATCAGTAAACGAATCAAACTCTAAACTTCTCCCCACCAAACCAAGGATGCACTTTTTGCCGGAAAGGTGGTTTTCATCTCTTTAGAGTTTGGTTCAGCATCCTAACTTTCCCCTCAGCGTGGTAACTTTGAAGAGACAGGTGCTTTCCAAGTGGGAGGGGGTTCTGGAGGGGAGGAGGGGTGACTCAGACCCTGTCCAGGCCACCATGGAGGGAGTTCGGTGGTTGGGTGTGAGAGCGCGTGCCCCGCCCCTGCATTTGCACTATTAGCATGTGGGCATGGTTCAGGGTCACTCTTTCCCCCTCTGGCCATCTGCCCTTGAACTCATCTATGACACCAGGTAACAGATGAGGTGGGGAATGAAGAGGAAAGTTGGAAAGGCTTCCGTTTTGCCAGGGAGCAAAGTTTTTGAACTCTATGCAGATGGTGCAAAATCTGCCTGCCACCATTTTTCAGCTCCGCCGGTAGTGGAGCTCAGAGCGAAGCCCCAAAGTAAATAAACACTGCCCTCCCCTCGCAAAGTCACGCCTTTAAAGAGAACTCGGTCCGCCTCATCACGATTGAATTATGCAAGGAGCTCCGTCGAGGATGGAACTTTAGACTCGTAATTGCGCCCTTGCGCGCGGCCCGCCAGGAGCGGCCTTCCTTCAGTGCGCGCTGGAGGCGCCGGGCCCGCGGCCACCTACGACTGCCGCCGGGCTGCGCCCGCTGGCCGCGCGGGGATTCCGACCTAATTAACCCACTTTCCACCCCGAGGATGTCAAGGTTTTGGAAAATAGTCAGGAAGCAAGAAAAGAGGGACGTGCAGGTCCCCTCCCCCCCCCCCCCAACTCCTCGCTGGAGTCAAAGAGAGGTTTCTCTGCCAAATTTTTTTCTTCTTCTATTTTCCAGTAATTCCTTGAAAGCTTGCTGGGCAAAAATTTGAGCTGTTTTAAAGATTTCTTGCAAAAGCTTCTGGAGGCGATCCGCAGAGCTTTGAGAAGACGGAACATTTTGCAAAAGGGTGCCGTCTGTGGGTTTAAATAGTAATATTGTAAGTCGACCCTATCAAACAGGTTCCCAAACTTTGGAAATAAATAAGTGAGGAGCATTAAAAATATATTTGAACCCCTGTAATTCCCAGGTGGAAAATTACAGGAATTTTCCAACTGAGACAGCAACATTAATATCTCAGATATAATTTCCTAATTGAGTAATAGGAATGGAGGACTCCTAACCCAAATAGTGTCTGTCCTCCGGTAAGAAGGCTCAGTTGCTCATTGAGATTCAATTATTAATGATGTTTGGTTACATTCAGGGAGCCTTATTATCCGATTCCTCATCTATAACCATAGGGTTAAAAAAATGTATGGCCATCTTTACTTGGCCTAGGATTCTAGTATTCTGAAATGAAAAAAAAAATTGCTTACCTCCAAATCTCAGGCGTTTACATGGAAGCTCTGTGATAAACAAACATATCATCACCTTCTGAAGTCTCTTTAGCAAATTTTGCAAAGTTCACAATATACTAGCCCCATTAAGGTAATAGGCTTTGGAATTTCCATAAATTTAGGATTGAATTAATTTAGCATCAGGACATAAAACTAAGAGTCCTTATAAATTGTTAGAAATATATATTTCTAAATATATATAGATATTTTTGCTCTTCAATTACTTGGAATCCACTAGCTAAAGGTGTACACAAACATTTCCCCAGAGGGCTTATGTATATTTATTTATTCATGAAGCCCAAGGCAACTAGTGTTTCCTAAACTGAGATAGAGATAGGGGTGAGGGGTTAATAGAGGTAAAATGCTTCAAATTTGAGTTTCTTATACATTAGTTCTTATCTCCCCCCCTTTTTAAAGTAAGTTATTTATCAGCATACAAATGTATGCTTGTAAATAATAAGGATGCTTTGAGTAATGTATTATGAATCTCACAATTAGCTGCATGTTATACTTTTTCATGATCATTTTTTTCTGTCCACATGCTCAAAGATAAGTCCCTGTGCACACAGAGTACACAGACAAAAATACTTCACACCCAGAAAAAGACATGTTGCAATCACAAACTTGAAAACAGATGCCAGGCAGAGGGAGCGGAGAGGGTCAGAGTAGACAGGCAGAATTAAGAAAGATGATGGCTCTATGAAATGTCAGCTAAATACTTGACTTTAGAAAGTGCAAATTTATAAAATCTTGCCTGGCTGAAGGTATACACCCTGAGAAGGTGCCTGTGTGAGGACAAGAACGATGTACTTCTTTACAGTAAGAATTAGCATAGGGAACATGGTTTTAGTATCACCACATTTAAATAAAGGCATAGAGTTCTGCAGGACCTGGCAGGAACTGTTTATCTATTTTGAGGATGTAGGACAAAACATTTACGTTGACAATCCATTGTTTTTGCCAAAACTTCTCCTGGAGAATTTTTCTATTTAACCCCAAATGCCTCAATCTCAAATGCCTCTAAGTCTCTTGAGAGTCTACATAAACCCTGAAGCTTAATACTCCAGCGCTTAAAATTAAGATATATTAATCTCTGATGAAAGTAAAAAAAATGACTTAATTCTTAGACTTATTAAAAGTTTTTAATATTTTTCTATCATCATCCATTAAATCCCTCAGAATTGCTGCCCTATAGCTTTCCTTTATTATAAAGCTTAATTTTAGTGATGTAAAATATGCTAACAGCATGATTATAATTTTTTTTTATTTTAGATGTTAATTTTAAAAGTAGTTTCCTAGAGAGGGGGGACAGGAAAAAGAAAAAAAAAGTACTTTCCTGAATACAATAAATATCAGTAATCTCCTCACTTTTTAGAAAGTTCTGTTTCATGGACACAGGGAGTCTAGTGTCTTGTGTTTAGCTTAGCCATCTTCTCTTATGAAGATCACAAGACAATATTAATGCTTTATATTTATTGGAATAAAGGGCAATTAGAAAAACAAAGTTTCCTGACCATAATCTTTGATCTATGGCTGGTCAGCTTGTAACAAATGCACACAATTGTTTACCTTATTGGTGGATTGTGTGAATACCTCAGGCTAATTTTAGTGTCTTGGTTTGTTTAAATATGAGGTTAGGGAGTTAATTATAATTTCCTTCCCAAAGGAAAAATTCTCTGTAATATTTGTTGTTTTCAATATCAACAAACCTTTTACTGGAAATATAAGTATGTGACCTTAATCAAATAAAGTAGAGAAATAAAAAATTTGCATTATTACCTTATATTATGAAGTATAAATGTGAATTAAATTAAGATAATTATTCAAATTGCCAATATATTTGAACAAGATTAGCTTTACATATATGTGTACGTTTGTGTATATATATTTACATATATGCATGTATATATATGCACACAAACACACAAAGATTGAAACACTTTATTAAAATGTAAAATCTCTTTTGAGTGATATTCATCGATATGAAAAAAGACCTCTAATGCAATTCTGTTTTTAAGAGTTTACTATTTAGCTGAAGTGATAAATGATGAAAGTAACTATCTGCTAAGAAGTAATACTTACATACGCTGACATTTTTCCTTTGGTTTATATTCCAATTTCTAGATAGTCTAGTATGTTGCTAAGTACCTGCAAAAGATCTTGCTTTTAGATGTTTATCATATCATATATTTAGTGTTTCAGCATTTAAATGCATGATAGTACATTGCATATGCCTAGGAATCAATATTGCATTTGTATTGACAATGCTTATATATAATGCCCTTCTCCTTTATAGGGAAATTTCAACTATCTCATCTTAACTCAGTGCATTTATTAAGTACCATGTTTTTTTGTAGAACATGAGTGTGAAAGTATGAAATGAAAAAAAGTTGTTTATTTATACCGCCGTGCTGTTCACCCTGGACACAATAAATTCTGGAAGTGAAGCTGGACTCCCCTCATCTCAGAGTGCTCAGTGCATGGAAATTTGCTGCTGCAAAACCATGGGTGTGAGCGGCCCAATGGATTCCTGAGAGCAGAAAGTCTTTGAACAGCTGCCTGTTTATTTTTCAGATGTAAAGTTCACCACCTGTTTTTACTTACCATCACCTTGATAGTCTTTCTGTGTAGTCTTTGAAAGAGCACTCAGTCCCTTTTAGGTCTAATGAGTAAATATCCTTCTGATTCTCTGATGTACTGAGAATTTGATATGCAAATATGGCTTTATTTACATAGACCTACCATATTAAACAATGACTTGACATCCTCAGAGAGAATTATTGTTAAAAGCTTACATATTTTCACAATTTCATTTTATTATATTGAAATAACCATTTAGAGGAAATTTATAAAATTAGCATTGTCTGAAAGAATGATGAAACTTTTTGAATAGGTCTGTATACACTTAGGGATATAGTGGTGGAAATATAAACATCAAAGATGAAAACAAAAGCCGTAGAATCTGTTAAGAGTTTTATCATTTAGACACCTATCCATTGGAATTGAATGTAGTAAATGGCCTTATCTCTTGTGGAGATCTAGAAGATTATGTATATCAGATCTTCATTCTATAAAGGAAGGATGGAAGATCAGAGAAGCTAACTGTAAATCAACAGGATCAGAACTAGAGCTTCTGGTTTTGATAAAGCTCATATGTGTGAGGATACACATATTAATGATAACTGTGAAGTCTTTGAAAGACAAGTCTATACCTTGTGCAACTTTATTGAACTTGTGTCTACCTCTGGAGAAAAAGATCTAAAAAAGTCATGCAAATTCTGTGTTAGACAGCATTTCATTTGGAAAACAAGATGAAAACCACTTCCAGAAACATATTTTCTATCCTAGAGGTCTTGGTATTCATACACTCCACAGATAATACATTTGTGTGTAATTACTGGAATTTGACCACAAATAAAATACTAGGCCTATGGAAGAAACTTTATTTTCCTTCATTCCAGTACTATGATATGGAGAACTATGACCTCAGTTTACTCTGATTTGAGGAAATGAGAGACAAGCCTGCAGTCTTTGGCTCACTGATGTTTGTGGATCTCAGGCTAGAATATAGAATATAAACACAAATATGAAAGGAGTTTTTAGAAGCTGCAAGTCTTAAGATACATGCTAGAATATGAATGTAGGTAAGGCTTACAAAGGACAACACAGATGAAGGTATAATACAGAAAACAAAATTTTGCTCAGAATAAATTATCCCAACACTGTAGACTTAGTAGTATGTAATGTAAGACATTTAGTTTAAGAATACATTTTCCCTGTATGTAATTTGGAAAACAAAATATTCTTTTTGACCTAGTAAAACAATAACGATTGCTTTGTGTTTTATTTTATCAGATTTTAGAACTACGGAATGAAACATTGCTTTAAAAATAATATTGATCCTACTTCTGCTTTTAAAATTGAAAAAGGAACACAGAAATATTAGGCTATTTCTCCAAGAAAATCATGAGGGAAAAATTAACATTAATTAACTTTCATAATGAATAAGGCTTTAGATGTTACAGATTGGCTCTGAAGAAACAATATCTTAAGTAAATACTGATTATTAATACTTAATGAACATAAATAAAGAAACAGATCATTCTCAAGCTTTGACAGTCTGATGCTTCCATGAATAAGTATCAGGAATATATTTTTTAAGTTGAAAAAAATACAGTTTCTTTTTGTCTATCACACAATTAGTCATTTGCCAAAATCTGACTCATAGCCAGATTCTGTTGCCAAACTTTGGGGCTGGGTGATTGGGGAGATGATTGTATACTGCTCTGGGAGTATCCTCCATGTGCTAGCCTAAACTTCTTAGCAGTCATCCTTGTTCATGTTTCTATATTTCCTTTGTGTTGATTCTGACTTACAGTAACCCATGAAAGAAATCAGAATTACCTCATATGTTTCCTTGGCTGTAACAGTGATAAAAGTACATTCCTAGGTCTTGCGCCTGCATAAACAATGGTGTTTGAACCAGCAACCTTTTGATTAAAAAGAGCTTGCTGTTTTGCCATTAGAGATCAAACTAGAATGGGGCTATTGACATCTACATCTGTTTTGGAGACTTGCATAATTTTAGGAGCACTAAAGAGTTAATTTCTCTTGTTTAGGTACTCTGGGGTCACCAACTTCTTTTATATATAAATATAAAATTAATTTTAATGAACATTTACAGAGACTTTGGATTTCAGTTCATTCAATATACATATAATATGTAATCTACTACATTGCAAATTATCTTTTGAATTGATAGTCTAATAGTGCTTAAATATATATGGCACTGAAACATCTTTTTAAGTTTTCATTTTTGGTGTCTTTTGTGTTTTGTTTTGTTTTTTGTGAACGTAGAAAAGATATCTCAGTTGCTGTTGATACATTTTCATTCTTGTGTTTTAAAAAATAGTTTTCTGAGCAACATAAGACTGACTGAGTGGAAAAATCCATAGAATGAAGGCACCCAAGTCACCAAGTAGAACAGAAGAAGTGTTTTGGAATTTTCAGTGTGACAGATAGATTGATTTGATTTTTTATGATTTTGTGTGTGTGTGTGTGTGTGTGTGTGTGTGTGTATGAAGCATCAGAAAAGGACTACTGAAATCTGTCTTTAATGACTGAACAGACTTTTCAAGGGTATGTTAAATTTTGGCTAACATTTTAGAAAATGTGAATATATATATATATATATATTAAATTGGATCATGGAGACTAAAGTCAGTTAGATTCTAGATATTTTCATGTATGCAAAAAGGTAGACTAGCAAACACCTGACTATATTACAAACAAAAAGAATAAAACAACCCCTAAACTCTATTCTTGTAAAAGAGTACAAATAGTGAAAATTAACATGATACTAAAGCTATCTTTAATCACTATTCAGTTTAATATCACTAACTTCACATCATACCTTTTGATGAAAATGAGAGAAATAGATAGTAGGTTTTATAGAGAACAGAACATTCTTCAATTGTAGACGCACTTCCCTACCCTTGCATCCCTCATGTTAACAGAGGGAATATTGCTGAACTTAGTGTGTCTGAGATAGTGGTGATGAAAGAAACCTAAGGTATACTGCAGCTACGAACTATAGTTCTAAAAAGGGCGCTACTCAAAAGTTGTTGGTTATTATTTTATCTTTTATGATAGAGTTGTCATTGAATGTGCTATTGAAACTTTATGTAGGTAAGGAGTTAAAGAAATAATTAATTTATGGGTTCAATTGAAAGGCATTCTGAGTCCTTAGTCAACATTTCTTTTCCTTAAGAGTAAGTAATTAGGATCTTATTAAAATTAAATGTCCTTTTAAATCAAGCTTTAACTCTCAGTTTTAAAAGGAAGGCCTTACATCAAATGTCTGTCTTTGGCCTGTTTCTTTTCTTTTTTCAGTGCTGTCTATGCCGATAGTTTCTTTCTGTGACTTCAGAGGCTGCACGTGGATAATTCTAAAGTGTATTTCTTTAGCTTCCGGTTCAACCTTGAATTCCTAAGCCATATTTCCAGCCCCTCAGCAGAAGTTTTCCTCTTCAGCTCCATGTCCAATTGGTTCTAAGATTCTGCAATTTCAGCTTGTCCACATTTTCTTCCCTCCTTTGTTTCTTCTTACTGGAATAATTGCAATGATCTTCTCTCTTCTTCCATTTCATTTTAAATATCCAGGCAGATATTGAATAGGTTTTGGAAAGGGCTCCCATCAAGTCAGATTCAGGTATGAATCAGACACCTTACATAAAATATCTCATTGAATTCTTACCTTTATCCCATTCAAGAGGCATTGACTTCCTCTATAAATAAAATGCTAGGTAAATTGAAGAAAATTGTCCTAGAATACCCAGTAAGGCAGCCATATTATTTTTTATGCAAATAAGGATTATTCTGAGCATGAAGGAGGGTTGTTAAAATAATCATACCAGAGTAACAGACGTAAAAAGGGGATTACCCTTGACAAGCCAGGGCACAAAATTAGCCACTCTGTAAACTGTTGACGCAAATAGAGCTCTACTTTCAGTCTGTTTGTAGAGCTGCTGTAGCCATCTAGAGATCATGAAGGACACTAGCTGAGAGTTGAGGAGACAGCAAGGAGAGGAAAAAGCTAATCTTAGACAACCATACCAATCCACCTCGTTTCTAATCTTTGTGCTAAATAAGATAATAAATACCCTTATTATTTAAGCCCTTTTGTTTGGTTTTCCATTACTTGAGACTGAACACATCTCAGTACAAGGACAGACAGTACAAGTAATTGCACACATAATGACAATAATATGTGGCAAATGGCTAGGATAAAGGAGATATAGTCACTTTGTATTGTTCAATCTTGGGTGATAGAAGCCACTAAAGATTGCTAGAGGAAGCAATATTTACTAAAAACATGGGCTTTGAACTGTATGCACCTCTGTTTTTCACTCCTAAGAACTTTTGTGGTTTAATTTATGAAAATGTGTAAATCTGTTTTACAATCTTAATGTTCTTACGGACTGTTGACAACAGTTTACAACTGTTGAGTTGTAAACCGACTCAGAGCTGACCCTTCAGCTGGTATTTAGACACTGTAAATTGAACAGGAGACTACCTACCTTTCTCTTGAGGTGTAGCTGGTAGATTTGAATTTCATGCCTTAGGGATGGCAGTGCAACTCCTTACCACTTGACCACTAGAGCTCCCTGTGCAATCTTGATGGACAAAACAAACAATAAAATAACCCAGACAGACTGAATTGTCGAGTCAAAGGATTCAACTTCTAAAGTTAACTGCAAGTTATATTTTTAGTTTCTCTCTTGACTCTTGATAGATTTTTCCAATTTCTTCCTCAAGATGCTGTTATGAAATGCTATAATCAATTTTTTATTTTATTATTTTATGAGTAGAATTCCCTGCTTTCTTTGGGAGAGTTCTTGTTGAGCTCAAATTAATAATAATCATAAAAAGACAGATTTTTTAATTCGTGAGTGATTTGTTAACAAAAGAACTGTACTGAACAATTCAAAATGATATAAACAATGCCAGTTGTCGAAAGACCACCTGTTCCATGATCATCCTTGGAGATTTTAAACACACTTTCTTCCCAGCCTTAATTGTCTCAGGATGAGGCAATCCTGTGCATCTTTTCAGAACCATTAATAACCTACTTCACCTGATTGCAGCAAGTAGTGGGTTTTTTTTCTTTTTCAGATTTGTCAAATGGTAAGTGCAAGGACTTTATGCACTGATAAACAACAAAATTGACCAAATTTAGCAGTAGGTTACAGCTAAAGGCAATTTTTCCCCCTTTCATTTTCCATCTAATTTGACAGCTAATGGATTTTGAAAAATTAAGCCTGAATGATTTCTCCAGCACAAGTGCTAGACTTTGATTAGATCAAGTGTAGTCTGTCTTCTGCTTTGTTTTGGGGAATTGTTCTCCTGGCTGTTTTTCCTCTCAGGCTGCGTGATTTCATACTGATCACCCTGCTTTCTCTTAGGCATGTGGATGGTGTGCTGCTCATTTAGTCCAGTTCTTTGCCTGTTTCTGGTAGGACTATTTAACTTGTGTGACTTTGACCAGGCTATGTAATCTCTCTTTGCTTCAACTAACTATATTTTTTATAACATTATAATGAGAACGAATGAGATAATGGGGCATATTTTCCTCTCTAAATAGATTAAGAAAATATCCCAGCCGTTTGTGACTTCATTCCGACCTATTGTTTATCACATGTATATTAAAGAGGAACTATGCTCTAGTGTTTTCACGGGTTGATTGTTTCTGGAAGTAAGTCACCAGATCTTTCTATTCGGGCACCTGTGGGTAGACTTAAACTTTCAACCTTCTGGTTAGCAGCCATGTAGCTGCTGTTTGTACTCCTACAAAACATTTGGTCAATAAAAAGCCAGGGTTTGCATAGAAACTAATTCTATTTGGTTTCTTACTGCCTAGGGAACACGGGTGGCTTAGCGGTTGTAAAACGAGTAGAGACAGCCCTAATTAACCTCTATTAACTCCCCAAAGGGGAACTCCTCCCATCAACTGCATCCACAATACAAAACCAATTCCCATGAGCCAGACATGTCACTCACGCTCCTGTACCTCTGCCCACTAATTCTAACATAATCTTACTGTTCTGTCTAAATTTCATTGCAATAGTTTACAGAGCACAAAGAATAATTAAGTTATGAGGATTATTAGGAAGTTTAAGAGGATACAATTTAAAAAAATTTTATTTTATTTTTATTAT
>NW_006399919.1:1845304-1846727 GCF_000299155.1 Elephantulus edwardii | reverse complement strand
CCTAATTATATATTCCATTTGGATCATTCTTCCTCTCACCTATTCCAATATAGTGTTTATCATTCATCCTCTCTTTTCTTATTCTCCCTTTAATCCTCCGTGTCATTCCTATTTTATGAGCAGTGTTATTCAGTATTTATCCTTTTGTAACTGAGATATTCCTCTAGCCTCACCTTTAATTGTGTAATGTTTTATGAGTTTATTGTCTTTCAATGCTGCATAATATTCTACTGTGTTAATGTACCCTAGTTTTCTATCCATTTATTTGTTGATAAACACTTTGGTTGCTTCCATCTCTTTGGCATTGTGAATAGCACAGCAATAAACATGAATGTACCTACATCTATTTGAGTTGCAGTTCTCGGTTCTTTAGGGTATATTCCCAATAGTGGAATTCCTGAGTAAACTGGTATTTCTATTTTCAAATTAATTAAGTAATCTATCTATCTATCTATCATCTATCTATCTATCTATCTATCTATCTATCTATCTATCTATCTATCTATCTATCTATCTATTCTTTTTATGTGTGTACCGTCAAATAGGATCTGACTGGCATAGGAGGTGATTGTTCCTCCTTCTTCAGCAGAGCATCTGGTGGATTTGATATTTCCAACTTTTTGATAAAGTGCCAGACCACATTCCAAAGTAGTTGCACCATTTTACACTCCTTCCAGCAGTGAATAAGAGTTCCAATCTTTCTACAATGTCACCAGCATTTGTTGTTTGCTGCCCAGTTGAACTTTGCTATTGTTGCTGGAATGAGATGTCATCACATGGTTGTTTTGATTTGCATCTCTCTGCTAGCTAGGAATTTTGAGCATTTTTTTACGTTTGCTTGCCATCTGAAAGTCTTTTTGTTGAAGCATCTATTCATATCTAGTGCCCATTTAACAGTTAAGTTGTTTACCTTTTTTTCCCCAGTGAGATATTGCTGTATTCTATAACTTTTAGATATAAGTCCCTTATCAGATATGTCATTGCCAAATATTTTTCCCAGTCTGTGGGTTTCCTTTTTACCTTGTTGCAGTGTTTTTGGTTAGAAGTCTGAAAGTCAGCTTTTTCTCACATCAGGACTCTGGTTCCCCGCTGTTCTGCTACTGCTTCCTCCTCATAGGTATGGTTGACACAAAAATCTCTGGCCCCGAAGGGCACACACTGCATTTCTGCTTCTTCTTCTTTGCTGGTGAGGAGATCCTCAAAATCTTGTGCTTAATTTTCTAAATTTAGTGGTAGCTAACATGCCCTAGTCACATATTCCTGCTTATCTTCATTGCAAAGTTGAAATCAATGACTAGGAAAGCCTCTTTTTTGTTTTTAAACTGCTTACAAAGTTTGTATACATTCTGTTTCACACTATTCTTTATCCACATTTTGTTTCATACACTCATTACCGTTAAGTTTGGTTATTTTATTTTATTTT
>NW_006399919.1:1799358-1844924 GCF_000299155.1 Elephantulus edwardii | reverse complement strand
TAATACTGAGTTAGTTGACTCAACATAATGCTATCCAGTCTCTCCCAAGTTATGCAGTATTTTTTGAAATCGTTGCTCCTGAGTATTGCATAGTATTCCATTGTGTGAATGTACCCCAATTTATCAGTCCATTCAGTTGTGATTGGACATTTGGGCTGTTTCCACATTCTTGTGATGATGTGTAACAATGCTATGGACTCCGGTATACAAACCTCTGTTTGGTCTCAGTCCTAATTTAGGAAAACCATTTTTATTATAAAAACTTTAACACCATAGAGGTAAAGAGTTGCACCACCAATCAAAATGCATGCATTTGAATCTATTGCCTGCTCCTAGGGAGAAAGGTGTTCACTCTCCCCCCAAGTGATTTACTACCTCTGAAAACATGCTGGAGGGGTCAGCTGTGGGTCAGTTCCAACTACATGATGCATAACAGTGACAACCATTCCTAGGGACCTCTTGTGGTGTCTTTTGTAGGGAGTTGCACTGCTAACATAAAGGAGGTCCCTCACGGGGAGTTCAAATCCACCAGCAGCTCAGCAGAAGAAAGATGTGCAATATCTGCCAGTGGGATTTACAGCCTCTGAAAATACAGCAGAAGGTGAGCTATGAGTTGATTCTGACTCTGCAGCAATGACTTGCAGTTTGAGTTTTGACTATTCCTGGAAGGAATCTTTGTGGCAAAGCAAAAAGGCCAACCATTAGAATCCACCAGTGGCTTCATGGGGAAAAGATGATAACGTCTCTCTGGTAAAGATTATAGCCTCGGAAATATGATGGACACACACACTATGAGTGACTCTCACTATGAGTTAGAACTGACCCAAAGTAGCGATTTGCTTTACCATCTTAGAGCTCTGCATTCAAAGGGCTCACTTTGAGCCACTACAGTGAAGCTCACTTCAGAATAACTCTAAGAATGTTTTCAAAGGGGAAAAGAGTAACTTAAAATATTTTTGGGTAGAGGAGGTTGGCAGTAAGGTCTGTGGGTAAATGATGTACACAGACGTCCAAAAACAGGTCTCATATATCTTGCTTTAGTGACACATAGCTGTGTCCTCCTATTGCAGCTGTGAGTAGGTTTCAACATGTATATATTAAAACCATAGAATAACTAATATTTGTTCTTCATGGGAAAAAAAAGAAAAACAAACTGTAAAACATCGGAAAATGTGAACAAAAGCAGCACTTGAAGACATAGTGTAGGAACTTGGACATTTGATCAGTGGTGTCAAGAGAGGTCCGTATAGTGTGATACTTAAGGGGAGAAGAATTGACCTGTCAAAACATATTTTTGAGAAGTTTGCATGAGACACCAAAGTCAAGAGTATATATTTGTTAAGAATGGGACAATAACTTGCAAAGACTCTGTTTGGACTCTTGGTTTTAGATTGAAAATGTGCATTAAAAAAAGAGGCCAAGGTAGTTAAATATGGCCTGTAAGGCTCTGTAGGATTCTTTTTATCACTATTGATAATATATAGTAAAGAAGCTGCAGTGGCCTACTGGCAAAGGAGCTGTGCTGCAATTCTGAAGGGGTGAGGTTGGAATCCATCCGCTCCTGGTGGGTAATCTCCTCCCATGCAATTAAACTGCTTCTAAAAACCCACCAGAAGGTCAACTATGGGTCGGTTCTGACCCAATTCGACAACGGCAAAAATAACGCAACAACATGCTGAAAAAACTTCATATCTATATAGTTAGGGAGCTCTCATGACATAGTGACGAAACATTGTACTGCCAATATGATGGTGCAGTTTGGATCTACTCTCTATATAATGTTTGTTCTGTGTCATTGAGTTGCCTGTGACTCATAGAAACCCTATGGACAACAGCTCTGAAGTTTGCCTTATCCAGTCTGAGGCCACCAGATGCTCTGCGGGAGAAGGATGGGCAATCTCCTCTTTGTGATTAACTGCCTCTGAAAACTTCCTGGAAGATCATCTAAGGGTCAGTTCTGGCTCTATGATAAACATTATATATATATATATATTACACACACACACACACACATCCCAGAACACTTGATGGAGCTTATGTGAAACCTATACTTGGATCAGGAGGCATTTGTCACAGTAAGGAAATATTGAACACAGTAAGGAAATATTGCATGATTCAAAATCAGAAAGGGTATACGCCAAGGATTTTCCTATCTCCATGCCCTTTCAATCTATATGCAGAACAGATCATACAGGAAGCTAGGCTCTATGAGAAGGAATGTGGCATCAGGAATGGAGGAAGACTCATCAGTAACCTATGTTATGCAGAAGACACAACCTTGCTTGCTGAAATTGAGGAAGATCTGAAGTGCTTGCTTCAGAAGGTCAAGGAGTATAGCCTTCAATATTGATTGAAGCTCAAGGTGAAGAAAACGAAGATTATCACCACTGGGTCGATTTGCAACATCATGATAGACGATAGAGAGACTTATATTATTAACAGCTTCAGTTTGTTTGGCTCCACAATCAACACTCTTTATACCAGCAGCTGGAAATAAAAAGATGAATTGTGTTGGGAAAGTCAGTTTGGAGGCTAAAGTGATCCAGCCCATAGTCTTCACAATTACTTGCTATGTGTCAGAAAGCTGGAGAATGAATAGGGATAACAGAAGGAGAATCGATGCCTTTGAGCTGTGGTGCTGGAGAAGAGTATTGAATATACTGGGGACTGCTAAGAGAACAAACAGGTTCACCTTATAGAGGGTGTAACGAGGCTGCTCCTTGGAGGCAAGCATTCTGAAGCTCCGTCTGACATACTTTGGACATGTTGCAAGGAGGGACCAGTCTTTGGAGAGGGACGTCATGCTTGGGAGGGTGAAGGGACAGCACAAAAGAGGAAGATCCTTTAGGAGATGGATTGATTCAATGAGTGGGGTAATGGGGGTAGGTGTGTCAGAGACAAAAAGGTGGCTCAGGGTAGAGCTGGGTTTGGGGCTATTGTACACAGGATTGTTATGAATCACAAGTGACTCAACAGCTCACAACAACAACAACAACAACATATATACACACACATATTTCACTGATTTTTTGACACCTAACTGTCAAGTGTCTTCCACTTTGCCTCTCAACCCCATTGAAGATCTTATGTTTCATTATCTTTATTTTGAGGTTGCTTCTTTAGCAAGATTTGCCTAGCCACCCTCTGTTTTTCTCCCCAAGAGATATCCTGTAAAGTAACCAGACTATGCTTAAATGTGGTCACCAAGAAAATACATCAGCTCATTTTTTAAAATATGGAGTCCTTCTTTTAAAAAATGCATTTGGTCAGCAGTGTGTGAATGGAATCCAGTTTAGAAGTCGTCTGTAGCAGCAAGATTCTACAGAGGCTTGTTTGCTGGTTCTGGTGAGAATTATGGTGGAATGTTGACTCGCTAATGGGTGTGAGACAATGTGACTTGGCCTCCTATTTAAAAAAATGCATTTGGGCCATTGTGCCTGTGGCCTTTGGGCCTGGTTTTAATTGTTTTTGGTCATTCTTCTAAGTGGTATAGCAGCGGTCTTCCCATTTGCTGTACAGAGGTAACTCGTGGCTGCTGTGATGCGAAACACTGTGGCACTGATGTGTCAAATGTGATAATGGTTACCCATGGTGGACAGTGTTTGGTGGAGCTTCCTCATTAAAAGAAGCTTGGAAGCAGGAGTGGCATCCACTTTTGAAATAGCTTGCCTCTGGAAACTCTATGAACATGGAGAAAGGATGAAAGTTATTCAAGTATTCAAGTCTTTTGTTTATAGGGTCTTTATGTGTTGTCTATGACTTGATGGCACTTAACTACAACAACAGCAACAACAACAACAACAACAACATATTTTTATCTCTACATTTTCTGTATGGTATTTCTTTTGCTTCTGTATTGTTTCTGTTTGCTTTATGCCTTCTCGTTGTTTTGTTGTTGTGTACTGTCAAATTGGATCCAGTTGGCACAGGAGATTACCTCTGCTTCTCCAGTGGAAAATCTATCTGGTAGATTCAAACTGCATACCTTCAGTATTGCAGTGCATCTTCTTGCCACTGGGCCACCAGAGCTCCCTGATGGTTTCTGTCTTCTTGTATTCTTACAGAAATAATGTTTCTGAGCCTTGCATCTCCTAAGGTCTAGATCAACACCTGAGAGGTAGCAGGCATTCAAAAACAGTTTTCTCCCCAAAGAATGAACACAATCACAATAGTCTCAAAACTGAATTGCAATGAATAAGAATATCAAGGAGTTGGAGTCAGAAAATCAACAGAGCCGAACTCGCTCAGCATTCTTAAGCTCAAGGAACTTAAGAACAAATTCAAACCTCAAGTTGCTATAATCAAGGATGCTTTAGGCAGAAAATTAAATGATCCAGGAAGTATTAAAAAAGATGGAAAGAAAATACTGAGTCACTGTATCAAAAGGAATTGGCAGACACAGAAGAATTTCATGAAACAACATATGAGCAAAGCCTATGGTGATTAAGGAAGAAGTTCAGGCTGCTTTGAAGGAAATAGCAAAAAAAGAAGGCTCCAGGAAAAGATGACATAACAATTGAGGTATTTCAGCTAACAGATGCTGCCCTGGATGTGCTCACCAAGTTGTGCCAAGAAATCTGGAGAATAGCCACTTGGCCAACTGATTGGAAGAGATCTATATTTGCTCCCATCCCAAAGAAGGGTGACCCAACAGAGTGTGGAAACTATAGAACAATATAGTTGATTTCACATGCAAGCAAGATTCTATTGAAGATTATCCAAAAACGACTGGAACAGCGCATCAGCAGAGGACTGCCAGAAGTCCAGGCTGGGTTTAGAAGAGGCCGTGGTACTAGGGATATTGTAGCTGATGTTAGATGGGTCTTAGTTGAAAGCAGGGAATACCAGAAGAATGTCTATCTGTGTTTCATTGACTATGCAAAGGTTTTTGACTGTGTGGATCATAACAAACTGTGGCTGACTCTGAGAAGAATGGGAATCCCAGAACACTTGATTGTGCTAATGAGAAACCTTTCAGTGGGCAGAACAGAGCAAGGGAACACTGCATGGTTCAAAATTGGGAAGGGTGTATGCCATGGATGTGTCTTGTCTCCATACCTTTTCAACCTGTACGCAGAACAGATTATCTGGGAGGCTGGGCTCTATGAGGAGAAATGTGGGGTCAAGATTGGTGGAAGATCTATCAACAATCTGTGATATGCAGATGACACAACCCTGTTTGCTGAAACTGAGGAGCTGAAACCTGAAGCACTTGCTGCAGAGGGTCAAGGACTGCAGCCTCCAATATGAATTGAGGCTCAATGTCAAGAAGACAAAAATTCTCACCACTGGACCAATTGGCAGCATCAGGATGGATGGTGAAGAGATTGGGATTGTTCACAACTTCAGTTTGCTTGGCTCCATAGTCAACACTCTTGCCACCAGTAGCCGGGAAATTAAAAGACGTATTGCCATGGGAAAGTCTGCTGTTAGGGACCTCTCCAAGGTACTGAAGAGCAATGGCATCTCTCTGGAGACTAAGGTGCATGTGATACAGGCCATGATCTTTGCTATCACTTGTTATGCATCAGAGAGTTGGGCAATGACTAAGGAGGATAGAAGGAGAATTGATGCCTTTGAGCTGTGGTGCTGGAGAAGAGTATTGAGAGCACCATGGGCTGCTAGGAAAACAAACAGATTCATCCTGGAAAGGGTGAAACTCGTGGCTTCTTGGAGGCAAGGATTCTGAGGCTTTGTCTAACCTACTTTGGATATGTTGTAAGGAGGGACCGGTCCTTGAAGAGGGACATAATGCTTGGTAGGGTGGAGGGACAGTTCAGGAGGGGAAGGCCCTCTATAAGGTAGATTGATTCAGTGACTGGGGTAATCGGGATGGGTGTATCGGAGACGGTGTGATTGGCACAGGACAGAGCAGAGTTTAGGGCTGTTGTACATAGAGTTGCTATGAGTTGCAAGGGACTCGACGGCCCATAACAACAACAACAACAACAACAACAACAACAACAACAACAACAACAACAATTCATCCTTAAAGATGATGTAAAATTTATATTGCATTGGACCAGATTAAAGAACAGACTATCTGAAAGGAATACATCAGGCATTATATGTATGCCAATAATCTGGAACAACAAGAGGTGCATTACAAAGTGGACTATGGGAGGGGAAAGAGAAGGAAGGAGAATGTGCAACAATGAGTGATTGAATGAAAACTCAAACTCTCTGTAAGCTTTCATTAAAGGCACAATTAAAAAAATGTGCCCTGTCTTTGGATATCTCATAGGTTTGAGGTCAATGTTAGTAACATTTTCTGTCAAATTAGGATACCTTGAGAATAAAAGAGAGTGCTGTTAATAATCATTCCAGTCTAGGAAGCAGCAAGTGACATTGTCCTGATTGTAAATAGGGAGAACAAAAGTTGGAGTAATGAGTCACAATTTGACTTACACAAAAAACCCCAACTCCATAAATTGTTAACTGACATGACAAGCCAGAGAGCCTCTGGAATGTGTACACAAACAAGAGGGAAAGAAAAGGAGAGGATAATGTAAAAAGAGGAAATAAGACCTAGACGACATTCAAAAGAATGTACACGCTTTCATACTCATTAACTGAATGATCGATCGGAGGAGGGACTTGTGACCTAGGAGGTAAAAACTCTTGGTAGACTGTGGAAAGGATGTTACTTCTTGATCTGTGCTTGTGGCCTTAATTTTGCAAAATTGCTTAATAAAGCCTCATTTTGAATAAACTTAGTTTGGATTGGATTTTTTTAATGCTTGTCAATACAGTACTCTGGGTCATTTATTGGGAAACTCAGACAGGATAAGGCAACTAGAAAGCACCATTCTCACCCAGGGAAATGGCCTCTGGTCAGAGGATCGTACTGACCTTCCAGTTGCCCAGAACATCCTAGTTAGTGCCATGGGTACTGACAGTGTTTTTCACACTGCGTTAATCGTATCAATGAGCTTTAGATACTAGAATCATGAGCATGGATGTGGTCCTAAAAGTACAGATTCCTGAGTCTCACCCTCACTCCACCATGACAAACTCCGGTTGGCAGCATCGTGCTATTACGCCATCTGGTCTCCTAGCATCAGGCACTTTAGTAGTGGACCTGGCAATCTGGATTGTGCGGAAGTGAGCTGGGTACATCCAAAATGAGCCAGAAGATGAAAACTACTAGGGTTGAGGATTAGAATATCCTCTTTTGGGTGCTGTGCCCCCCCCCCCCCCCCCCCGTTCAGAGGCCTTCCGGAAAGGTGCTAAATGTCTATTAACACTGTTGTATGGGAGCTGCACTGGTGAGATTGCTATAAGAAGCCAGTTGCTCATTAGCACTTGTGTAGGAACCTCTGCTAGCTCTTGAGAGTTAATTTTTTGGCAAATAGTGAGAGTCTTCATGAGCCACTTCTGCAAAGTGAGGACAAATTTGGGGTAATGTAGTACAAATTATAGGAAGTGAGTACAAATCATCTCTATGTACGAGGAGGGGGAGTTCATTCCAGAAGCCTGGGGAGGGGCGGGGAAGGGTGTACCAAACCTGTGCATGCTCAAGTCTCTTCTATAAAATAGTGTAGCATTTGCACACTACTGCACAGCCTCTCCTAGGCTTTAAATCATCTTTAGATTGCTCAAAGTAACAAATGAGTATAAATGTCCTATAAATAGCATCTCACATTCCCTTCTAGCCTGAGAGAGATTTAATAAGTCTTGAAAAGAGGTTTGGGACGACTGTCAAAAAACTCTGGTAGATTTAAGAGGAAAAAGGTCAGTTACGTTAATACATAGGGATGCCTGTGAGTACGGTGCAGAATTAGGCCATATGTGGCTCTGTTGGGTATAGAGAGTTGCCATGAGTCCAAGTTGGTTTAATAGTACATCGTAACAATTACAATCACTTGTACTAGAGTCCCTCCTTAAAAATAACATTTTTTTTTGATAATATGTATCTAGTTAGTTTGTATTAATACCTGAAAGGTATGAATTCTAACCACATTTATTTCTGTTTCTGTGCTATGGACAGTATTTTGTAATTATGAGTGAATGATAATGGCAAAGTGCACAAAGTCTTTACCATGCTCTAACTTTTAACTTCTCACTTCCATAAACAATTTGCATTTCTTTCATCTCAGAGTGGGAGTGAACTACAAATCTCCTTTCAGGTTTTTCACACACTATCACTAATCATTTCTTCCACACACCACCCTTCTCCACCAGCACACCCCCTCCTCAGTCCCCACTTCCATTCTTAGCTAACCTTTTAAAATCCATTCTCCTTTTCAAGCATCCTTAAGGTGCAAAGGTAATGTCTGAGCCTATGCCATCACCAACTTAAAGAGACCACACGACGAAGACTTACACATATCAAAGACAAAAATGTGGTCTCGGTTTTCAGCAATTGAACTGCTCTTCTTTCTTTCGTTTTTTTTTTAATAAATTTGAGAATAGATAGATAGATACACACAGGAAAAAGATATCATTTCAGTAGTTTCCACAGCATGATTTAGTTGGCACTGAAGACCTTAGGAAAGAATTTTCATTTAAGTTTTAAAGATTATTTCAGTGCAATAACTCCAGGGAAGTTCATTCAGTCTCATGACTCCAGAATGTCTGGAATCGCTGAGAATTTGTTCTTCATTTTCCATTTTGAACAAGATTAATCTATAGGGTTCTTCATAATAATTCATCATAATTCAACAATGGCTATTCATTTCAGGTCTAATCTTTGTTAGGCAGCTCTTGATTGCTTGAAATATGATCATTAAATCTTAGAAATGGCATTTTCATTGAACTATATACAAGAGAAGCAGAGATTCAATTACATAATATTTTAATTGAAATTTTAATGAAAAATTATACAGAACTTGGATTTCCATTCATTCATTGTTGCACATTTTCCTCCCTGTCCACCACTGCCCCCACAGTTTGCTTTTCTCTTTGAAAAAAAAAAATTCTTTCATTGTTATACAATCCCCCTCCCCCAGTCCACTTTACCATGCAGCTCTTACTCTCAACTCTTGTCTTGAAAATAATACCTGATCATATATTCCTTTTTAAACAGTTCTCTTCCTCATCTGTTTCAATGCAGTATACATTATTTATCCTCTCTTAGTTTTCCCCCAAACCCACTGGCAGTCCTGTTTTATAACAGTGGCATTATACAATATTAACCCTTTTGTGACAGAGATATTAACTCAGCATAATGTCCTCCAGGGTCCCCCATTTTTTATATTTCATGAGTTCCTTGTTTTTCAATGCTGTGCAGTATTCCATTATGTGAATCTACAACAGCTTCTCTATCCATTCGTTTGTTTATGGGCACTTGGGTTATTTCCAACTCTCTTCTATTGTGAACAAAACGGCAACAAATATAGGCATATATCTGCTTGGGGGGCAGTTCTGGTTTTTTTAGGGTATCTTGCTGGGTCAAATGGTATTTCTATTTGCAACCTTTTGAGAAAGTGTGAGACTGCCTTCCATAGTGGTTGCACCATTTTACACTCCTCCTAACAGTGAATAAGGGTTCCAGTTTCTCCACAACCTCGCCAGCATTTGTTGTTTGCTGTTCTGCTTAATTTTACTATTCTTACTTAGGTGAGATGATATCTCATAGTTGCTTTGATTTGCATCTCTCTTAGAGCTAGGGATTTTGAAGTGTCTGTTCATATCCTATGCCCATTTTGTAATTTGATTGTTTACCTTTATCTCGTTGTGGTGCTCAAGTATTCTATAAATTCTAGATATAAATCTTTTATTAGACATGCTATTACCAAATATTTTTCCCAGTCAGTGATTTTCCTTTTTACTCTGTTGGAGAAGTTTTTGATGTGCATTCATCCTATAATTTAATATTTTCATCAATTAGAAAAACAAAAAGATGGATAAGTTGTGCTTGGGAGTTTTCATGTAAAATAATACAAAAAAAAAAAAAAGAATTCATCAATAGGTGTGCTAAGAAGAAACCCTGAAAACATACCTTTCTTTTAGTGGATTACTTTAATCTTTTACAGTTTATTTGTTGTGATATAAAACTAATCCTGGGATTTGGAACCACTTCCATAGCTTCAAGAAGCCCTGGTGGTGTAGGGTGTAACACATTGTGTTGCTAACACCGAAGTCTGGCACCAGCCTCCAGGCAGGAAGGCGAACAAATCCCCTGCCATGGAGATTTAACGCCTTCAAAACCTGGTGGAGGATGCTATACGTCAGAACTCGCTAGAGGCAGTGGGCATTTTTACTTTTGGTTTTTGACAGCTCCTACATTTTAAGCAGAGGAAAAAGGGGACTATAGACTATTTTCAGTGTCAGGAATAAGAACGCCTTATGTGGAGTTCATAGAAATGGTTTTAAAGATTTTGAATCTTTTATATGGTTTTAAATCTTAAATGGTTTTAAAGATTTGTTGCTGTTATTGTTAGGTGCCCTAGAATCATAGTCACCCTATGTACAATAGCTCTGTACCCTGCCTTATCTTGAGACTCTAATACACCTGTCCCCATTACCACAGTCACTGAATCAATCCATCTCTCCAGGCTCTTCCTCTCCTGCGCTGTCCCTCCACCCTTCCAAGCATGCTGACCTTCTCCAAGGACTGGTCCTTCCTGACAACATACCTGAAGTATGTGAGGTAGAAGTTCAAAATCTTTGATTCGAAGACATAACCTAGGTATGCTGTACTAATTTAGACTGACAGTAAACAAAAACATTGACATTGAAATTTGAGTGTATGCGACTTTAAGAGTCTTTGGCATGGGGCCAGGCTTTCCTCTGTAAGCTGACTACTTTGGGTAGCGACTGGCAACTTCTTTCCCAGATTTTCCAGTGGATACAGTTTAAAACAGCAGGAGAGTGATCTCTCTGTATTCAGAGCACCTAACAATTTCAGCTCAAAACATTCCTGTCCTGTGAGCTTGCCTATGAATATTGCTTCTCTGAAATCTCCTCTACAGAAACTGAGCTGTCTTAATTTTAATATTTACTGAATATTGAAATATTAAAGTACCCAAATAGTCTTGCACCGGAAACCATTCACTTCTAAGTTCATATATTAGCAGAAATGAGCTAACACAATCCATTTTGCCCTGCTGTTTGTCAAAACCCAGCTTCAAGCAGCAAGTAAACTATTGTTTGTCCACGAAGCACTTGTTTCCTAATGATGGGCCTGCTTGCTCTGAAAATCAATATATTCAGTCAAATAACACCCGCCGTTCTTTGAGCCAAGCTGAAGGGAACACTTGGAAAGATGTTGATTCTATTGGAGAGAAGTTCCTTTTATTTTCTCCCATTCACTCCCATGATCAGCTGCAGGTTTTGAAATTGGACCCTGGGTGTGTCTGATGTGTTACACCTGAGGATACACCCACCATCTTTTGGAGGCAGAAAAAAAGCAATTATTTTAGGAAAATTAGACTATGTGTGTATATAATTCTTGTAGATATAGTTGAAACATTTCTTGATAGAGATTTTTCTGTTCCACGCAATTGAGATGTTAAGCTATGCTATCTATAGACTGTTAATTTTTCATTTATGCCAGTATCCATTTGCATGAGCTTTTCAACAAGAGGAAAGTGTTGGGTTTGTTTTTTTTTTTTTTGGTCCTAATTACAGTTTTTCTCTTATTAATTTCTATAACTGGACAAACATCATTCAGTACTTTCATGATTTGAGTATGGAGGCTATATAGAGCAACTTGATTTTTCAAGGTTAAAAAACATAAAAATATTAAATCAGCTTGATATATTTATTGGTTACTTAGTTATTTAAATGGCATATATATTGTTTTAATTTTGAAAATATCTTTTCATTTTTGTTTGGACCTAGAGAAGGGAAAATGAAAATCAAAAGAATGACTTAAAAATGGAATTCTTGGTTTATCGAATGTAATCTGAAAGTATAACAGAATAATACAGAGAATATCAAGAGTCACATCATAAAAGTTCCAAATTCTCATAGTTTTAGGTTTAAAATATGTTATTTCTCTAAGTAGAACTAATTATTATTTTGAGTTTGTATTTGGGCTATTCTTTCCTTAGAATGAAAAAATTACTTTTTGAAGTATTTTCATTTCTACCTGTATGTGTACAAGTTTTGTATTTATACTAATTTCTTGGATCAAACAAGAAAGAAATACATATTCAGGCATTGCAGTCGTCTAATCATTACAATTTTTCTAGAAATGATTTAAAATTTATTTTAAATACAATAGAATCTGCAATGTTTATTCTAGATAAAATGTTAAAGATAATTTCAGAAAAGAATACTGACATGTTAAGTACTTACAAGAATGAAGAGGTAGCACTAGGTAAACTATAATGAAAAAAGAAAGAAAAAAAGACTTAGGGCATAATGGAGAACAGTCTAGACAAGGAATATTAGCTATAATGTCTGCTGTGACAATGCCAACACAACACAAACTCTCTGGCTTTTTATTTGAAAAAAATTAAGAGTAACTAAAATATTGGGAGCATATGTAATTGAAAGAAGTAAGAATTAATTCAAGAAAAATAGGAACAAAAAATCAGCACAAGGCTACAGGCATCAACTGAAAATTGAGAATAAGGATAAAACAGGGTAGAATGCAAATAAAATGAACTTTGGGGAGATGATCCTTTTTGTTTATATCAATTTCTATCATCTCATCTTTGCTAAAATAAAGCGGTGTGTGTTATAACTATATAAAACTCAGATTTTAAGATCAGGTAACTCTTATTTAGAAGAGATACTAAAAACTTTCTTATATACATTTGAACTAGAAAGAAAAGCTAAAAAAAAATTGTAAACCTAAAATTAGTTTACAAGAGTTACAAAGAAGGAAAAAACAAAATTCATATGGATTTTACTCTTTCGACTTTATATATGGACCTGATAACATGACTCCAAGGATTTAAGGTGGAAAATAGATATAAATACAGCTGAGTACAGAACAAGCTTGTCTGACTAATGTGAGTCATATCCATAAAAGATTCTTAGAGTGAGAAAAAAAAATACCTCATGACAAGAAAACGGAGAGAAAAAGGACAGGCTAGAAGATGGAGAAAGAAAATGCTCAAAAAAGAAATTTATGCTCAAACAAGAACTCATTTCAAGATTGCACAAATTGTTTATTTAACCAAAACAAACAAATTCATCCTCGAGAGGATTAAACCCGCGGCTCCTTGGAGGCCAGGATTTTGAGGCTCCGTCTAACATACTTTGGACATGTTGTGAGGAGAGACCGGTCCTTGGAGAGGGACATCATGCTTGGGAGGGTGGAGGGACAGCGCAGGAGGGGAAGGCCCTCTATGAGGTGGATTGATTCAGTGACTGGGGTAATCGGGATGGGTGTATTGGAGACGATGCGATTGGCACAGGACAGAGCATAGTTTAAGGCTGTTGTACATAGGGTCACTATGAGTCGCAAGCGACTCGATGACACATAACAACAACAACAACAACAAAAACAACCAAAACAATTATAGTCAGACTATTAGGCCTCTAAGTTGTAGCATATTCCTGGCGCTCCAAAACTCAGTGGTGACTAATGGAAATAATGGATTTTTAGACATTCATTAATTGAAGAGAAATGCAAAATACAGTAAGGGGTTGATTGGTTATATTAATTGTAATTAACGCTGTAATGTTCAATGTATATGAATGAAAAGGAATACAATTTGAATGAAACTTTCATTTAAATAATACTAAAGAAGAAATAACCAATATAATTTATTTGGAATTGCCATAAAAAACCAAGGTTATTGGCATCTTGATCTCTTTCATGCTTCCCCACTGACCACAAAGGAGGGAGAATCACTCAGGGTCAGCCTATCTCTCCTGGCCACGTCTCAAATGACCAGTGTTTGTTCGGATCCAGCTGGAGTTAGCTATTTGAGTGTGACAAACTCCTTATTAAGGTTCTTAAACTAGTAATTAAAAACGCATTGTCTGGAGAACACTCTAATGATTCCATGGAAAAACTCTGAGCTCCACTTACTAAATATAAAATCAAACATTGCAATTAATTACAAATAGTGCCTGGACAGCTCTTTCTCTGACACGTTACTGATCCTTGCAAGAGACATGGGTTTTCTGATGAAGATTCCCTGATTGTCTCCTCTCTCTCCCTCCCTCCCTCCCTCCCTCCCTCCCTCTCTCTCTCCCTGTCAGCTGCTTTCAGCTACTTTGACTTTTTCCTTATCTGCCCTCCTATGGTTTTGAGATTTTATTTCATCACCTCCCACTCCTTTTGGCTAGAGTTCAAAGACTGGGGATTTGCTGCTTGCTCCCTGTGCAAATCTTTTCTAGTTTACATCTTGCCCCATTCTTTTCCTGGCTGTGTGTGCCTCTCCCTGCAGAATGTATATTTTATTCTCATTTGTCTACTCTAGACATTTCATTTCTTTGCTGATGTTTGCCTATGTCTGTCCAACTTCTGGCTGGTCTCTCCTGGGGTTTCACACCCTTTTGTGCTCAGTTAGGGTGCTCCTTGGAGGCAAGGACTATAAAGCTTCATCTCATATTTTGGGCATGTTGTTAGGAAAGGCTATATACACCCTGGAGAAGGACATCATGCTTGCAAGTGTGGAGGGTTGGCAAAAGAGAGGAAGACCCTCAACCAGATGGATTGACACAGTGACTCCAGCTGTGGGCTCAGGTATGTCAGAAATGCTGAGGGTGACCCAGGACAGGATAGGATTCAGATCTGTTGTTCATACATAGGGTCTCAAGGGCTTGAACTGTACCTGACAGCACCTAATAACAAAGACACAACCTTATATTTGACTCACAGTCAAAAAGTAAAAAAGATGGCGGCTCTTACACCCTGGGAGGACTCAAAGTGTTTGATAATTTCTTTCTAAGAGAGAATTAAAAAGAATAAGTAGAAAAGTTGGGTGAAGGCAATAGACAATAAGGAGTTGATTAGATATTATAACTAATTACATTTATCAATGACAATTAATGTTATGAAGCAAAGTGTCTATAAGTGAGTGCATGAAAATAAAGTATGTTTTGTAAACCTTTACCAAACTAAAAAATAAATATTAAAAATAAATTAGCAAAGTAACAAAAATAAAAAAATGAAAGGTGATTGGTTAGCTGTCTCTCACTGTGACCTTACTGGTCCTCTTCCTGACCCCCCTCCATTTTTCTAGCCTGGCACAGTCTTTTCTCTCTTTAGGTTTAAACCAGAAAAGTCTACTTGCTGGCCGGACCATTTAGAAAGCTGTCACCTCCCCACTACTTCTTGTTAGGTGCTCCATCCTGATGATTCCCACCATGGTAGAGTCCATTGGAGTCACTGGCCAATCCTTTCTGTTGAGGGTCTTCCTCTCTTTCACTGACCCCCTACCTTTCCAAGCATGGTACATTTTTCCAAGTACTGGCCCCTCCTGAAAACATACATGTAGTATGTGAGACAGTTTTATCATCCATGCCTCTAAGGAACACTCTGGTTACACTTCCTCCAAAACATATTTTCTTGTTCTTTTTGAAGTCCAAGGTATATTCAATAATCCATTTGGCAATCCTTGGTATATTCAATGTTGTAGCCCATGGACTATTTCTGAGTAGAAAGTCGAACAAGTATTGTCTCAATGGTACATTTACTCACTTATTATGTGGCCTATGGAAAGGTACCCATAATCTCTGTGCCTCTGTTGGCTCCTTTGATGTTGTTGTTGTTGTTATGTGTTGTCAAGTCATCTGCGACTCTGTGGCAACCCTATGTACAACCACTCTAAAGCCTACTCTGTCCTGAGCTAGTCTCACTGACTCAGACACACCTAACCCCATTGCCCTAGCTACTGTGAGGTATATGGGTAATAATTTTACCCATTATGCAAGGTTGAAATGTGCTGTATAAGAATGAGTGAGGCCTAAATGAATGTGTTGAATGTCCTTACCACAGTGTGTGGCACAAAGTTATATGAGATATTTTCTAGTTTTATTTCCCTCAAAAGCTGGAAGGGATGGGGGAATTGTATATCAATGAAGGAATTTTTTTTCTTCTTTTTCTTTTCAGAGAGGGGAACAAACTGGTGGGGACGGGTGGGCAGAGACAAAAGTGTGGCAATGAATGAATGGAAATCCAAAATCTCTGTAAATGTTTATTAAAATAAATTAAAAAAATTAAAAAAAAAGAAGAAACAAAAAGCTGGCTTGTGAGTACAAGGCAGTGTCTGCTTTCTGGGATTCAAAACTGAAGGAAGAAATGTCCAACAGTTCATACTTCTAACATGTACTATTACATCCTGAATTGGTAAATTTAATTTAGCTACACAAAATGTATATATAATTTTATAATGCCGTCGTGGTCGTTGTTAGGCACAGTGGAGGCTAGTATCACTCATATCGATCCTATGAACAACAGAGCTGAAGCCTGTCGCATCCTGTGCCATCCTCATCACCCCTGGCACACTTGAGCCCATTGCTATAATCACTGTGCCAGTCCATCTCTTTAGAGATCTTCCTCTCTTTCACTGGCCCTCCACCTTTCCAAGCATGATATATATCACTTTTCTAAGCTGTAACATAGATTTTCCTCCCTGAAATAATAATGGAAATATTAATCATATTTCATCTCAGAGTTATAGTATACAGTTCTTTTGGGATGGAAACGGTACACCGTCTTGATTATGGTATTTGTACAATGAGCATTTTGCAAAATAGTTTACATAAGATTTATAACTGTTAACAAATATTTTGAGTTTCAACAATACATTGTTCAAAAAAGGATCTATTGCTCATGGTAGAATTTTAAGATGATATTGAAGAAGTGAGTAGTTTTTCCTCCCAGTATGTATACTTATGTGATATAAAATGAGAAATAGATATATTGAAACATATTAATCAATAGTTTTGTATTACAGTATCATGATTTAAACATAAATACATATACATACATATATATTACAATATGTATTAGACTATCCACTTTCAAATTGGCAATTTTTTGAAGAACAATGACAAAGGAGTCTCAACTTTTGCCTAAAGCATATCTTTTGAACTTTATGAAATGATAAAAAGATTTTTTTTTCTTAACTACCCACATTGTGGGTGACAGAAGTGAAAGTTAAAGCCATATATGCTTTATCTTTTGAAAATATGTGCCTTCAGAGAACAATGATGATTTCTATTTTCAGATGATGAAACTATAAGATCTGTTGTTACACTCGATGGCATATATTTGCCTGTTAGGCACTCTCACACATTTTCATAACTTGTTAGAATAATAAAAGTTATTTTTTTCAGGTAAAGTTGACACAGAGTACATTGAGCTACATAAATTGTACTTTTGTATGTAAATATACATTATGTCACAGTGTTATACCTGTACTTCAAGTCAATGCCTCTTGATTCAATTGTCATCAAGTAAGTGAAAGTGAAATGGACATTAATTTGAAATAATGAGTGAATCAGAACAGAAAGATTTATGAGTCAATGCCCTGCTATAAAGGCAATCTTCCTATTGGAAAACAAGAGCATCAAGCACACGGGATAGAAACCAAATCTCTTGCTTGGCGAAGTCGGGCACTGTGTTGCTAGCTCAAAGATGGCAGCGGCCACACAACTTTGAATGTATGTTACTCCCTCCAGTACTGGCAATAATTTAATCTTCTGTGTCAGCTTCCTGAAAGGGCTCACTATTCCTCTTCCAAGTCTCCTGTGCCAGGACCTAGATGCACAGATTTCTCCATTTTTATTATCTTTCAAGTATACACGCATCTTGGGAGTTCAGGGCTTTTCCAATTGCAGTTTGTTGGCCACGATGAAAACAGTTTGGATCAATTTAAAACCCTATTTCATACTTAAAAAAATTATCTAAAATATTTAAAGAATTAAGTTAAAGAATATGAAAATTAGATTAAAGAAAAATTAAATTAGATTAAAAAATATGAAATACTCAACCGACAACATTTTCTAAAACAGAACCTACTTACAGTTGAAAATGTTAGTTTGATAAACGTTTATAAATTTTTGAAAAGAGAAATAATACATTATAGACATTTTTGAGGCTTCACAGAATCAAACACAACTTCATAAAAAGCTGTTAAGCCGATCCTATGTGTTTGCAATGAGGCCTGAGGTTCTTTCTAGATTTAGTGCCTGTAATATTTTCAGACAGTTGGAAATATCATTTTGATGAGTTTCTCTCTCTTTTCTTCCTTTCTTGCTATTTTCCTTTTTTTTTTTTTGCACTGCCACAGCAATTAGTTGGTCTTCTGACAGGGTGACATGCATGTTCACCTTTACAAATTTTAAAGTAACGTGACTAAAATAATTCTATCTAACATATGGACATATAGAAAGTAGTTGTTATTTGGATAAGAACACAACCACTCTAGCAGAGAGAGTGACAACTTTTAGAATTTTGTGTAGAAGTAAAAAAAAATGTCTACTGACAAAACATTTATAAATCTGTTTGTACTCGTTTCCTAAGTAAAAGTCTCTCTGTAAGGATATTTAACTGTAGACTACAGGTATCTGGAATAAAACTATCCATTTTAGGGAGCATGGTTTCACCTTAATAAATACAGAATTATGACATTTTATATTTTTATTATATTACACATTTTATAAATTTAAAGGCAATTCAACATTATACTATTTAAAATTGAGTCTGTATCAGTCTTAGTAATGAAGCAGTTTCCAGGACACAAGACCATTGAGGTAATTTTCATCTGAAATAACAAATGAACGAAACAACTAATTAAAGGCTTCAGTAATTATCCTGCATTATTTGATTGTTGTCTAAGTTATATAGATACAATTTTCTGATGGCTTGTAGCTTTAATTTTATCTGAGAGAATGAAATGGTACAAGCTGACCTGGAAGTATCTATGTAATGCAGCTAGAAATTTATCTTCCAAGGCTGCTGAGACACATTAATTCCTTACTTTTTTCTTATATGATCATATTTAGAAACATCAGATGATGGAATCACATTTACCTTAAACTGTAGAAAAGAGCAAGCCACTGATTTGTTCAAAAGTACAAGGAAGAAAGAAGTGTCTTTACCCTATAAGTTACATTTCCAGAACTGGTTTGTGACAAATTTACGTTGGAAGATGGGAAATGAAGATCAAATATAATGCAAATAAAATTTAGCCAAAGAAAGAGGTCAAATTATAATGGAGAAAGAAAGACTCAACAAATAAATGTATGTTTATTCTAAGTATTTCTTAAAGTAGTTGGAAGAAGTTGTAGGTAAAAATAGCATCTTTACTTCTAGTCTGCTCTATTTATTGGAAAGGTTTAGGGCATCATAATTTAAATTATTGATAGAAATACACATGCCAATTGTAAAATTTGTATGAAAAATTTAGAAATGTAAATAACTAAGTTTGTATATTTAAATGTCAAGTCCATGAAATTTAAAGGTACATGTATTTCTTGTATATATAAAAGCAAGCTTTATTTTGCATTTCTTTGATTACAAACATATGTTCTAGAGATGAGCTGCATCAATATTGCCCTGATTGAGTGTAGAAATTGATTACTATTAAACTATGCTTCAGTTTGCAAAGTAAAATGTGTGCCGTAGACCACATCAAAGGCCGGCTGGCTGTCAAGAAAGAACATCAAAAGGCAGCCTCCTGAAGCTGTTAAATTATATTGCAGGTGTCTCATAGAGATGTCAGGTCGTCCTGGGATGCCACCAGAAGACTCCATCTCTATTCAATTGTCTTAAAGTTTTGGGTTGTTTTTTTTATTGTCTGTTTGGAAATGTAGGTGTCCTGGGTTAGAAAGAGTTTTGCAGTGATTTGAATTCTGGACATCAAGCCTCTCTGATTTCAGCTGCTCTCAGCATGGAGGCTGCAGTCACAGTTTCTCCTGATGGACACATCTGGGGAACAGAAAAATGATTCTTGGGATAATGTCATCGACTGTCTATGGGGCATGAAGTCACAGCCTCTTTTTTTGGCTCATTTCAGGGCAAAAATACATTGGGTAAAATGAAGCAAATCAGAGGTATCATTTCCAAATTTTAAAGTCATACTCTCATTTGGTTGGTACGAGGCCTAGGCATTTTCTGTAAAACACGGTAATGGAAATTCTATCTAAACAAAGTAGTAAAATAAACTTAGCTTCTTCTGGTTAAAGCCTGCTCACATAATTATTCCCTTAATGAGGTATTACAAAAATCTATATGGAGAATAGTATATTTACAGTCAAATTAAGGAATAATGATGGCTAATTTTTAGCTGATTAGAGAAATTCATGGATTACAGATGAAACAAATGCAGTCTTAGATTACTTAGATTTTAAGAGAAACAATTTTTCTAGCTGTATCTGAATCCTCTCAGGGTATATTAATTTAATTTTGCATAACAAGTATATATTTTATATTATCTTAAGCCTAAAATATGTTGGCTGACTATTTTTACTTTATTAGGAATACATAATTTGTACAGGAACTAACAAGTTACTATCAGATCTGAAGATTTCAGGGTTTTTTGTATAATGAACTAATATATTTGAAGAAAACAGTTAAAGCCATTTTGTACTGCTTTGATCATTCAGTTAGATGTTATTAAGTAGTCTAAGCATTTTATTATGAAAGGCTTCTGTTTACAAATTAGGCCAAAGAACATGTTTCACACTAAAGATCAGCATATATGTTGTATTTTATTTCAAATGCATATGACACAACCTTAATATTAGAGGCAGATGATTAAAAGAACATTACCTGAGCCATGAGAGTCACTGAGTGAGGTATGGTAAATTGGTTGTTTTCTGTTTTGTGATTAATTGTGCTTCTAAACCATATTTTAGTGTGCTTTGTTTTTCTGTCCCCAGTCATCCCATATTATTAAAGAGAAATTCTGCATATCTCTCCTGGAGTCCAATTAAGGATTTGCATCATGACTAGATTTTTCACTTTAATTACTGTATATAAAGTAGGTTTTGACTTATTTCCATATTTATCAAACTATGCAGAAGAAGCAAAATTCATCAAATAAACAGATATCTGTGGCTATAATTGCAGCCTGCATTGAGCATGTAGGAAGAAAATATGAGGGTCCAAATTTCATTATGTAGAACATAATAAACATCTGAATAATTAAACTGTGTGTAAATCACAGGCTTGGCAGTAGGAAGAACAGGAGAGACACCTTCATTTGATCCAAAAAATATTTTAAATGTATTTTTTTAAAACCCCTTAGTTATTAGACAAATAGTTGGCTGAAAAACTTACATCTTTTTTTCAGGTAAAAATGTAGCATTGGCTAATAGGTATTAACATATTTTTTTCTTAATTTTAATATATGATGAGCTTTTTGTGTTTGTAGATTTCCCAAAGCCTTTTTCTAGCATTCAGAAAAATAAAAGTGAAAATAAATTTATATTAATACGCTATTTTGATTATTTTTTGACCTTATACTATAAGTAACTAATATTGAGGAAGTGATCCATCAATTTCTAGGATTAGCTCTTGGGTGGGTTTTTTTTTTTCTTTTCTTTTTTTAAAATAAAACATATGTAATTTAAGGCACCAAATAATCATCCTATTTAAAAAATGTTAGACATCTTTCTTATTATATGTGCTTAACTGTGTATTAAAGAATATGTAACAAAAATATAAAGTCCTTTAAAATTAATTTAAATCTTATAAATTATTAAGAATGTTAATGATGGGAAATAGATTAACATCATGACCAAGATATGAGCAATTTCTTAAAAGTGCATAATCTTAGAGTTTTAATTTTAAGTATGGTTCTTTTAGAACATTCAGAAAAAAATATTTCATATGGTTTTACCTTTGGTTATTCAATTACAAAACCCTAAATTGCTCTAGTATTACATATGATTGCATTTATTAATTTCTAAACTTTCAAAAAGAGATTCTTAATTTAGAATTTATCATAGCTGAGCCCCTGACAAGGAAAGTTTAATTCTAGTTATTGTAAGGCTTCTAAGGGCTTTGAATTAATTTATCTGGTAAGTCCCACTGTGAATGTAGCTAGTTACTTTTGAATTAGATATTAAGAATGGATAAAGTGATGAAACTGCTTGGCTTTCACTATGTGAGGATTTATCATATTTTGATTCCTACCGGCTCCCAGAAGTGAAGATGTCTAGAAAATAGGATCTATTAATTTCCCCCCTTAACCAATAAGAAAATTTTCTTTTTACTTTCAAACACACAAGAAAAAAAGGATGAAAATACAGATTTTAGAGGTAGCTATGTTGAATCATAGTAGTTACAACCTATCTAAATAACTTAAGTCTCAACAAACAATACATAGGTATAGTTGATAAAGAAATTGCTTATGCAAGTAGAGCATGTGCTTATTTTCTTTTTAAGAAGTAAGGAAATCGCTTGAATGATGGTGTTGTGTGCTAAGTGTTGTACTGCTAACCAAAAGGTCAGAAGTTCAAACCCTCCACTTACTCCGCAGGAGAAAGACGGACAACTTTTTCCTGGAAAGACGTAAGGAAACAAACCTGGTGGAGAGTTGCTCTGAGTTGAATTTGGTTTGGCAGTGGTTGGTGTATTTCTTTGTACTTCAAGTTGTAATAACTGAGTAGGAATACTTGATCTACTTAAGATTTTAGTAGGATTTATAAGGTAGGCTCATTATTCTTCTCCTAAAGTTTATATACATAGAACTGTTGAGTGCTATAAAATATAACCACAATGGGTAATATATAAATGTATTTAAAGTGATGAACAGAAATAATAGAATCAGTACCTGAATGTGTAGTGGAGTCTCATCAGAAAGTCTCATCGTAGTGGTTCCTTGGCTTAAAATTGTATTTTAAAACCTAAATTTATGGATAAAGTAATATAAATGTTAGTACAGTAAAGGGATGACGGGGCATAAAACCAAGAGAGATAAGTTTCAAAAATAATTTTTCTATTATGAGGAAGGAATACTAACAAAACAATAAAAGGATAATTAAAAATAATTTATGAATTTTAGTGGCACGATTTATACAGCACGAGGTTCTGGGTAAATAGCACTTCCGAGCAATGAGGCATGAGTTAAATCTTCATCTCATGCTTGAAGAAAGTTTCAATATAGTTTGTTTCCTAGCAGACAGAAAAAAAATAAAAATAGTCAATCAACATCCATACTTCATGGATGAATCTGAAGCCGCTTCTCATTTCTCATCCTAATTTTTCCTTTTTTAATTGGTTTGCATATGATTGTTCATATTCCCACTTTGATTTTGACTACATTAATGATATTAAATAGATAATTTAAAAAATAACTCTTTTATGTAAAATATTTTTGTTTTCATTAACAGAATATATTTGATTTGTCAAATGTCAATTACACAATCATAAATTATTTTCTCTTATCAGTAACAGAATGTAATTCTTTTTCCCTGTAGCATTCATAAAGAAAGCATCTTCCTGTAATTCTTTCTAAATTTGAGGAGATAAATTTCATTTTCCCTTTCCCTAATCAAATCTAAATCATCTAGTATAGGAAAAGTCCTTTAAAAGAATATTATTGAACCTTACCCCAGATCCATTGATTTACTGATTTAGAATCTGATGAATTGAGGCATAAAAACTTGCATCGTAAACAAGTAACTAACTAGACATTGGTGTTCTGACAAGTGCTTAACAACTGGTTCCATGAAAAGACCTATCTATATAAATAGAATTTTTATTTATTCTAAATTTATATGTTATATATTTTAGGGATGAAAATTATGGATATTGTATAATTAAACGTAATAGAATAACCAATCAATACTTTTATTGTAAAAAGCATATAATCAACTAATTCTCAAAGAGTGATTAATTTTTGCTGACTTTTGGTTGCTATTGTTGAAGAGGTATATTTTCAACGTATTTATGCTATGACAAAAATGAACCAACAGAGGCAAATGTTGAAATTTGTTAGTCCATTATGTGAGAGACTTCTTTCGGTGAATGGAGTATTTTTCAGATGCTGGACGACTATTTCTTAATTTTGTTTGTGTGTTTGCTCCTCTCAATGAGTTGAATCCACACTAAATGGTGTGGAGCAGACAACAAAATCAATAAAACGCAAAGCAGTGTTTCACAGCATTTTTTTCGAATTCCGTGGTGTGAACATTTCCACCTTGGTCAATTTCAAGTTTCCAACAAACGATAAAAACAAATACAATTGACAAGAAGTACCCAGTAATGCACAAATATTAAATAGTCCCACCATATATACGTAAGAGAAAGATGTTGGTAAAACATGGAAGTGATGAACAGAATGAGAAAGATACTAGTATAAATGAGTTCTTGTTTTATACCGTTGAGTTGGAACCAACTCATAGCTCATCCTTTCAGTCAGTTAATCTCACAGGAGGAGATTGCCTGTCCTCTTTCAGAGCTGTTTGGTGAACTCAGATCATGTACCTTTACATTGCCAGTGCAATTTCCTACCGCTAGGCCGACAGAACACCCAGTAAAATGAGAAAGCGTTACATTTTGACTAGTTATTTCCTTTATCTTCAATGGAGTTTGTTTCACTCTGAATTTCATTTTTAATAATAGCTATGTTTAACAAAGCTCTGGTGGCCTAATGGTAAGAAACGGCACTGTAATGCTGAAGGCACGCGGTTCTAATCTATCCACTGCTCTGTGGGAGAAGGATGGGCAATCTTCTCCTATGCAATTAACTGTATTTGAAAAACTGGTGAAGGGTCCGCTAAGGTCCGTGTTCAACAATATAACAACATACTTACCAAAAGCTTCATAAAATTCTTGAAGCTTAACAACCAGAAATGAATTTAAATTTGTACTCAGAAAGATTGAAAAGTTCTTGGGACAATAGAAATTTATATTGGGCTGTGTGTGCATTGCTGACTTATGTGGGTTTATGGTAGCCTTTTGTCAATGTATATTAACTTTAAATGGTAAAAATAAAGTATTTCAAGGTGCCTTCAAGACACTTAGATCTCACCACAACAAGATTGAAAAATGGGCACAGGATATGAACAGATACTTCACCGAAGAAGACATTCAGATGGCTAACAAACACATGAAGCAATGTTCAAAATCACTAGCTCTTAAGGGAGATGCAAATTAAAACAACTGTGAGATATCATCTCACCCCAGTCAGAATAGCAAGATTTAACAGAACGGCAAGCAACAAATGCTGGTCAGGTTGTGGAGAAACTGGAACCCTCATTCACTGTTTGTGGGAGTGTAAAATGGTACAACCACTGTGGAAGGTGGTATAGTGCTTTCTCAAAAAGTTACAAATAGAGATACCATTTGACCCAGCAATACCACTACTGGGAATAAATCCCAAAGAGACCATAACTGACATCCAAGCCCATGTTTATCGCAACTTTGTTCACAATAACAAGGAGTTGGAAACAACCTAAATGCCCATCAACAAACAAATGGATAGGGAAGCTGTGGTATATTCACACAATGGAATATGATGCTGCATTGAAAAACAAGGAATGCATGCAATATTATTCAGAATGGGTGACTCTGGAGGACATTATGCTGAGTGAAGTATCTCAGCATAAAGGACAAATACTGCACTGTTGTAAAACAGGACTGACCTTGGGGTTGGGGAGAGGCTGAGAAAGATGAGTTCAATAATGTATACTGTATTGAAACAGATGAGGGAGAAAACTGTTTAAAAGGGATATGTGATTAGGTATTTTTGTCATGATATGAGTCCAGAGTGAAGGTTGCATAGTGGAGTGGACTGGGGGAGGGTTTGTAAAAGAATGAAAGATTTTGTCTTTTACTTTTCCAAGAGGGTAGTGTACTAGGGGGGAGGGTTGGGAGGGGAGAAAATTGCAACAATGAATGAATGGAAATCCAAACTGTAAATTTTTACTGAAATTAATAATAAATTTAAATAAAATTTTAAAAAGCCACTTAGATTTGTGTTAATGCTGTGGGAAAAGTAGAAATAAGACTTTTTTCTTTTTAAACCTGAAGATATTTGAGTATATTTGCTATTTGAGTATATTTGAGTAGAAATGTGCTTAGATAATATGATACATGATACATTCAGAATGCAGCAATAAACTATGGGGACAGGGTGGAAGACCTACAAATACTGTAAATAATATAGAAAACACTTTGAAAGATGTGGAACTTAATTAAGTAGTAGATAATTAACCCAAACATTGGTATAACTATAGGAGGAAGGAAGAACATAGTAATTAATGTTAACTGGACAAATACATAGAATTCTGAAATTCTGCTAGTTTCCATTTAAAGTTTGAATGGTCCAGTCCAATTCACAGATAATCAATATGGTGTGAGGATTTTGAGAAAGCTTGTTTACAAGAGCCTCAATTCTAGTTTCTTGAAATTACCCTACCTCAAGCTTCTTTTCTTCTGTAGGATTCTTGTTCTCTTGTATTGCCTCACTCCCTCCTGTGAGACTTTTATTCCTTTCCCTTCTAGCCTTGATGAGCAATGAACGCTAATCCTTACAGGGTCAGCAAAGGGTTAATTAGTTTTCATATTGCCTTATTAAGGACAAATTTTCTTAATTGTGTAGTGTAATAAAAATAAAGAATAAACGTTGTAAGTTCCCACACCTTTCGACTGCCTGCACAGAAGTAGACACAATCTTACAGAAAGTAAATAAAACCCAACAAACCCAAACCAAACCCAAACTTTAATAAAACTAGTCATTTCCCAAGATCTGCTCATGTGGAAAAAGGGGACTAGGAGGCCTCCACTACTTCAAAATCGTGAGGGAAGGCAAGGGGGTGTTCAACGTTGACCCGACAGCCTCATAGTTTTAGAAATAAAGGAATAAGTATTTTGAGAATTTACATATATAAAAAGAATTTTATTCTGTTCTCATTCTTTAGATAGGAAGGATATAGCCCTCTCTTGTTGTTATGTGCCACTGGCTTGGTTCTGACTCATAGTTTACCCTCTAGAATCTAATTGGAGTGTTGTTGATGTTGTGTATGTAGAGTCGGAACTGACGCATAGCTGACCCTCCAATGGGTTTTCAGAGGCAGTTAATTGCACAGGAGGATATTGCCCATCTTCTCCTGCAGAGTGGCTGGTGGCTTCGAACCGTGTGCCTTTGGGATTGTGGTGGTGTAGTTTTTTGCCCCTAGGCCACCAGGGCTCTCTAGGTGAATAAGTTCCCTTAAATATAGAGACTGTGCACTGTTTTCTAGGTTACAGTGGTGCATTCATAGTCCAAGTTCATTGTTTGTGACTTTTTAAAAAGAATTTATTTTTGTTTCTACTTTGCCATGGCTACAAAATTCCACATTGGACAACTTAGTACTTTTAAAATTAATTTACTATGTAGTGGAGTGAAAGGCCTCTTCCAGGAGGGATAGTCATGTCCTCCTCACCTAATTTTGTTTCAAGGTAAATCTGTCAGATGTTTCTCCATTATCTCTTTCAAGAGTCTCTTTTTATAAGATGATTAACTTTTATGTTTTTTTTTCCTACAAGATTATTTTCAGAGATTTGTTCATTTCCT
Organism: Elephantulus edwardii; assembly: GCF_000299155.1. Classification (NCBI taxonomy): domain Eukaryota; kingdom Metazoa; phylum Chordata; class Mammalia; order Macroscelidea; family Macroscelididae; genus Elephantulus; species Elephantulus edwardii. Next base: position 1,817,556 of record NW_006399919.1, on the reverse strand, counting down.
TTGAATTTTTTGTTGTGAGGTTAATAGTCATTTAAAAAGATATCAATGTGAGTGTAATATTCCAGTTACTGTATTCAGTCTTTAAAATCCACTAATATTTTAATGTTATTAGGTAAAATATAAACTCAAACTAAAAATAATATGTATAAGTTTAACTTATCTTTACCTCACCCAAATTCTTTATTTCAGTTATATTGATGTGATGTCAATGGTACCAACTTAATATACTTCCTTTTTCCTGCAGGTTTCAGTACATACTATGTTCTTCCTGAATGACATTTTCCTAGGAGATAAAGCTTGCCTAGGTTCTTCAAATCTCATTTTTCTTAAACTTATATGATATTTTCCTAAATCCCCTAGCTGAAATATGAGTAGATGTGTCTTCCACATTAATTTCTTTCTTATTTTAAATTTTATTATTTTGTGTGAGTGTACCATCAAATCAGATCTGACTGGTACAGGAGGAGTTGTCCCTCCTTCCCCGGCAGAGCAATTTCTTTTTTTTTAAACTACACAAAGTCAGGATATAAATAGGTCTTACTTTGTTCTCTTCTCATTCATGTCTGGACACTCCATTCATTTCTGTTAAATTAATGAATGAATTCACTGGAAAGACAATCATCTGGAATGTTGAGTATGCTTAACCTGCTACCTCTCAAAAAACCTTGTTGTCATTGAACAGGATATAACTCGTAGCTGACCTTCCACGGTGCTCCTGAGTCTGCAAATCACACAGGAGGAAATGATGTCTCTTTCTCCTGTGGAATTGAACCACTAGAATGACTGGCCTTTGGGTTAGCAGTGCAACTGCCTACAGACTATACGACTAGTGCTCCTTTCTTTGGTGCAAGACCCTAGATGTTAGCTGAGCTCATGTCGAGCTAAAGCCTGAATTTTCCAGTCTCCTTTGTAACTAAGTCATGTCATGTGATCACTTCCTGGCCAAGGGACACGAGTATGTGTTCTTTGTTCCAGTTCTGGGCTGTGCTTATTAAGGAATGAGTATGAGCTCTCCTTGTTTTTGTTTCCCTTCCCATTAGCACAAATAGCCTTGTTTTATATATTCCTTGATTTAAAGATGTTTTTGTTGTTGATTGCCTTTGAGTGGAGCAAGACTCATAACAACTCTATGAACAAAAGATCTGAAGTCCCTTTACAACTATAGGCACTTTATCAAATTTCATAGAGTTTCCGGAGGCATGTTACTTTGGAAGTGGATGCCACTCCTGCTTCCTAACCTGTCATAGTATGTTTTTGTTGTTATGTGCCATTGAGTTACCTGCGATGCATAGCAACCCTGTGTAAAGCAGGATGTTGTTGTTAGGTGGCGCTGAGTTGCAGACGATTCATAGTGACCTTATGAACAAAAGCCCTCGACACTTGCATGACTTTCATCCTTTTTCCAGGTTCATGGGGTTTCAGCCGGATAGAGCAATGAAATAGAGCGATTCTGTTTTTCTGGCAGATTTGTATACTGGAGCTTTGCTACTATGCCTGAACTCTTTATGCTGCACAGTTGTAAGAGGGAAAAACGAAGTTCACATTTTTTAAGCTATTGTCTTTTTCATGTGCATCATAGATTAGATATTCTTGTTTCCTATATAATATCATTTCTTCACCATCAAAACCCAAAAATCTTCACCAGTGAACCAATAGTCAACAACATGATAGATGGAGAAAAGACTGAAGTTGTCAGTAATTTCAATTTACCTGTCTCGATAACCAATATCCATGATAACAACAATAAAGAAAGAAAAAAAAATATAGTGCGTTGGGAAAATTTGCTGTCAAGGACCTTTCAAAAATGCTAATGATCAAAGATGTCAATTTAAAGACTAAAGTGAAAGCATGTGCCCACTCCAAGCCATGGTCTTTTCTTTTTTTTCTTTTTTTTTTTTTTATGGTCTTTTCAATTGCATCCTATATATCCAAGAATTTGACATTGAATAAGGAAAAAAGGATCCATGTTTTTTAGTTGTGGTGTTAGAGAAGATAATTGACTGCCAAGAGAATGAACAAATCTGTCTTTGAGAAAGTGCAAGCATGGTGATCATTAAAGGGTGGTGAAAATTGGTCTTATATACCATAGGCAAGTAGTAAGGAGGGACCAGTCCATGGAAAAGGACATCATGCTCAGAAAGGTGGAGGGGTAGAGAAAGAGTATAAAATCTCCAACAAGATGCAATGACAGGCTACTACAACGGACTTGAGCAGGACAGAGATCATGAAGAGGGCCCAGGATCGGGCAAGATTCAGACCTGTTGTTAATAGGGCCAGAGTCACACAATAACACCATCATGTAATAGTTTGCTCAACTGGGCTTCACACCTAGTAATAAAAATAGTACATTTCTTTCCTTTTATTTCTTACAACTTCCTCCACCCTACTAGTTATAATGTAAAGAAGAGTGGTGTTTGAAATAGCTTCAGTTTTAAAAGCTACATTTCATGAAAATAGAAAGAGTTTATGGGAAGTCAATTGAGTGTACGGCTATAAATCAATATTTTCAAGTATCTGTGGCAGAGAATAGAATATAAATGTTAATATATATGTAGTATGGAACAGGATATACACTAGATTATTTGAGGGTGGAGAGGAAGAAAAGGGGAAAAAGCAATACACAGAAGAAAATGGATGGAAGAAATAGCAATATACAGTAAGAGTCTGCTTAGACATTGTAATAAGTTAATTACATCAAATAATGGTTAATTATTGCCTGTGAATGATTGAAAAATCAGTAAGATTTGTCAACTTTGACTCAATGAAATAGATTTAAAAATGCAAGTTCATATATTCTCAAAAGTTAATATATCCTCAAAGAATATTTTAATAGATTTGAGTAGTAGAAATATTTTATCTATCTATCTATCTATCTATCTATCTATCTATCTATCTATCTATCTATCTTTCAGTTGATCACTTTGACCTGACTTTTCTACTTTGAATAGTTCAAAAGCAGCACAAGTTCGATATTCTCCAACTGAAACTCATTTTCTGTACGAGGAGGAATGTGGCATCAGGATTGGTGGAAGAGTCATCAACAATCTGCGTTATGCAGATGACACAACCCTGCTTGCTGAAACTGAGGAGGACCTGAAGCGCTTGCTGCAGAAGGTCAAGGACTGTAGCCGCTTATATGGATTGAAGCTCAACATCAAGAAAAAAAGATTCTCACCACTGGACCAACTGGCAGCATCAGTATGGATGGTGAAGAGATTGAGATAGCTAACAGTTTTAGTTTACTTGGTTCCACAGTCAACACTCTTGGTAACAGCAGCCAGGAAATCAGGAGATGAATTGCATTGGGAAAGTCAACTGTGAGGGACCTCTCAAGAGTACTGAAGAGCAACAACATCAGGCTGGAGACTAAGGTGCGCCTGATCCGGGCTATAGTCTTCACAATTACTGCTATGCATCAGAGAGTTGGACAGTGTCTAGGGATGATAGAAAAAGAATTGATGCCTTTGAGCTGTGGTGCTGGAGAAGAGTGTTGAATATACCATGGGCTGCTAGGTGAACAAACAAGTTTGACCTGGAGAGGGTGAAGCCAGAATGTTCCTTAGAGTCAAGGATTCTGAAGCTTTGTGTGACATACTTCGGGCATGTTGCAAGGAGGAGCTGATCCTTGGAGAGGGATATCATGTTTGGCAGAGTGGAGGGACGGCAAAGGAGAGGAAGACCTTCAATGAGATGGATCAATTTTGTGACTGGAGTGCTGGGAATGAGAGCATCTGGGATGGCGAGTTTGGCACAGGATAGAATGGCGTTTAGAGCTCTTGTACACAAGCGACTTGATGGCACATAACAACAACAACATCAACAACCACCACCTTACACTAATCTAGTTCTCCTTGTTCATTTTTTTCCCATTCTCAATGAGTGGAACCACCATCTTCTAATTATGCCTTCCAGAAATCTGACCCCTTTCTATGCAACTTGTCATTAAATCTCACCAATGTTACTTTTGACATATTTCTCCATACACACATTTCCCTTTTGCAGTCATTCTAATCCAAGTCATCATTCTACTTTGCCCAGGAAAAAGTTCTTAAGTATTCTTTTTGTATTTATTCTTGTCCCTTTTAAATCTGTTGCCCTCTTTATAACCAGATATACCTTTTGAAAACTCATAGGCAGTGATGCCAAAATTGTGCATAAAATTAGAACAGCCCACGTGTCCAACCACAATCAAATGGATTGAGAAATTTTGGTACATTCATACGATGGAATACCATGAAGCACCCTGGAGCCATGATTTTGTAAATCACTACCTAACTTGGGACAGACTGGAGAGTATTGTGCTAAGTGAACTAACTCAGTCCCATAAGGATAACTACTGTATAAGACCATTATTTAATAAATGGGTAACTACTAAAATGTGTATGAGAATCTAAGTGGGGGTGGGGAGAGCAGACGGATGGGGCGTAATCACGGAGTCGCAGTCACATGATTTGATGGGTGCAGGGAGGGTGGGTTGGGGATGTGGGAGGATCCAGTGTGAGAGGAAATGAATAGAAATTTTGTAGATAAACCAGTGTGTAAATTTTTTTTTTAAAAATGAACTTCAAGAAATAAAAAACCCCTCCAAACAAAAAACCAAAACTAAACAAAATTAGTTTGTAGCAGAGTTTCATTTTCCTTGGGATAAAGACAGAGACTTTTTACAAAGCCTACACAAAGACCTTTTTCAAGGCCTGCTGTAGTGCAATGTGGCATGACCTATATCTTCAGACTCATTTAACAACATGTTTTTATGTCATACTGACATTTTTAAATTCTTTTATAGAGTTCTGATTACACAGTAAGCTAAGTGTTGGACTAAAAGGTTGGGAGTTTGAACTCACTAAATGAGACCACTTCCTCCTATTAAAATTTGCAACTTAAGAAGCTAAAAACTTGGAGGTTCATTGTTGTTTTTTATTAGTTATCATTGAGTTGACTTGCAGTAACTCTATGAACAACAGCTCTTAACCTTGCCCTAGCCTGCTGCTTTAAGGAAGTGGATTGGCTCCTTCACTCTGACATCTTCAGACCAGGAATAGGGCTGTGCATCTTTTCTGTTGCAGATAACTTATTATTCTTGTTTTCCTCCAACTCTTACTAAACTTTAAACTTTCGTTCTACTTTTATAGGACATCCTATCTATTCTCTTATTAAAAGTTTAAATTAAAAACAAAACAACTTTAAATTAAAAAGCAAAACAAAAACAAGACTCTCCCATTTTAGTATTCAATACATGGCTATTTGCTGAAAGGTTAGTGATCTGCCTTTGAAAGAGAACAGTCTTAAAAGCCCCATCCATGGTGCAGCTCTACTCTGTGTCCAAATAAATACCATGTATTGAAACTGCCTTGTTCACAACTAACAGTAACAGCAATGCTAATATTCACTACAACTGTAATTTTTGTTTCCTTTATATAATTACAGAAAGCTCTGGTTGCATAGCCCTTAGGGAGTCACACTGCTAACCCGAAGAAAGTGAGTGCCTCTTTGGTGGTTCAAATCCACTAGTGACTCTATGGGAGAAAGCTGGAAAATCTTCTTCAGTGAGATTTATAGCCTTCTGAAAACCCAATGGAAGGTCAGCTATGAACTGATTACTATCCTAAGGTAATGAGAGTTATATAGTTATATATTTAATAAGTAACTTTCTAATTAATGGTGTACTTCCTACCAAAATGCATAGGTTAAAGATGCCCAATCAACTATGGTTGAGATTTACAGAAACCCAATCATCATCTATGAGTCAGAACCAATTCAACCAAGCAAAGTTGAGCTGAGAATAAGAAGTTGTATATCTCCCCCATCACTTAATCCTCTATATCTTACATGATACCTGACCCATAGAAAGTGAAATGATTGTTGAACAAATATTTTCCCCCTCTCTTTCCTTATGTCTCCTTCTTTCCTCTCTTGCTCCTACCCTCTTCTTGATTTTGTTTTCTATCTCATTATTCTTCTTTTTGGGGATGTGATAATGAAAGATAAAGTATCTATTTCAATATGAATTAATCAAGAAAATAATCCAGTTATGGTCAAGAAAGTAGTAAGTTATATATATGACCATTAACAGACAGAGTTGAACTCATCAGCCACCACTCCTCACGTGGCAATCTCCTCTCTAAAATATTTGCCATCTAACAAGCCCAATGGAGAGTTGCCATGAATCAGAATCGACTAGATGACAATGGGTTTAGGTTTTATTTCACTTTTAAATAAAAAAGAAAAGAATTATAATGTGTAGGATAATGGGAGGGTTAAGTTTAATTAACTCTTGTAATGCTCACTCATTGTTGTTATGTGCTGTTGAGTCGCTTACAACTCATAGGGACCCTATCTATGCACAACAGTCCTAAACCCTGCTCTATCCTGTGTCAATCATATTGTCTCTGACATACCTACTCCTATTACCGTAGTAACTGAATCAATCCATCTCATCCAGGGTCTTCCTTTCTTTCTCTATCCCTCCACCATCCCAAGCATAATGTCCCTCTCCAAGGACTGATCATTCTTTGCAACATTTCCAAAGTATGTCAGATGAGCTTCAGAATCCTTGTCTCCAAGGAGCAGCCTGGCTTCATCCTCTCCAGGATGAACTTGTTTGTTTTTCTAACAGTCCATGGTATATTCAATACTATTCTCCAACACCACAGCTCAAAGTTATCAATTCTCCTTCTATCATCCCTAGTCATTGTCCAGCTTTCTTACGCATAACAAGTAATTGCAAAGACCATGGCCTGTATCAGGTGCACCTTAGTCTCCAGACTGACATCGTTGCTTTTCAGTACTTTAGAGAGATCTCTGACAGTATACTTTGCCAATGCAATTCACCTTTTAATTTCCTGGTGACAATCCTTTTATTTTGTTAATTAAAAATTTAAAGAAACAAACAAACCCACTACCATTCTACTTTGATCGATCAATTGATTTTGATTCATGGCAACTGTTCATTGTGTTTATTAGACTAAAGTATATGAAAGGAGAATGCCTCATTTTTTCCTCGAGGAGTGGCTGATGAGTTCAAATATGTTAACAGCATCAATTAAGAAGTTGTTTTCTGAATGGAGCAAAAGAAGACCACAATGGCTTTAAAGCAGGAAGGGTGTGTGCCAGGGTTGTATCCTTTCTCCATACCTATTTATTCTGTATGCTGAAGAAATATTTTGCGAAACTAGGCTTTATGAACAAGACTGTGGCATCAGAATTGGAGGAAGGCTCATCAACAACTTGCGCTATGCAGATGAGACAGCTTTGCTTGCTGACAGTGAAGAGAATGTGAAATGCTTGCTGCAAAAGAACTGAGAGTACAGCTGTCAGTGCGGATAACATCTCAACATCAAGGAAACAAAGATCTTCACTACAGGACCTACAGTCAATTTTATGTTAGATGGAGACAGAATTGAGATGTCAATTATTTCACTTGCCTGGATCAACAATCAACACTCTCTTCTCTAGCATTCAGAAAAGTTGTGGTGCTGGGGAAGATCTCCAGGAGAACAAATATATCTGTCTTGGAGAGAATGAAACCAAGTTTCTCCTTGGAGGCAAGGATTTTGAAGCTCTGTATCACATGCTTTGTGCCTGTGCTCAGGGAAAATCCATCTTTAGAGAAGGACATTATGCTTGGAAGGATGGAGGGACAGCAAAAGAGAAGACCTCAGATGAGATGGATTGACACGGTAACTGGGACAATGGGGTTAGGTGTGTTGGAGTCAGTGAGACTGGCTCAGAACAGGTCAGGGTTCAGAGCTATTGTATATAAGGTTGCTATTAGTAGTGGATGACTCGATGAAACATAACTACAAAACAACAACAATATTGCACTGAACAAGTCCACTGTCAGAGACTAATCCAAAATGCTGAAGATCAATGATGTCAGTTTGAAGACTAAGATGTGCCTGAATCAGGTCATGGTCTTCTCAATCACCTACACATCAAAGAGCTGGACAATGAATAATGATGACAAAAATTAATTTGATGCCTTTGAGTTGTGGTGTTGGAGAAGAGTACTGAATATCCTATGGGCTGTCAATAGAACAAACAGATATGTCTTGGAAAAACTCCAGCCAGAGTGTTCCTTGGAGGCAAAGATGGTGAAGCTACATCTTTCATAGGTTGGACATGTAGCTGGGTGAGGCTGTTCCTTGGAAAGGTGCATTATGCTTGGAAAGATGGAGAGTCAATGTGGGAAAAGAAGACCTCTAAGGAGATAGATTGACATGGTGACTTCAGAAATGGGTTCTAGTGTGTAAGAGATGATAAGGATGTGACTGAAAAGGGTAGGTGCAGGTTGACTGTTCATAGGACTGCTATGAATCGTACTTGACTTGATGGCACCTAACAACAATAAATTACTTGAGAGTTTACAGTCTAAAATATATCTTGCTTTAGGTGCTGCCAGGATGGTTCAGACTTATAAAGACCCTGAGTGCAACAACAACTACAACAACAACAACAAACCAAACAACTGTCAACTCCTGTCCTATGCGATCCTCACAATTGTTGCTGTATTTAAATTCATTATTGTAGCCGCTGTACCAATCTGTATGTTAGAGACTCTCTCTCTTTTCTGCTGATCCTCTAACTTACCAAACATAGTGCCTTTTTTTAAAGACTAGACCCTCCTGATAACATGTTCCAAGGATATGACATGAAGTTTTGTTATCCTTGCTTTCAAGAAGCGTTGTGGCTCTACTCTTTTCAAGATGGACGTGTTTGTTTCTTCGGCAGTTCTGCAAAGTCAAGCAATATTCTTTGCCAAACACAATTCATAGGTTTCAATTCTTCTTCTGCCTTATTCTTCTTTATTCATTGCACAGATTTTTACATCATGTTGTTGTTGTTAATTGCTATCTAGTCGTAGGTGACTCATAGCAACCCTATGAACAAAAGACCTAAACACTTGTATAACTTTCATCGTTTCTCCAAGTTCATAGGGTTCAAAAGAAGGCAGGCTATTTTGGAAGTGGATGCCACTCTTGCTTCCAAGCTTGTTTTAATTGGGGAGGTCCACCAAACACTGTCCACCATGGGTAAACTTTATTACATTTGACACACAGTGTTTGGCATCACAGCAACCACAAGTTACCTCTGTACAGCAAATAGTCAGAACAGTGCTATACCACTTAGAAGAAGGTTTGACCGAAAACAATTAAAACCAGGCCTGAGGAGTTGCAACCCTTGGAGTTAAATTTCTTTTCCAATAGGAGGCTGAATACAATCAACTCACACTCAATGGCGAGTAATCATTCCACTCTAATTCTCACCAGAATCAGAGAACAAACCTCTATAGAATCTGGCTGCTCCAGATGACTTCTCAACCTGGATTCCAGCCCCATACCAGTGACCAAATGCTCTTTTAGATGTTGTTGTTGAGTGCTGTTGAGTAGACCACAGCTCATAGCTACCCTATGAACAAAAGGCCTGAAGCCTTTCTATACCTATCTTCATTTCTCCAAGTTCAAAAGTTTTCAGAGGCATGTTGTTTAAGAAGTGTATGCCACTCCTGCTTCCAAACCTGTCTTAAACTGGGGACTCCACCAAACAAACTACACCTTGGGTAACCATTATGGCATTGTTCCCCAATGGCACAAGGTTCAGCATCACAGCAAACCAGATTACCTGAGTGCAGCAATGATTTTTGCATATGTCTGAGGAGAAGTTGCATGGTGTGAGTCAGGTGTACTTTAATTCTGAAGGTGACTTCTTTGCTTTTGAACAGAGGTCTTTTGTGTCAGATTTTCCCAATGTATTATGTCATTTGATTTCTTGACTGCTGCTTTCAAAGAAAATGACATTCTTGACAAGTCCAGTATTTGGATTTATCATTGTTAAATTATTGGTCTAGTTTGGAAAATTTTATTTTTCTCTATGTTTATGTATAGTCTGTATTCAAAACTACAGTTGTCAAGTTTAATCAGTAAATCTTCAAATTATCTTAAATTTCAGCAAGTAAGATTAAATGTATCTGAGGTTTATAGGAAAAAATAAAGATATTTTAGTGTTTTAACTTGGCAAGATTTAGAAAATCTTTAAGATAGTCTAATTATTTTGCTGACAATAGACAGAAAAAATCCCGATCTATTTATTTTATACTGCTATTTCCTATTTTCATTTTACAATGAAATTTTTATTAGATTATTCCAGAAAATTATTATAAAACTCATGATCTAATAAAAATTTTGCTTATAGATGCCTATTAGTCTACCTTAGTTTTCTTTTTGTGAAGTTATGGTACCATAATGAAGTATGCTTAGAAATATAATGCTGGTATTATTTGTGTATTTCCCCATGGGACTACCTTTGCTAGATAGGGAGAAAATGATTTTGTACCTTAACTTACATTTTACATTTGTGAAGTTTTTATTCTTTCATTTCTAAAAACTGTATTTATATTTCTGAATCACATTATAGATTATGCTATATCCCTGAAAGATGAATTTGTAAGTTTTAGGTAAATCTCATGTATTTCTAATTACCTAAAAACATATAATACAGCAAGGGTGAATGACAGCTGCATGGAGATGTATATATTCAAGCAACCTCGTACTGGTTTTTGGCAAAGCCTGCTGTAGTTCCAGGCTCTTTGTTTACCATGTGCAAAGGACTGGATCAACTTTCAAACACTTTATTATGGTTTAATGGGGGAATCATTAGTAGATGAGTTTAACAGACTCAAATGCTAGACACTCAGTGGTGTATTTTTCAAGATTAAAATAATGTCTGTTTCTAACCTTCAGTAGTTTAAAGCAAATTTGCATACAGCTGTATCCAGTTAAGTGCCTTTCAGACTTCTTGTTACATTAAGAATGTACAAGCATTAAGAGTGCTTGTAATACAATTGACTTTAGGCTGAATTTTACATGAATGGGCCCCTTTGTTATTTAGCTGGCATTAAAGGCTTAAGTACAAGAAAATCCGTGTACAAAGCATATCATTTTTATTTTAATTTAAATTCCCAAGAAATTTAGTGACTAAAACATCCGTTATGCCATTTGGAATAATTTTTTCCCTAAAGCTCTTTGTAGCAAGAGACAAATGTTAGCAGAACCCTGAAATGCACAGTTACATCGGGATTGCTGGGCAAATTGATAAAGACTACAGTGATATAAATTGGAACCACAATGGCCAGGGGACAGAAAGCTGATGTGGTTTGAGCCTCTCCTAGGATGATGTTAGGAAAAGGACCATTAGCATTGGCAAACAGGGAAAAAGACTGTGAGTGGTGTGTTAAGAAGTACAACATGGAGTGTTTCCGCAAAGCAGACATTGCTGGCAGAACACAGAGATTTCAAGCATTCTCTGAAGGGAGAGTCTTTGGCCAATCATTTTTTAGCAAATGATATTATTTATGCTTTATCTACTTGCTTATTAATATTTTTAATGTTGTTGTTGGGTGCTATCGAGTTGCATACGACATACAGCCAACCTAAGAACAACAGATTTAAGTTGCGTTCTCAAAATCTCTGACATACCTGAGCCCATTTCTACAAGTCTCTGTGTCAATTCATCTGGTTGAAGGTCTTCCTCTCTTTCACTAGCCTTCCACCTTTCCTACCATGATGTACTTCTCTAATAGGAATCAGTCAATAGCTAATAAAATCTGCTTTTCCAGGAATAAGAGCTTACCTTATATAAGTAAATTTTCCAAGTAACCTCCCCAACCCCTAATTTTATAAGTAACTTTTAGGTTGTAGCTTTATTATAAAATGTACTGCTGTTGTTGTTTACTATTAAGATAGAATTGATCCATCGCTGACCCATCAGCAGATTTTCAAAGGCAGATAATCGCACTTCAAGAGATTGCCCATCTTTTTCCCATGGAGCAGCTGGTGCCTTTGAGTCACGTGCCTTCCAGATTGTAATGCAGATTGTTAACACTAGATCACCAGAACTCCCTTATATAAAGTGTACTAGTCTGTATTTTATTCCATGGAGAAGGGAGGAGAAACAAACCCAGACCATTACTATTACTATGCACATAGTATTAGGACAGGAGCTTTCCTTTCTTAATAAAAGAGAAATGCAAGGAACAGAATCATATGCTTCTTTGGTGACCTGAGATCTTGTAGAGTTTCTTGTAAGTGTCCATTCTGAACATTCTCATCTAAAATTAGTGCAGAAAAGGATATAAGTGGTGAAAGAGATGAAGGAGACTACACTGAATTCTATAATCATCTGTGGAAAAAGAAGTCTTTTGTTTGAAACGTCCCACTTTAATTTGCTTCTTTTTCTTGAGTAATTGAGTTTTAAAGAATTAGGTTATATTAACAATTCCTCTTTTATCTCTATGTTTTGTTATTATTTATTTAAAACGTTTGAAATCATTGAGAATATCCCCATGAGCACATATATCAATTAAACATTTTCATACAAACAAATCCAGTGACATTTTTTGAGTTTTGCTATGATTTCAGTTGTTCAGCCACTCTCATTCATTTCTGAATTGCACTTCCTCTTAACATAAACCCACCTTTAAATATATTTTTTTCTAATTATTGAATTACTATTGTTAGTATTTTCCCATAATCATTCCTAAAAGAGCACATTTCTCAAAGCCAATATTTATAATTAGTTAAGTTGCTATTTGGTTTTGATGTGATTTCAGGGTACATTTCTAGTTTAAGGTTTACATTTTACCTTAGGGTGATAATTTTAGTGCTTCAGATAGTTTATATGGTTTTAGAAAGTCTAGATTCTCCGAGAATTTGAAATGGAACTTAAAAGCATACTGAGTAAAAGAATCAATACCAAAAGGAAAATTACTGTATGATCTCATTTGTATAAACAGACACAAACAGGCAAACGTACAGAGACCTGAGTTCATTTGGAGTTACCAGAAATGGGAGCAAGGGGAACACAAAGGTTATTGCTTATGGAATACTAATTTTAGTTTTACAGTGATGGAAAAATTACATTGATTAAAATAAAGCATGCACAATTAATATAATTATGGTCAGTAAGCTCTAGAACTGTAAAAAGTTGAATTAGAAAAAGTGTGTGATGTATTTACAGCAATGAAAAAAATAGAGTGGCAGATAAGTTTGCTCATTGGCAATGAAACACCAACTTTGATTGATTTGTTTCCTTGGTTTGAAGATTTGAGGTCATGATTTCATGGACGTTTTAGTTACTTGGTCTAACAAGTCAATGTGTCTGGTCCTTTGATTTTGGTTCCTAGTTATTTGTTAGTTTCTGGGTCTTAAAATCTTGCAAAATTTAGAAAAATCCCAAAGATCCAGCATTAAAATTACTGAATCCAGTTAATCAGCTCAACAAAGTGGCAGATCAACATACAACAATTATTTGGGCTCCACTATGATATCAATGAGAATTGTGAAAAGGAAATAAGAAAAACAATGATTCTTGGTTGTCATCCAAAAGATGAAATATTTATGACTAAATCAAACTGGAGATACAAAAGACCTATACAAAGAAAACTATAAAACTCTACTTTGAGAAACTAAAAGACACCTACATACATGGAAAAGTATACTGTGCTCAAGGGTTAGAGATGCTATTCCTTCGACATCAAACTTGGAAAGGTGGAGGGGTCAGCAAAAGAGAGGAAGACCCTCAATCAGATGGTTTGACCAAGTGTCTACAACAATGAGCTTGAGTACATCAGATATACTGAGGATGGCACAGGATAGGAAAGTAGTTCATAGAGTTCCTATAGGTCGTATTCAACTGGACAGCATGTAATAACAATATGGTCTGGAAGATTTACTATTGTGAAAATGTCAGTACTATAAAAATTAATGGTGCTGGAGACGAGTATTGAATGTACCATGCACTGCCAAGAAAACAAACAGATTCATCCTAGAGAGGGTTAAACCAGGCTACTCCTTAGAGGCAAAGATTCTGGGGCTTCGTCTGACATACTTTGGACATGTTGCAAGGAGAGACAGGTCTTTGGAGAGGGACATCATGCTTGGTAGGGTGGAGGGACAGCGCAGGAGGGGAAGACCCTCTATGAGGTGGATTGATTCAGTGACTGGGGTAATCGGAATGGGTGTGTCCAAGGCAATGCGATTGGCCCAGGATAGAGCAGGGTTTAGGGCTATTGTGCATAGGGTCACTATGAGTTGCAAACGACTCGACGGCACATAACAACAACAACAACTACCATTTTACACTTCCACCGACAGTGAATAAGGGTTCCAGTTTCTCCACAACCTCGCCAGCATTTGTTGCTTACCCTTCTGTTAAATTTTGCTATTCTTACTGGAGTGAGATGATTTCTCATAGTTGTTTCATTTTGCATCTCTCTTAGAGCTAGGGATTTTCAACATTTCTTCATGTGCTTCTTTGCCGTCTTAATGTTTTCTTTGGTGAATTGTCTGTTCATATCCTGTGTCCATTTTTCATTTGGGTTGTTTACCTTTATCTAGTTGTGGTGCTCAAGTATTTTATAAATTCTAGATATAAGTCCCTCGTCTGACATGTCATTACCAAATACTTTTTCCCAGTCTGTGGCTTCCCTTTTTCCCCTGTTAGAGAAGTTTTTGGATGTGCATAGGGATTTGATTCTTAGAAGGTCCCATTCATCTATTTCATCCTCTCCCAGTTGTAGACTTTTCAGGATGCTTGAAAGACTGTTTATGTTGTGGATTACGACTTCTAGAGTTCTTCTAAGCTTTTCTTTAATAAAGTTTATAGTCCTTGGTTTTAGTCATGGGTCCATGATCCACCTAGAGTTGTTTTTTGTGTATGGAGTGAGGTGTGGATCTTGTTTGAGTCTTCTGCAGATAGTTTTCCAATTTTGCCAACACCATTTCTTAAAAAGGCTGTCATTTCCCCACTTAACTGATTTCATCAATTGATCAAAAATCAGTTGACCATAAGTAGATGGGGTGCAACCATTGTGGAAGGCTGTGTGACGCTTTCTCACAAAGTTGCAAATAGAGACACCATTTGATCCAGAAATTCCACTGTTGGGAATACACCCCAAAGAGACCATAACTGCCACCTAAGAAGATTATGCACCCCCATGTTTATCGTGGCTTTGTTCACAATAGCAAGGAGTTGGAAACAACCTAAGTGCCCATCAACAAATGAATGGAGAGAGAAGCTGTGGTATATTCACACAATGGAATACTATGCTGCATTGAAAAACAAGGAACTCATGCAATATTATTCAAAATGGGTGACCCTGGAGGACATTATGTTGAGTGAAATGTCTCAGTCACAAAAGGACAAATACTGCATAGTGCCACTGATGTAAAACAGGACTGACATCGGGGTTGAGGGGAGACTGAGAAAGATGGGTTCAATAATGTATACTGTATAGAAACAGACGAGGGAGAAAACTGTTTAAAAGGGATATGTGATTAGATATTACTGTCATGACAGGAGTCCAGAATGAAGGCTGCATCGTGGAGTGGACCTGAGGGGAGGGATTGTAAAACAATGAAAGAATTTATCTTTTCAAAGAGAAGAGTAAACTGGGGTGGTGGTGGGAGGAGGGGTAGGCAAGAAGGAAAGTGCAACAATGAATGAATTGAAATCCAAATTCTCTGTAAATTTTCATTAAAATAAATAATAAAAAATAGAGGAAAAAAATTAATGTCTAGATAAATTAAATGCCAATACAGATATTATCCTAATTCATCAATGAGATGGGAAAAGTAATCAACGACTTTATACAGAGACTAAAGAAGAATGGACAACTAAAGTAGGAGATCTTAAACATCTTGATTTAAAAGCTACTATACAGCTGTGACCCTGATGTGCCAAATGCGATATTGGCCACCCATGATGGACAGTATTTGATGGAGCTTCCCAATTAAAACAAGCTTTGAAGCAGGGGTGGCATCCACTTCTGAAATAGCTTGCCTCCGGCAACCCTATGAACTTGGAGAAACGAAGAATGTTATACAAGTGTTCAGGTCTTTCGTTCATAGGATCGCTATGAGTTGCCTACGACTTAACGGCATTTAACAACAACAACACACAGCCAGAGTAAGCAAAACTATTTGATACTTGCACTGCAGTAGATACAAAGAACATGGAATAGAATTGAGAACCAAGAAATAAGTGCATTCACCTCTGGACAGTTGAATTTTAGTGGAGTCTCTTTCACAAATGGTTGTTGCAACTGCATATCTATTTGCAGAAAGTTGGAACAAGACTCATATGTCACACCATGTGCAAAAATTAACAAAAGATGAATCAAAGATTTGGGAGTAAAATATAAATGATAAAGATCATTACTGTTGTTGTTATTATTATGTACCATCAAGCTGCTCGTGACTCATAGCGACCCTATGTACAATAGTTCAGAAGCCTGTCCTATTCTGAACCAGTCTCACTGACTCCAATACACCAACCCCCATTGCCCTAGTTACTGTATAAGTCCATCTCATCCTGCCTTGTCCCTCAACCCTTTCAAGAATGATGCCCTTCTCCAAGGAGATTGGTCTCTCCTGGCCGTATGCCCAAAGTATGCGAGAGAAAGCCTCAAAATCTTAACCTCCAAGAAGAAACTTGGTTTTACCTTCTCCAAGACAGACCTATTTGTTTTCTTGTCAGTTCACGGTATGTTCAAGACTCTTCTCCAGCACCACAATTCGAAGGCATCAGTATTTCTTCTACCATCCTTAGTCATTGTCCAGCTTTCTGATGCATAGCAAGTAATTATGAAGACCATGGACTGGATCAGGTGTACCTTAGTCTCTAGACTGATATAATTGATTTTCAGTCCTCTGGAAAGGTACATGACAGCATATTTACCTAATGGAATTAGCATTTTGATTTCCTAACTGCTGGTGCCAAAAGTGTTGATTGTGGAGCTTGGCAAGCTTTCACTGTTAACAACCTCAATCTCTTCTCCATCCATCACGATGTTGCCAAATGGTTCAGTGGTGAGAATCTTTGTTTTCTTGGTATTGAGCTTCAACAATCTATACGGAAGATTACAATCCTTGACCTTCTGTAGTAAGCACTTCAGGTCCTCCTTAGTTTCAGCAAGCAAGGTTGTTTCATCTACATGATGTAGGTTTTTAATGAGTCTTCCTCCATCTGATGCCACATTCTTCATCATGCAGCCCAGCTTCCCAAATGATCTGTTTAGCATAGAGATTGAAAATGTATGGAGACAAGATACATCCCTGATTCACTTCCTTTCTGATGTTGAACCATACAGTGTTTCTTTGCTCTGTTCTGGGGACTATTTCATGGTACAAGTGTAAGTTTCTCATAAGCACAATCAAGTGCTCTGGAATTCCCATTCTTCTCAAGGTTAACTGCAATTTGTTGTGAGCCACAGTCAAATGCCTTTGCATTGTCAATGAAACACAGATAGATATCCCTCTGGTGCTCTTTGCTTTCTGCCAAGATCCATCTGACATTGGCAATAATGTTTCTAGTGCCATGAACTCTTCTAAACCCAGCATGTATTTCTGGTAGTCATAAAGTTCAGCTTCTCAAATTTGCTTAGTGTACAGATTGAATAGGTATGATGAGAGAATACTATCCTGACACACTCCCTTCTTAAATTTAAATCATTCAATGTTCCCATCGTCTGTTCACACAATAGCCTCCTGGTTCAGAAAGAGGTTTTGCATGAGCACTATTAAGTGCTCTGGGATTCCCATTCTTTTTGGTGTCAGCCACAACTTGTTATGATCCGCATAGTCAAACACAGTTGCAAAGTCAATGAAGCACAAATAGATATTCTTCTGGTATTCTCCACTTTCAACTAGGATTCATATGACATCAGCAATGATATACCTGATGCCATGACCTTTTCTAAATCCTGCTTTAAGTACTGGTAGTTCTCTATATATGTACTGTTCCAGTAATTTTTGAAAGCTCTTCAACAGTATTTTGCTTACATACGATATTAATGATATTGTTCCATAGTTTCCACATTCAGTTGATCACCTTTCTTGTACTAAAATACAATATAGAATTCATGCAGTACTGCATTTCACTAATGCATATAGAGGAGCTTATGCTAAGTAGAATAAGAAAAGGAGACTATTATGGTATGAGATTAATAGTATAAAAAACTACCAAAATGTTTACACACAGAATAATTTTTATATGGTAACCAGGTATGCAAAAGGAATGATGGGATTAAAAACTAATAAACAGATAACTCCTTACATCCTCATCCCTCTGCTTCCAACCTCTCTCACCCCTCTTGGATCCTTATACTCATTATACAATAATGGTTTTATTCAATATTTTTCC
>NW_006399919.1:1776452-1797698 GCF_000299155.1 Elephantulus edwardii | reverse complement strand
GACATATTTTGGACATGTTGCCAGGAGGGACGGGTCCTTGGAGAGGGACATCATGCTTGGGAGGGTGGAGGGATGGCGCAGGAGGGGAAGACCCTTTACGAGATGGATTGATTCAGTGACTGGGGTAATCGGGATGGGTGTGTCGGAGGCAGTGTTGTTGTCGCAGGATAGAGCAGGGTTTAGGGATGTTGTGCATAGGGACGCTATGAGTCGCAAATGACTCGACGGCACATAACAACAACAGCAACATGATTATTAAAACAAGCAGAGAGTATTTAATAAAACTACGCAAAAATATTAATGAGCTAGATTTACTCTGTTTGCTATGTTCTTATCATAACCAGCAAAGCCCTGCATAACTCTACTCACTTCCTATTTCATTATGTCATCATCATCACTGCTTACTGCCTTCATCCACCTTTGTTAAATTCTTCAAATGTTCCCACTTTGGGTGCATTCTTTGCTTGCTTACCTTTTATTTAATCCTAAGAACCCTTCAGAAATGTCACCTCTCAAGAAAGTGTTCCTAACGATGTCCTTTAACCTTCAAGATCCAGACAAGATTTAGTTTATAGAACGTTTAACTTTCGCTTAACTACTTATCTAATGGTGTTTATGATTTATTTATTGGATTGAGACAGCCCCATTATTTGTTAATATCTACTTTTCCGCTAGGCTACAAGTCTCACAAGTTTTGATAATTGACTTTTTGTCAAATACAATGTATCCAGAGCTTAGTAAAGTCTCTATAGAGACCCTTAGAATTTATTTATTAAATAAATCAGTACTGTTACATCGAGCACAGAAGAATTTATAATGTGTGGGGAAGGGCCTGATAGCTCTATCCGTGGTGCTGAAAATGTTCCGTGAAAAGACATAGCCACTTGATTGAAACATCTTAGGGAGGAGGTGTATGACAGTAGCAGCAATTGTGCAGTGTGAGAATCAAGGTGAGAGAAAAAGAAAAGTACTGGAATAAACTAATATTTATCAAGACTAGCCTACATGTGTGATCCTCTGTATTACATACAAAGTTGTATTTAACCCTCATAACAATACAATAATAATCTATAGAACCACAACTCAAGCTCACTATCTTCAGGTTGATTCTGACTCATGACCATCCTCCATTGGCTTTCACGGGCTGCATATCTCAATAAGAGAGGACTACCTCTATTTCTTCCGTGGAGCCATCGGTGAATTTGAACCACGATAGAGCACAGCCTTTTTGGTTAGCAGTGCCCAATGCTAATACTTATGCCACCTGAGATTCTTAATACATGCATTATTACTCTCATTTTGTAGGTCAGAAAAAGGCTTACTGAAAAGAAACAATTTTCAGGAAGTCCAGTTATCTCACAGTGGTTGAGATGATATTCATACAAGAATCTATTTGACTCCAATGTGTCCTTCATTAACACACAAAGTACTGGGTCTTGAGGGCTGACTGGGCATTAGTTTTGGGAATAAAAACATAAGGTTAAACCTATACAGGTGCAAAGTGGACCCAGTCACAAATATTCAAGTTTTCCTTAAGCTGAAAAGTACCTCACTATACTAGAGAGTGCATATAATGCTCTAATGAGAAAGTAATTTCCTGAAGTATTCTCTAAATATTTTCACTATGAAACTGGTGATGTATAACTTGTAAAAAATTTATATGCCACTTGAGTATTTGAAATGTATGAGCTGTTTGGATCTGCACAGACTCTGTTGGTGTATTTTATGGGTGAAGCTAGCAATGGAAATTTGACAAAAGCAGGTGCAGTTTGCAGATCACTAAGCAGATCTCAGAGTTGGAGAATAGAGAGATTATCCCAAGTTCAAACTCCAAGTGTGGCCTAGGAGATGATTTATGGGCAAAGAAGGAGACAGGTTCTACTTTCACATGGATAAATACCTTACAAAGTAGAAGAGGAAGCAAAATATAGTTGCTTACATTGATGCCTATGTGTGGGGCAGTACTCCTACAGACTGTTTAGGTTTTATAAGTAAAAATCCTTGCTAATTGTTTCATTACGTATATTTTTTTACTTTCAAGATCTTACCTCATTATAGTCACCTCCGACTTCTTTCTAGTTGCAGTTTTCCTATGTAGCATTTAAATAAAAATTGATTTATGTTGGGCTCTGTTAACTGCAGGGATTGGAGAAATAGTAAATTCCATAGAGTTCTTGATAGTATTGGTCTCTAACAGACACACTTACAAAACGAAAAGGGCTCTACTAATGAAGTGATAATAACATTGTAGATTATCTTGTTTATTACCTAAGTGAGGCTGTTCAAAATCAATTTTGAACATCTATTAAATTCTTCTTATTATTCATTTATATTTTTGAAAATACATTCAATTTAGACCTTCAAAGGATCAAATAACACAGAGTAAACCTATGATAAATTTAAGTTTCCTTGGTAAAGGAGCCCTGGTAATGCAGTGATCAAAGTGGTTGGCTCCTTACTGAAAATCTAAGAATTTGAATCCAGGAGCTCTTCCACAGGAGAAATATATATTAGCATATTTCATTAAAGATAGATTTCAAAATTATATGGGACAGTCCTCTGTCCTACAATATCACTACAAAATAGAATGAACTTAAAGGAGATGACTTAGGGTTTTGATTTAAGGGCAATAGGGATATGTGTGTGTATGAGATTAGGCACTCATTTTGCTTTGCAATTACTACCAAATTTCTTTTCTATAGCATATGACAAAAACAGTCACAGCATAGGAAATTATGCCCTGGAAGTGGATAGTCTAACAAATAACTTTATTTTATGACACAGAAAGTGAACAATGCCATGCAAAATTTAATACTGTTTTCTAATTAGTTAGGCCTAAAACAGATAATTAATGTGGTATACAGTCAAATCAGATTGCTTTTTAAGTTTAGGATTTTGCTAAAGAAAATGACATTTCATCTCTGAACTTCATTCTAAAGATAGCATACACATAGCCATGAGCTGGGGACCTTAGAAGTTCATGTCAATGGCCAGCCAAAGGTGATGTAACTAAGGAGCTTGAGAAGTAATGGCAATGGGGCTACAAATGTTGTTTGTTGCTATTAGCAAAATAAAATTTGTCATTCTTCTCTGAGTTATACCTGCTATAAATAGAAACTGTTTAAAAGGTGTTGTGTGGGAGCTTCCATTATGCAGCTGTCTATTTAAATCATTTAATTTTGGCATCTAATCTAACTCCCAGTCACCATCAGAGATAAATAAGGAACCATATGTGAAGGCATCTGTGGAAATCTTCTCTTTATTTATGACAACATTAAAGCAAGATTCTGATGTCAGTTACTTAACAATAATAGACGTTCTTTTGTACCTATAGCGCTGAGTTACTTGGGTATTTTCCCTCAGTGGTATCTTATACCTACTGCTGTTTGCTTCATTATATACAGATGCACAGCAGTGGAGACAGTAATAGTCTTTCTTAATTAAATAAAGCTAAATGTTAATTAGTCCAAAAATTGATTTATTTTTCAATGCATGAAACTTTTCATAGTGGGCTTCTTGCTTTTAAAGAACAGGTTGTATTCTCATTTAGAACTTTACATTTCCTCCTTTGTTTTGGGTTTGTATTTGGAGTCTTGTGGTGGGACCTAATCGTCATAGAGAAATTATAGGTCTACAGATGTTTTCAAGATGTTCCTCTGTCAGTAGCAGATTATCCCCTGTAGCAAAATCTCATTAAAGTGCAATTTACAGAGCTCTGCTGATGTTGCCATCAACCAAAATTAAAGGCATTAATTTTTCAAAGTTCACAGAAGTCCTTACATAAATGATGTAGCAGTTTGCAAGAACAATTTACAGAAGTGTTATTTGCAGAATTAACCTACATTAACAGAACAAATGTTGTAAGGGTGGTAGAAAGGGCTGGGCAGTGAAATTGCAGCTGTTCCCATTTTATATTAGGTGCTTGATGTAAAGAAGTGTTGAAATATAACAATGACTGCTTGCTGGGTGAAAAGTTGAGAAGGGGATATAGGAATTTGAAAGCCCTTGCTAAAGAGTTGAGCTTACAATAGAGTGATCACCAGTTGGGGACACCCAGTGAGACCTTAAATTCTACTTTGAAGCATCTGTAGTCAATATCTCTGAAAATATTCTCATTTAGAGAATAAGTTTATGTAGCACATGTTGTGAGCATTTCTCTTCAATAAATTGCCAAATGTTTGAGAATTTATTATCTGCACCTCAACTGATTCTAACTAAAAGTTAAGTGCATAGCCTAGGTGTTTGTAGCCCAAGATCCCAGGTGTGACCCTCTCTTGATAGAAGAGGTGTACATATTTCTAGATATCTACTATCTTCTAACAAATCTTGATGACTGGGTTTAAAATAGAATAGTCGAAACTTCAAAAGGAATAGGTTTTGAAATGAAAAACAGAAAGGGGGGAGAAGATGTTTCTTTGGTAGTGGTAACTATTTTGCTACCACATTTGTTTCAGATATAGGGTACAGGTTTGTTTAGGGTGCAGTTTTAAAACTCATTAATCTTTACTGGTCTTTTCTCTTTCATTGGATTAGTTATTTCAGCCTGGATTTGAATCTCATTGTGAAGATGAGAGGGCTCATCAATTACACTTGGTCTCAGCTAGTCTTCCTCTGTGAGCTGGGCCTTCCTGAGATTCCAGAGTGGACTTTCTTTCAGGAAGTCTAGGTGATACTTGATGGTTACAGCAAGTAGTTGGGATGCTGTCCCTGCCTGTGAAAGTTTGGTCTTGACAGTTCATGTCAGTGGCAAGCAAAAGCTGTTTCTGTTCAACAGACACTCATGGAATGACTGAATTTTGTTCCTGGTAAACAGGTGTGCAGATCCAGCCGTATGAATTCCTGTGGTTTGGATAGTTTCATGCATGCCAGGCTCCGCTTGCTTTGTCTGGACTGTGTCTGAGTGCACAGCCGTTTCAGTTACATGGTTTTATTTTTCTTAAGATCAATAAGCTTATGAGTCCTTGTTGAGAAATTCTCTTCTGGGTGAATTACTATGATAAGTGTACCTTTTATAAATCTTCCTTCTCCCAGCCCCCCCCCCCAAGTATATAATTAAAAAAAGTTGAAGTGTTAGAAAAATCAAAACACTGGGGGCATTTGGGTAGAATGCTTTTTCATTTGATGAATGTGAAATTGAGAATTTTTCTAATAAACTCTTTTGTTGGGGGAGGTTTCTTATCTGAAAATGACATTTCCTCAAGAAACCAGGTGGAATACGTGTCCATTGCTTTTCTGTTGAGATTCTCAAAGAGAGTATCAATTATACTTCAGAATGATGAGGCCATCTGTTAACCAGGGACTGATTTCAAATCATCAAATATTGGTAGGAACATTAAGCTATGCTAATTTGCATAGTATCATTATCTCTAACACAAAAAATACATTTGGGAAAAGAGAGTATTCTCTGGTCCATTCAAGTATGAAGATATTCACTTGGGTATGGTGTAAACCCTATAATGTTTGCAAAGGATAAGGTTTACAAATATTATGCATATCTGCCACAACAGAGTAAAAGCAGCTATTTTTACTTTATCTCTTAGGCAATAAACATGAGAAATAAACACAAATGGACAATGAACTTGGTTGACAGTCCTAAAGCTTAGCTCAAGATATTTTAAAATTTTATTCTACTTTTTTAAAAAATATGTATCTCTGAAGTTGTATGAATATCCATTTAGGATAGATAATTCCTTTTAGCAATGTTAGTAAGGTAAATAATTCTTTCATTCAGATAAGATTTTATTTTCTTCTTTTTTTTTAAAGTAAATGTTGGCTTTCTCTTTATTGTCACTTATTTTTTTAGAATAAATCATTTAATCTTTTAGAACACCTGCTTTGAAAAAAATAGTTTACCAATAGTCATATTAACAAATCTGATACAGTAGGTACATATGTAGTTATATTTACACATCAAGTATGTCATGATAATTACATAGCATCAGTACAAGATAATTAAAGATTAGATATTAACAATTTAATGATTTGAGAATAATTGCATAAATAATAATAAATAAAGCAATTTAAAAAATCTAGTTGACAAAGTTATTTTTGTATTATTCTGTGCTGTTGAGTCACTTGCGACTCATAACAATATGTACAATAGACCTGAAAACTGCTCTATCCTGTGTCAACTTTACTGTCTCTGACACATCTACCCTCATTATCCAAGTCACAGAATCAATCCATCTCATTGGTGGCCTTCCTCTCTTCCTCTGTCTATCCACCCTTCCAAGCATGACGTCCCTCTCCAAGGCCTGGTATCTCCTTGCAACATGCCCAAACTATATCAGATGGAGCCTCAGAATCCTTGCCTCCAAGGAGCAGCCTTGTTTCACCCTCTCTAGGATGAACTTGCTTGTTCTCCTGGCCGTCCATGGTATATTCAGCACTCTTTTCCAGCACCACAGCTCAAAGGCATCAATTCTCTTTCTATTAATTAACAAAGAAAATTAAGAAAGATATTTAAACTTTCATTAAATAGGAAATTTCATATCCGTATTATTAAATTTTTATTTCTGTCTTTGTTTTTGGATTCATAAACAGAAAGCAATATTTTATGTCTGGCTCTTCAAAATGGAAATCCATTGAAAATGATGGATCCTGCATATTCTATGCTTAAGAAGGAATCATTTGATCACATCCTAGAATTAACTCACAAAGTCTAGCCTACAGTTAACCAAATCCATTGCCATAGAGCCTATTCTGATTAATAGGGATGTTCTAGAACAAGGTAGTACTTCTTCATATGGTTTCCAAGGGAGAAAATATTTTCGGAAGTAGGCTACTATCTGTCTCCCATCTGGTGAGTTAACTGCAGATCTTTTCCTTAGTAGCTCTGATACAGGCCATGGTCTTTGCTATCACTCGTTATGCATCAGAGAGTTGGATAATGACTAGGGAGGATAGAAGGAGAATTGATGCTTTTGATCTGTGGTGCTGGAGAAGAGTATTGAGGATACCGTGGACTGCTAAGAAAACAAACAGATTCATCCTGGAAAGGGTTAAACCAGACTACTCCTTGGAGGCAAGGATTCTGAGGCTCCGTCTAACATACTTTGGACATGTTGTAAGGAGAGACAGGTCCTTGGAGAGGGACATCACGCTTTGTATAGTGGAGGGACAGCGCAGGAGGGGAAGGCCCCCTATGAGGTGGATTGATTCAGTGATTGGGGTAATCAAGATGGGAATGTCAGAGACAGTGTGATTGGCACAGGACAGAGCAGAGCTTAGGGCTGTTGTATATAGAGTCACAGGCGACTCTATGGCACATAACAACAACAACAACAACAACAACAATAGCTGAATTCCTTATTCATGGTGGTATGAGAGCTCTTTAAGAGCAGCCGGGACAACTGGTTACCCTCCCAACTAGGACAAGGTGAATCCTGAACTGTCCTCACACAGAAAGCTTGCATGATAAACAGTAGCCTCTTTATCAGTTTAATGTGATGATTTCCATCCTCTTTCCTTCTCACCGGAAGAGTTTAGTTACTCGCTGACTGCTTTCCTGACACTCAGGTTCATACTTTTCTTTCTTTTAAAGGTTCCTCTGCCCTAGACTCCATTCTTGAATATTTTACTTTATGATGATAGGTTAACAAGAGAATGATATATATTAAAATTTGGTTAGAATTGGTCTTAGTCTACATTATTTGCAAGTTATTTTTTGCAGGAATAGATCTACACATGCTAAATGACAAACTGAACAGATGAAATATGAGAAAATTGGTTATTTTTCATATTCTTCACAAATGAAGCTTTCACAGTGAGAGGTCCTACAGAACATTTGACATCCAGAATCTTCTCTTTGCTCCAGAACAAACCAGGTGACTTTGAGGAGTGACAATCTTTCAAACCTTTGTTTCTTAGCAATAAAATAGGAGGAATAATAATATATATTTTACAGAGTTGTGAGGATTAATTTTAGGCCGGTGCCTGGCACAAGGTAACTACTCAATAAACCTCAATCAAAAAGATTTATAGGTTATTTTTGTTAGCTAGATAAAAAAAAAGTAAAGACAATTCGGAAATTTTTTCAGGTCGCAGGTCAGGGTTAAGATTGAAAATAATGGACCAAAGATAAAATATCCTCTGGTATATTTCAAACATCAGGTATATATCCTTTTCAAAAATATCTAGTGATCTTCTTTTCAGTAAGTTTTGTAATGTGCAAGGCACTACACAATATAATTTTTTATTTGAACTCACTAGTCTAATAACCCACTGTTTAATTTTCGTCAGGAAATCCTTTCACAGTTAATAATAGAAATGTATCCAAACCTTAAAGAAATGAGATACATATGTTTTTAATGAAATCAGGTCTGCCTCTAGTCATCTCTAACCAAGAATCCTTTTGAGAGGTTGACAATAATTTCTTGATCTAAAATCTGGATCATCTTTTATGGAATAGTTATGTTTCCTGTGAGTTAGATCCAATAAATATTTGGGTCAGGCATGATGACCAAGATGTTTCTTTCCCAAATCCAGTAAGGAATATCCCATAGGGACAGCGGAGGCTGACATGTATGTAGCTGCCGAACATATAAATGAAGGAAATCCTTGTAGGAGTAAGGACTTCTACTGACTCAACTGACCAATGCTAGGCTGCCAACTGAAAGATGGTTCAAACCCACTCAGCATCTTGAAGGAGTAAGAGCTGGCAATTTGTTCCTTGAAATATTGCAGTCTGGGAAACTCAATGAGGCAGGTCTACTCTGTCACATGAAGTCACTAAACCACTGCCATTGTGCTGATGCCAACTCACAAACAGCTCAACCCTTCATTGGGTTTCTAAGACAGCAAACCTTTACAGGAGGAGGCTGCCCCTATCTTCTCCTTCTTAGTAGCAGTGGATTCCAACTGCAGACTTTTTGTGTGTATGTGAGTAGTGAAAGCATTAGCATATTAGGTCACCAGAAATTCTCATTGGGTCTCTATGAGTTGAAGTAAACTTAACCGAACATAAGCCCAACAATTTATAGGCAAAGTGAAGTAAAAATCTATGCAAGTGCAGATGGCACTGGACCTGTGCTGTTGGCCACAATGTGGAATCTAAGAAAGGCTGAGAGAATTTTAATAGCAGAACATCAATATATTAAATGAGAATAAAGAAGCATAAAAGCAAGTGAGCTTTATGGGATTACAAATAATGAATGAATGTTTATAAAATCATGAGTAAATGTGTATAAGAATTCGAGACATTTGAACAATACTAACGTGTTTTTCCATCCTCAAATATTTTCTTATGTTATTTTGTTGGTTTGCAAAATGATTTTACAATAAAAACCTTTCGGTACATTCTCACTATGGAATGATATGCAACATGCAGGAGCAATGATTTTAAAAATCACCAGCTTGGGAGAGACTGGAGAGCTTTAGGCTAAGTGAACTAACTCAGTCCTGTAAGGACAGACACTGTATAAGATCATTCATTATTGTAGAAACAGAAAGACCACAAGTAAAATGTGTGTGAGGATCAAAGTGGGGAGGGGGCAGGAGCAGAAGGGTGAGAATGGGCAAGGGGTAATCAAAGGGTTACGCAATTTAGCAGGTAGAGAGAGTGTGGGTAAAGGAAATGGGAAAGGTCCAGTGTAAAAAAACAATATAGGAACTTTGTAAGCAAACCAATTAAAAGAAAACTTTTATTAAAAAAATCTTTTTGTTATAAAAGTAATATTAAGCTAATTTTCATAACTTTTCTTGTTCCCTTTTTGTCTGTGAGCATTTAATAGATGCTTTCAGAAATTCTAGAATTTATTTATCATCTTCATATTCACACATACAGAGAGAAAGGAAGAGAACATGAATACTCTTTGACATAGCAAAATTATTTTTTAATAATGAGGAAATTACTAAAAATTAAATCGTTTTAATGACAATATAAATCCACTATGCCTTATAGTTTATTAGAAATTTAAGATTTAAAAATTAAACTCTTAAATAAGATAAATTTGGAAGTTTGTGTAATATTCTAAGTGTTCTCAAAATATAAATCTTAAATAGAAATTAAATTTCCAATAGGAAAATTAGATGCTGTATTTGGTACAATATATTTCAAAAACTAAACAAACAGTTTTTAAGATATAGGGAAAAAATATTTGGCTTGCTTCAGTATATATCTGAGACTTTAAATAGTAAGATATCTTTACTAAAAATTCTTAGAATTGTCCAAATAATGAAATTCTAACTTTTTAGAAGCTCTTTTCACTCCAAGTTAAATAATACTTTTTCTTTTCTATAAGGTGTTAACCTAAGGTATTATAAACGATTTCAGAAAATGTGCGATGATGTAAAAATATAAAGGCAGATATCTATTCATTGAATTTGATTTTTAGATACTGTGATAAACAGCTACCTTGAATAAATGAATCTGAGAAACATTTTGTTATAAGAAGAGTGTGTGAATTTAGCAGCCACTTTGCTGTTTTCTGTTAGAAGCTATGATAAAATAGTGGGGGAGATAAACAGTTTATGTATCAACAAATGGCATAAATAGTAATACTTTTGGCTAGTTTTTATTTTAAATTATTTGATAATATTAATATAGATCAGAAGAAAATATTATCAAAACATGTTAGTATTTAAACATGTAAGAGATTAATCTGAAATATTGTGAAGCTGACTTCACTTGCAGCGTTAATACTGATGGACAGATTTGTGCTCAGATTGGGATCTATTTTTACTAGCTATGTGACTATGCATCAGAGATCTGGACAATGACCAAGGAGGACAGAAAGAGAATTGATGCCTTTGAGCTGTGGTACTGGAGAAGAGTACTGATGTACCATGGACTGCCAAGAAAGCAGATTCATCCTGGAGAGGGTTAAATCGGGTGGCTCTTTGGAGGCAAGGATTCTGAGGCTCTGTCTAACATACTTTGGACATGTTGTAAGGAGGGACTGGTCCTTGGAGAAGGACATCGTGCTTGGACATGTTGTAAGAAGAGACCGGTCCTTGGAGAAGGACATCATACTGGGGAGGGTGGAGGGACAGAGCAGGAGGGGAAGGCCCCATATGAGGTGGATTGATTCAGTGACTGGGGTAATCGGGATGGGTGTGTCAGAGATGGTGCGATTGGCAGAAGACAGAGCAGAGTTTAGGGCTGTTGTATAGGGCCGCTATGAGTTGCAAGCGACTCGACTAGCACATAACAACAACAACATGTGACTATGGGAAGTTACTTATTCTACATTTCATTTTTCTCTGTTGGTAAATGATATAATAGTCGACTAAATCTGTTAGTGATTTTGCAATCATTAAAATAGCATCTGTAAAGGACTTAGAAAAGTACTTGGTAAACATTAGTACAAAGAAAATGTGCAACAATGAATGAATGGAAATCCAAGTTCTTTATAAACTTACAATAAAATCTCTATTAAAAAAAATAAAGTAGTATAAAGGTCCTGTTCCTTAGGCTGGATCATTGCATGGTTGTGGAAGCTATGATAATCCTGACATGATGTACTTCTAGGCAGCTCTGGAGGCAGAGATGGTAGAGACAAGTGCTGTTAACCCAAAGGCAGCTGCTTCTGGTGGTTCAAATCCACCACTGTGTCCACCGGAGAAAGATGGGCATCTCCTCCTATGTGATTTACAGCCTCATAAAAACCCACGGGAAGGTCAGCTATGAGTCACTTCTGACTCAATGGCAATGGGTTTTTGAGTCATGTGCTGTTTACTGCTGCTGCTGTTATTAACATCTGTAAAGCCTGTTGGATGGCCAGCTTTGGATTTATTCCCACTTGGTGCAAAACACCAATTAAAGCACTGCTTACTAGAATGTAGTAAAAAGAAATTTAACCATTAAAATGTCCTATAATGCTTTAAAATAAAAACCAAAACAAATGAACAAAAACACCCAATGAAAATATTGCAGAGAACATTTGACATAGTTTATATGTTAAGTGTGTGTGTGTGTGTCTATCTATCGATCGATCAATAGATAGATAGATATAGATATAGATATAGATATAGATATAGATATAGATATCTAAATATCTATGTTGTTGTTTTTGATTGCCTTTGAGTAGAGCACGACTTAGAGTGACCCTATGAACAAAAGGCCTGAAGTCTCTCTACAAGTATCGACATTCACACACAAACACACACTCCACGAAAAAAGGCTTACAACTTAAAGCAAAAAGAATAAAAAAACATAATAGAGAATTTAATTAACATTAAACTGTATACCTCAAGTAAGATTACTTACTTCAAGAATTTATCGGCTCTTGTGGAAGAGTTCTTAAAAAATTTGAGTGGATAGATATTTGAATATGGTCTCTGATTCAAGAAGGCTAACATAGTGCTTACAAGTACCATAAAGAGTGTGTTGAAATTTAGTTTTTATAATTGTATGTAACACTACTGTTGTTGTGTCTGCAGTGGGGGGGGGGAAACAGGGGCATGTATTTTAAAACAATGTCTAATTAGCTATCTATATATTTTTCTAAGATTTCATCTATTTATCTGTTTATCTGGATTTTAGAGCATATTTATGTAGCCATGAGATTATAATATCTTAGTGTGTGTCTGATTATATATCTACAAAACCTATTAAAATTTCAGTTATGTGCAATGATTTCTAATAACAGACACTACAATGTGATATGTATTCAATAATAATAATTATTATTAATATTTATGATATTAAATAGGTATCTTGAAGTGTTAATTTTATTTTTTAATGTATATAGTTTTTAAATGCATGCAATTTGGAAGCAGGAGCGATATCATCTTCCAAAACAACATAGCCCCAGGAACTCTATGAACTTTGATAAGTTATAGAAAGACTTCAGGCCTTTTGTTCATAGGATTCTTATGAATTGTGCTCAACTCTACAGCAATCAACAACAATAACAATGCATATAAAAGTATACTATATACTGAGATATACATTTAACATATTAATGTTTGATTCAAACCATACTATTCAAATTTGCTTTCAAATTCTGCTTAAAGACAGATTCAGTATAGGAATTTATTTGTAATCCAAGGCTGCCTGTATAAAAGATTATTTTAATTTAATGTTCAAATAATATAATATCTTATTTCACAAATCAAATAATGTCCATTAAATGAAACATGACTATCTATCTATCATCTTCATTATTTTTTTTTCTGTGTCAGGTAGTATATACACCATTTTTGCTTTAACATCCTGCCACTACAGCGTCTCTACAATGAAATAATGATGCTGGTGGGGCTTCTGGGAGTTGTACCTTCATTCCACTGGAGAAAGTAGTCAGAGTGAACATAAAGGATTATTTCATCCCACCTTCCTTCTGTTCTTGTTCTCCCCCCTTTCCTTTAACTCTTTTGTTTTCCTTCTTTCTGTTCTTTTTGGACATTCATATTTTGTCTGAAGAGTGTTAAACTTTTCTTGATTCCTTCTAATCATTGCCAGTTGTTTCATTGGTAGGTATATTAGTAAGGGCAGGTAGTGTATAACAAAGAATAAAGGATACTTCTACTTATTCCCATTTAGAGCTTCATGGGTGGAAAAACTGGATAATAACCACCTTACCAGTAGTGTAATATGACTATTTCATGGGAGAAAACCCCACCCATGTTAGACATATTAGATCATTATCTTAGTTTATGCACATAATGCCACCATGCTGATATTCTTCATTTTGTAGATGAGAAATTTGAGATTTTTTAAAAAGGTGAAAATTTAGTGGAGGTACACTGAGATTTAAATTGATATCTGTCTGACAGTTTGTACTTGACTACTAACTGAGATTGTAATCTAATCCCAGTGATTTGAGTCTTGTCCATAGGGAACTGCACAATTAACCCAAAAGCCACACCTTTCTAGTGTGGAATACACCAGGACAATCTCAGGAGGAAGATGAGCCCTCTACTTCCATTCAGTTTACAGCCTGGAAAATCCAAGAAGGATACACTTTGAGTAGATTCCAACTTGATGACAATGAATATGTCTGTGAATACTGAGTGATACTTCAGATGAAAGATCTAGTGATTTACTTCTGCAAAGATTATAACCAGGAAAACTCTGTGGGACTCAGTCCTATTCTAACACAAGGTTGCAGCCCAATTGCCCTAGAAGCTCATGTGCAAACCTCCTTAATTAAAGTCTAGAGTCACATAGATCTAGAGCTTATCTGAGAGAGTGAAAAAAGAAACTCACCCAAGGTTTTCTAACAAATAGGGGAGCAACTGGATTTACAATTTAAAAGTTAAGGGTTTTATGTTAGTTCTTCTGGAAAAGTTGGCTACAACGCTCTTGTTCTGTTCTTTCCTGCCTCGTTCTATGCCTGATGCCATATCCATAGGTCTGATCACGTCAGTGTTTCTTTATCTTGGGGAATATCTTTGCTGATAAATATTCTTATCCGACAGTACATGGACTTCTTTTTTACCCTACTGGAGATGTTTTTATTTTATTACTATTATTTTAAATTTTATGTTAGTTTGCTAGCAAAGTTCGTATACATTGTGTTTCACAGGATTTCATTCATATTTTGTACAATTATTCCCATGCATTATGCTATTTCCCCCCTCTTCTTTTTTCTTTTTAAAAATTTATTATTAATTTCAGCAAAAATTTACAGAGACTTCGGATTTCCATTCATTCATTGTTACACTACCCTCTTGGAAAAGTCAAAGAAAAATTCCTTCATTGTTCTACAATCCCTTCCCCCAGGTCCACTCCACTACCCAGCCTTCGCTCTGGGCTCCTGTCATGACAGAAATAACCAATCACATATCCCTTCCAAACAGTTTTCTCCCTTATCTGTTTCAATGAAATACACATTATTGAACCTATCTTTTCAGTCTCCCCCTAACCCCAAGGTCAGTCCTGTTTTACAATAGTGGCACCATGCAGTATTTGCCCTTTTGTAACTGAGATACTTCACTCAGCATAACGTCCTCCAGGCCACCCATTTTGAATAATATTGCATGAGTTCCTTGTTTTTCAGTGCAGTGTAGTATTCCATTGTGGGAATACACCACTGCTTCTCTATCCATTCATTTGGTGATGGGCACTTAGTTTGTTTCCAACTCATTGCTATTGTGAACAAAGCCTCATTAAACATGGGTGTGTATTTTGTTTTATAAAACTAATCACCATTGGATCTTGCCTGGCATTACCCTGTATTTTCAGGTCCCTGCTGGTTCCTTCCCATTTCCTTCACCCCCTCTCTCCACTCACCAAATTGTGAAATCCTGTGGTTTCGGCCCTACTCATCCTCTCCCCTCTGCTGCCACCCTTTCCCCCTTTGGGTCCTCTTTCATGTTTTACTAGTTATCCTTCAATTTTTACAATAATGATCTTATACTGCATTTGTCCTTAGGAAATTGAGTTAGTTCACTCAACATAATGCTCTCCAGTCTTGGAGAAATTTTTTGGTGGGCATAGGATTTGATTTTTAGAAGGTCCACCCATAAATTTTTTCTCTTCAGGTTGTAGCTTTTTCATTATGCTTGGAAGTCTATTAATGCATTAGATTAGGGCTTCTAGACGTGCTCCTAGCTTTTCTCTGATGAACTTCATAGTGTTTGGTTTTACTCCTAGGTCTCAGATCCATTTTGAATTGATCTTTGCATATGGTGAGAGATGTAGGTCTTGTTCAGTTTTGTGCAGATGATTTTCCAATTTTGCCAGCACCTTTCATTAAAGCAGTTATTGTTTCCCTGCTTAATTGATTTTTGTTTTCTGGTCAAACATCTGATGACTATAAGTAGATGAGCTGATTTATGGTCTCTCAATTCTATTCTAATTATCTGTATACGCTGGTACTATGCAGGATTTAAAGCACAATTTGAGATCAGGGAGTGTGATGTCTTTTACTGGTTTTTCTGATAAAGGACTCAAATAAAGAAATGTATAAAGTACTCCAGGACCTCAACAAGAAAAAGATAAACAACTTAATAACAAAATGATAGGATATGGATAGACACTTCACCAACGAAGAAAGTCAGATAAAGAAATGTTCAAAATCCCTAAATGTTATTGTTGTTATGTATCGTTGAGTTGCCTGTGTCTCATGGCAACTCTATGTATAATAGCTCTGGAGCCTACCCTGTCCTGAGCCAGTGTCACTGACTCTGACACACCTAAATATTAGAGAGTTGTGAATCAAAAAAACCAGTGAAATAGTATCTCACCCCAGCAACAACAGCAAAGCAAACAAAATGCTGGTGAGGATGTGGAAAGATGAAAATTTTCAGTCAGTGCTGATGGCAATGTAAAATGATACAATCACAATGGATAGGCAATCTCATGCTTTCTCTCAAAACCATTTGAAATACCATTTGACCCAGCTATCCCACTACTGGGAATATGCCCTAAAGAAACCAGAACTGTGGCACAAACAGATGTGTACACACCCATATTTGCTGATTCATTATTCAAAATAGTAAAGAGATGGAAGCCCAAGTGCACATAAACAAATGAATGAAGAGAAAAACTGTGGTATATCCACACAATAGAATATCACATGGCACTGAAAAACAATGAATTTATAAAACACTACACAACATGGATGAGTGTGGAAGATGTTAGGCTGAGTGAAAAATCTCAGTTATAAGAGATTTTACTGCACAAAACCACTCTTTATTTATTATTATTATTATTATTAATTTTAATGAAAATTTACAGAGACTTTGGATTTCCATTCGTTCACTGTTGCACTTTTCTCCCTGCCCACCCCTCTCCATCAGTTGGCTCTTCTCTTTTCTTTTAAATTTTATTTTATTATTTTTGTGTGTGTACCATCAAATCAGATCTGAAAGGTACAGGAGGAGATTGCCCCTCCTTCTCCAGCAGAGCATCTGGTAGACTTGAACCACATACCTCTGGGATTGCAGTGCAGCCTCCTGCCACTACGCCACCAGAGCTCCCTTCAGTTCGCTCTACTCTTTGAAAAGTAAAAGACAAATTCTTTCATTGTTATATAATCGTTCCCCCCAAGTCCACTCCACTATGCAGCCTTTGTTCTGGACTCATGTCATGACAATAATACCTAATCACATATCCCTTTTAAACAGTTCTCTCCTTCATCTCTTAATGTACTAGGATAGACGTGGTGGGAGAGTAGGAAAAGAAGGACCAGATAATGGGCTCTACCCTGGAATAGGTGAAGGGATGGACTATCTGAGAGGATTGACTGATGAGACATTCTATGTGGGACAATTAGCAATCTGGAACAAGACATGCGTTGCAAATTGGTGGAGGGACGAAAACACGTGTCAATGAATGAGTCCTTTGTATCAATGTGTATCATGAATAAACCTATCTTTTCTGCAAATTTCCACTAAAATCACAATTAAAAAGAAAGGGGGGAAAAGGATTATCCTTCTTACATGCAAATTTAATGGCATAAATAGTGATTAAATACGGAGGCTTAGTTTATGGCGAATAGATGTTTGAGGCACATGAGCATATGTTCATGGGAAGACTCACTTTCACTCACATTGTTTTTTAATAATAGAATATTTGGAAACAAAATAAAACAGAAAACATATTCTTTGCTTCAGTTGAGATTATCATAAAGGTATTAAGGACCAGTAGTCTCTTTTTCTTAACAAAGTCCTTATGCTAGAGAAAAATACCAAGTTTTCTGAAAATTTAGGTTGCACATTCATCATCATCATCATCATCATTCTGATCACTCAGTATCTTCCTTTTGACTCAGAAGTCTTTACAATGTGAAGGTAAATGGCACTACACTAGAACAAATGGAAGATGCTGCGGAGTGCAGTGTGCTGGTGTGGTTCTTATCCGACAGAGCCCTGGCAGATTGGAGAGCTCTGTGTTGCAATTGTCAAACTTGATATAATAATGAATCACAGGGACTTAAAATCCAGGTTTTTGTTCCACATTTATAACAACTGCTAACTGAGTAAAGAATAACACATTTTATTTTCATTTACCTGGTTTCTTTAGAAATAAAAGATCAGTGTTCTTGTTATAAAGCTATTGAAAGCACAGAAATACACTCAAATGAATTTGAATTAATAAGAGTGCAATAATACTGTGTAAGGATTTTATTCCTGAATCCAATCTGTTAGTTTTTAGACAAAAAAGAAATTTGTTTCAAGAACCATTGAAATTTGGTTTTCTCCCCTGTGTTTTCTAGCCTGGCTGGTGCTTCTGAACAAATAATGACTAATTAGTGTGAAATCCTGTTTGAATGCTAGGATTTTTGCAAAAGGAATTACCAGATTATTTTACATAGCCTAGTCATTTGCAAATGTGTACAACTCCCCAGTGGGACTAACATAAAACCCCCAAACTCTTTAGCTTCAAATCCAGTTGCTCAAATATATATTATAAAACTTTGGTGAGGTGTGATTTTTTTATTCTGATTTTTAAAAAAATTTTACTTTTTAATGATATTTTAACAAAATCTTAGAGAAAACTTGGTGAGTTCCTTTTTTTACTCTCTCAGATGACTTTCAGGCCTATGTGACTTTAGCCTTATTTGGGAAGTATGTGCCTGAGCTTCTTAGTCAGCTAACAGGCTCTTCATGATATTAGAGATTCGGCCACAGAGAAAGAAAGAAAGACAGAAAGATACTGTGAAACTATGATCACCACATTAGGGTAGGAGGCCTTGGAGGTAATTGCCATGTGTTCAGGATTCCCATTCACATGAGAAGTTCACAGGAAACTGATGGTGTCATAGAAGTCCTATAAACTGTATTACAGCTGGCCATTCATTCCCTATCACCCAACGCATTCATCCTTTCTTATTTGTAGTGCACTCTGTCAGCTCTTGAAAACATTTCTGGGGGGGGGGGATTGTGTACCAATGAGGGAGTTTTGCTTTTCAAGGAGAGAAGCAAATGGGGGGGAGGGGAGGGGTTTGTGCAGGGAGAAGGGTGCAACAATGAATGAATGGAATCCCAAAATCTCTGTAGATGTTCATTGAAATGAAAAATAAACAACCTAAATTTAAACAAACAAACAAACAAACAAACAAAAAACAAACATTTCTGTAGATAGGATTCATGGGGAACACATGTCAATGCCTAATTCTAACCCAACCACAGGTTTATATAGTCTCTGAGGAGGCTAAAACCGTCCCTGTTGCAACTTTTATTACATGCCATTATTAATTATGATTCACTGCTAACCCTAACTTTGTGCCATCTTCATGGTCTCTGTCATGATCGAGGGTACTGTGGCGATCATTGTATCAGGTGATCTCGTTAGGACATGATGCTGGGAAGGGTAGAGGGTCGGCAAAGGAGAGGAAGACCCTCAACCAGGTGGACTGACACGGTGACTGCTGCAGTGGGCTCTTGTGTGTCAGGAAGTGTGAGGATGGTGCAGGACGGGACAGGGATCAGATCCCTTGTTCAGGTTTGTTATGAATCATACTCGACAGTATCTAACAACAACAACAAAGCTCTCATCTGGTGACTTTGAGCAAGTCACTAATCTCTACTCATTGAAGACATGACATTTCTTTGTTAAAACAAAGAGAAATTACGAGCTATAAAAAAAAATCTGAAGAGCAACGATGTCAGTCTAGAGACTAGATACAGGTCATGGTCTTTGCAATTATTTGCTATACATCAGAAAGCTGGACAATGACTAGGGATGATAGAAGGAGAATTGATGCCTTTAAGCTGTGGTGCTGGAGAAGAGTATTGAATATACCATGGACTGCTAGGAGAACAAACAAGTTTATCCTGGTGAGAGTGAAGCCAGGCTGCTCCTTAGAGGCAAGGATTCTGAAGCTTCATCTGACATACTTTGGACACGTTGCAAGGAGGGACCAGTCCTTGGAGAGGGACATCATGCATGGGAGGGTGGAGAGATGGTGCAGAAAAGGAAGACCTTTGATGAGGTGGATTGATTCAGTGACTGGGGTAATGGGCATAGGTATGTCAGAGACAATAAGACTGGCACAGGATAGAGCAGGGTTTAGGGCTGATGTACGCAGGGTTGCTGAGTCGCAGGCGACTCGACACATAACAATAGCAATAAAAATCTGGATTGGGTAAATTCAGGATCTGGATTCGACAGCTGGATTAAGGTCACAAATTCAAATGTCTAGACTAAGTCATAGATCAAACTGAAAAACCAGTTGATATGTTGACACATAATGACCTTGTAGGTCAGAACCGAACTGTCCTCTGCAGTTTATAAGGCAGTAGATGTTTACAGAAACAGACTGCCTCATTTTTTTTTTTTTTTTGCATGGATCAGTGGGTGAAAACCACATAGCAGCCAAATGATTTAACCTAAGCAACACCAGTGTACCTTGAGGTGTCACAGTTATAATAAATTAGTAAAATGCCAAAGGTGTGATGATAGATGCAATGAACACTGTGATAAAAGGAAGAGATAAGACTCCATTTAGAAGAAATAGAATTAACTGGTTGTTGTCATGGAAAAATTTACCAGATTTGACAAGCCTCTTTATCTTTTTTCCTAAATGATTTATTTTCTTTTTAAAAAAATTATTATATTTTTTGTGTGTGTATTGTCAAATCGGATCGGAATGGTTCAGAAGGAGATTGTGCCACCTTCTTTAGCAGAGCATCTGGTGAACTCGAACCACCCTATACCTCTGGGATTGCAGTGCAGGTTCTTGCCACTAGGCCACCAGAGCTCCCAAGCCTTTTACCTTTTAAAAGAAGATTGTCAGTGCATATTTGTTGTGAAATCATTGATTTTGTGTGTTCGTAAGAATTTAACAAGTAGAAACATGCCTTTCGTGGAGATCTGGTGAGTAAGGGGTCAGCTACTGACCTTTATTTAGTACTAACCTAGAGATTGTCCACAACTGCCTTCTCCTCCAGGGTGGAGAACCTCAGCACTTCCAGGCTAGATGCCTGGGGGCAGACCACTTTGTGGCCACAGAGAAGATCTACTAAGGAAATTCCTTGCTTTTCTTTGTTCACTTTAATCTTTAGATATTTGAGTCATAGTTATTTTAGACATTGCCAACTTGTGCCACAGACAAGAAATGTCCAGGATTTTTTCTTTTCTTACTCAAACACTACACATCTCTTCCTACTTTTGTCACATCTCCAATGAATGAATTAACAACATAGAC
This sequence comes from Elephantulus edwardii, assembly GCF_000299155.1. NCBI lineage: Eukaryota > Metazoa > Chordata > Mammalia > Macroscelidea > Macroscelididae > Elephantulus > Elephantulus edwardii. The sequence continues at coordinate 1,776,660 of NW_006399919.1, read as the reverse complement.
AGCACGCCAGGTGACTGATATTCAAATTTTACACTACTGCATAATGCTATTTAGAACGGAAGGCTATTTTGGTAGACGGCAAAAGAAAAGGAAACTCTACTGCATTGAAACAGATGAGGGAGAGAACTGTTTAAAAGGAATATATGATTAGGTATTATTGCCATGACAGGAGTCCAGAATGAAGGCTGCATAGTGGAGTGAACTGGAA
>NW_006399919.1:1765794-1776248 GCF_000299155.1 Elephantulus edwardii | reverse complement strand
TTTATTTATTTATTTTTACTTTTCAAAGAGAAGAGCGAACTGGGGGCAGGGGAAGGGTTGGGCAGGGAGGAAAGTGTGCAACAATGGAAATCCAAAGTCTCTCTAAACTTTCATTAACATTAATAAAAAAAATCTTGGAATTGGGACTGGAGAGTATTATGCTAAGTGAACTAACTCAGTCCCATAAGGACAAATATTGTATAAAACCATTATTATAGAACATGTATGAGGATCCAAGGGGCATAGGGAAGAGTGGGAGCAGAAGGATAAGAATTGGTGGGGATGAAGATTAATCATAGGGTCATACTTGTATAACTTTCAGATGCATATGAAGACACTGATGTTCTGATGTAGCTACACCGTAGTCTTTAATGTGAAATCCTTGCTTGTTAGAACTTTAAAGAGTCCTTGATAGCTGCTTTTTTTCCATATAATATGCATTTATATTTCTTGACTTCTTCTTCCATAGGTGTTTACCGAAGATCTAGGTAAAATAAATTCTTGACAACTTCAATCTTTCCGCCCATTTATTGTAATATTGTCTATTGGTCCAGTTGTGAGGATTATTGTCCTCTTGACCCTGAGGTGTTGTACACACTGTAGTTTGATCTTTTTCAATAAATGCTTCAAGTCTTTTTCACTTTTAGTAAACAAGTTTGTGTCATCTGCATAAAGAATATTGTTGAATCTTCTTCATTATAATCCCGGTGCCATATTCTTTTTTCACAGAGTTAAGCTTCCAAATGATTTATTTAGTATACAGATTAGAATAGGTTTGGTGAGAATACACTCCCTTGCCTGACACACTTATTTTAAGATACAGTTCAAATGACTACTTGATCTGTGTAGAAGTTACCCATGAGCACAATTGAGTGTTCTGGAATTCCCATTCATCTCCATATTATCCATAATTTTATTATGATCTATACACGTAAGGATCCCACATGGTTTTGGGGTCTTCAAGGCTACCTGAGAAATGGGCAGAAGGTTTAATGCCCCCCCCAAAGTACTGAAGAACAATGGTGTCTCTCTGGAGACTAAGGTGCGTCTGATACAGGCCATGGTCTTCGCAATCACTTGTTATGCATCAGAGAGTTGGACAATGACCAAGGAGGATAGAAGAAGAATTGATGCCTTTGAGCTACTGCCAAGAAAGCAAACAGATCCATCCTAGAGAGAGTTAAACCAGGATACTCCTTGGAGGCAAGGATTCTGAGGCTCCATCTAACATACTTTGGACATGTTGTAAGGAGAGACTGGTCCTTGGAGAAGGACACCATGCTTGGTAGGGTGGAGAGACAGCGCAGGAGGGGAAGGCCCTCTATGAGGTGGATTGATTCAGTGACTGGGGTAATTGGGATGGGTGTGTCAGAGATAGTGCAGTTGGCAGAGGACAGAGCAGAGTTTAGGGCTGTTGTACATGGGGTCACTATGAGGCGTAAGTGATTTGATGGCACATAACAACAACATACACTTAACGGTGATAGAAGAATGATTGATGCCTTTGAGTTGTGGTGCTGGAGAATAGTGTTGAACATACCATGGTCTGCCAGGAGAATAAACAGATCTGTCTTAGAGAGGTTGAAACCAAGCTGCTCCCTGGAGGTAGGGATTTGGAAGCTCTGTCTCACATACTTTGGAGATGCGGTCCTTGGAGAAGGACATCAGGCTTGGAAAGGTATAGGAACAGCAAAGGAGAGGAAGACCCAGTATGAGATGGATTGACTCAGTGACTGAAGAAATAGCCGTAGGTCTGTCAGAAATGGTGAGTTGGCTCAGGATAAGGCGGGTTCTGACCTAATACATAGGGTCTCTGTGAACCTCAGGAGACTCAATGGCATATAACAACAACAACAACAACAACAAAACAAATACACATGTGCTTTTGCATAACCAAGGAAATACAAATAATCATCTTTCTAATAGTCTCTAAGTCTGACATCAGCAATAATATTCCTGCTCCAAAAGTTCTGAATCCTACTTGAATTTCTGGCAGTTTTCAGATTGAAACATTTTTAAAAGCAGGGTTTTTTTTTTTATGACATTAAGATTGTTTCATAGTTTCTGCACTTGGTTACATTATCGTTTCTAGAACAAAAGCAAATCTGGATCTCTTAAAGTCAACTGGGCAGGCGGTCTTCCAAATTTTTTGGCATGGACTAGTGGACACATCCAGGATTTCATTGGTTTGCTGACATATCTCAATTATTATTCCATCAGTTCTTGGAACCTTAATTTTTGCTAATGCCTTCTATACAGGTATGGCTTCTTCAGTCAGTACTATTGTTTTTGATGGTATACTACTTCTTGAAATGGTTCAGTGTTGACAAATTCTTTTTTTAAATTTTTTTTTGTTTTTGTGTTTGGTTTTTTTTTTCTTTTTTTTTTTTTTTTTTTATGTGTGTACTGTCAAATCGGATCTGGGCTTGCAGTGCAGCTTCTTGCCGCTAGGCCACCAGAGCTCCCCCGACAAATTCTTTTTGTCATTTCTTTTTGCATATAGTTCTTCCATGCATTCCTTCCATCTACTTTTGATGATTCTTGCTTCATTCAATATTTTGCCTGTTGAATTCTTCATTACTGCAACTTAAGACTGGGAATTTGTTTTTCAGTTCTATCATATACTGAGTATAGTCTTCTCTTTTGGTTTTCTAACTCTAGAACTTTCAACATTTATTTATAATATTTTACTTTGCCTTCTTGTGCTGCCTCTCACATCTTTCATTTCTTTCTTTTTTATTTTATTTTTTAAAAATTATTTATTTATTTATTCTTTTTATGTGTGTACCGTCAAATTGGATCTGACTGGTACAGGAGGCGATTGTTCCTCCTTCAGCAGAGCATCTGGTGGATTTGAACCGCGCACCTCTGGGATTACAGTGCAGTTTCCTGCCACTAGGCCACCTGAGCTCGCCACATCTTTCATTTCTTTCTCTTCAGTATTTCTTATCTTTGTTTTGGCTTTTTTCCATCTTTTGCAAATTTCAGAGTCTCTACTGACAGCCATATTTGTCTTTTCTTTCTTCTCTGTAATGATCTTTTTGCCTTATTCATCATATATACTGTTTTGGGTCCCTTGCAATTCTGGTCATTAGTCAAATCTATTCTTGAGATGCTGGCTTTTAAATTTATATGGGATATATTTGATATTGTATTTGGGTGTCATGGACTGTAAATATATTCTTCAGCTTGAGCTTGAACTTGAACTTCAATATGAATTTGTTTCAAAGTTGATCCCTGGCATAGTTTTGACTGGTGATTTTGAGCTTTTCCATTGTCACTTTTTACAGATTTAATAAATGTGTTTCCTACAATCTAGTGTCAAAAAGCTGTGCTGTATTCTCAAAGACACGCATTTTGACTCCACCAGCTTCCTCATGAAAGGAGGATGGGAAGTCTCCTCCCTTGTGACTTATTGCCTCTGAAAATTTGCCTGAGGGTCAGCTGTGAGTTGGTTCTAACTGAACGGCATATACTAACAACAATGTATTTTATCAAGGCAATTCCATGTATATAGTCACTATTTATGTTTTTAGATATTTAAAATGAAAGAAAATATTTGAGTATATATAAAATTATATCATGCAATCTATGGCCTCATTTCTATCACCACAGTCATGTTTTCTATCATTTCTACTTCATTGTTTCCAATTTTTGCATTCCATATTTATTTTCATTGCCAACTAGTGACCAGTTATTATTAATATACCTTGACTGTATATCTGATCAATTACAGCCTGCAAAAATTGGTGTTGTTATGTGCCATTGAGTTACAATTAACTTATAGAGGACCCTCCAGTTGGAACCAACTCATATTGGACTCTCCAGCAGATTTTCAGAGGCTATAAGTTGCATAGGAGATGATTGCTTAGCTTTCTCTTATGGAGGCATAGGTAGATTTGAACCATGTGCAATTAGCTTGGTAGTTCAGTTCCTTAATAACTAGGGAGCCACCAGAGCTCCCTAAAATAGCTGGTAAAATTTATCAATTTCTTAATGCTCAGTTTTAGAGATTGATGCTTACATTTGTTTAATAGTAACAGAATTTCTTTGTAAATATCTATCATCTATCTATCTATCTATCTATCTATCTATCTATCTATCTATCTATCATCAATCTAGCTAGCTAGCTATCGATATTATCCCATCACTGATAACATTGTGCTTCAGGGAAGATACTAAAATATTCTTTTGAATGTGATACCATTCCTTTTTAATTTTTTATTCCCAATATAGATTCAAAATGGTCATTTCCAGTTTGATTCAACTTACTGATTCATAGGACATCAATGTTTATGCATTCTGGGTTTTTTTTTACAGCTTCCAATTTTCCTCAATGCATACATTGTCCACTGCACATCCCAATGATTAATGGATGTTCGCAGTTGTTTTTCCTCATTTCAAGTTGTGCAACATCAGCAATTGAAGATCCCTCATTGGGTAAAAGCTTTCTTCTCTCACCGTCACAAAGATGAACTCCACTTTGAGGAGGCAGCTTGTCCTCACATAATACACTGCATTCTTTCTGAGTGAATTGCTCACCTTGTGGTACTTCATCAGGGAATGACACACTGCTTTTCATCAGGGTTTTGAGAGTCATCTCTTGTCTGTCATTTGGCTGTACTATGGTGGTTTACGTATTGCTGTGATGCTGAAAGCTTTGCCTCTGATATTATAAGTATTAGAAGGGGTTCCCCATCGTGAGACAGTTTTAACTGAGCTCTAGACCAAGACAGACTAACAAGCAAGAATGATCATCCACTTCTGAAACAATAAACTATGGAACACTCTATGAATAGCCTACCATACTATTAACACTAGAAAATATCAGCTATTATATTATGTGATTCCTATACTGTCTCAACTTTGGCTCTACTTGCCTAGACTGAGGTACTGTTGATTCATATGCTGAAGCGTTTGACTGAGAACTGGAATATTGATAGTTTGAATCAATTCAGCCACTAAATAGAAGAAAGACAAAGTAATCAGTTCCTGTAAAGATTACATCCTAGAAGACCGTCAGTAAAGAAGTTCTACTCTGATACATAGGATCATAATTTGTCAAAATTGACTCAGAGGCACCTAACAACAGCAATAACAGAATAAAATCCTGGTCAAATGGGGGTAAAGTGCAACAGAAGTGAAATGTCTAATGTAATTCAGACTTTCTAAAACAATTGAAGCTTGATGATCCCCAGAAACTACTGTCTTGAGGAAATCTTAAACCTTGAACTGAAACTATTCTCTAAAGTCATCTTCAACCTAATAATTTTGCTTAATTAGCAACGTATGTATTCAATGTTGTACTTTTTTAAAGATTTATTTTTAAATAATCAATTTGGCTTTTTATATAATCAAATTGACAGCAGTAATGAATTTCCTGATGAGAAGCTGAAGGGAAGAGTTTGTGAGGGAAAAGGAATTTGGAAAAGATGGCAGGAATGGCAGCGCAGAGAATGGACATGTGGAAACTGTTGAAATCTGCTGTAGTCCATGTTCACCAGAACACAGAAACAAAACTCATGTTTTTTCTCTTTGAGTGGTTCTTCAAAAACATGTATTGAAAGTATAGACAAACAGACATATTATTGTAAGCTGGCTATTATCTACAAAAGATTAGCCAATTTTACAGTTGGGCTTGCATTAACATCATTTCCTATCTAATGTTTTGTGCATTTAAAGCTGAGGATCTTTGTCAGTATTACTGGATATTTAGGTTGCAAATAGTGTTTATTAGATTAGTGTATTTCCTAACTAGACCCTATAGCAACACAACAGCCACTGTTGTAGAGGAGCTTCACCAAACACTGTCCACCATAAGTAACCATTTTCACATTTGATACATTGGTGTCATAGTGTTTAGCATCACAAAAACCATGAGTTACCTCTGTATAGCAAATGGACACATCAGTGCTATACCACTTAGAAGAATGTCTGAGCAAAAACAAATAAAACCAGGCCAGAGGGCAGCAGATTAAAATTGCCCACATTTGGCTTGGTAGCATAACTTTCTATCCACCCAAAGGTGTGTGTGTGTATATATATATATATCTTGGAAAAAAATGGTATATGCATGTAAGTGTATATGTATATATGTAATGGTAAATCCTAGAAAAAACATTTTGATTATTTGTTGTTGTTGTTATGTACCATATAGTTTCAACCAACTCACAGCTGACCATCCAACAGGTTTTGAGAGACAGTAAATCACACAAGAGGAGACTCCTTCTGCGGAGCAGCTGGTGGATTTGAACCTTGTGCCTTTGGACTGAAACACAGGTTCTTACCCCTAGGCCACTAAAACTCCATTTTAATTAGTATTTTAAAAGTAATTCACACTTCATTGCAACTTATAGCAATAAAAATAGCCTATGAAAAATATTTATGTTTCTCTGCCTCTGAATTACTAATGAAAACAGGCAGGATGGAATGTACTTCCACAAAACGCTATTTGTTTTAGAAGAACTTAATGAAGGTTATTCTTTTTGTAAAAGATGTGCCAGCATTGTTAATTTTAACATCTTGAGAAGTAGTAATCACATTGAAGTGTTTAACACGGTACGTTAGAGCCAGAGGCCATAAATTCTATTGATTCCAGATTTTGAGTTTTGAATAGCCCGAATATCCCACTATTAAAGCAAATACTACAGAGTATTTTATAAACAACTTTTAGTGGTTTCTGCAAATATGGATTCAATTACTTTTGAATGGGTCTTACACTAAGAATTTAGAATTCAGGCCAGTTTGCAGTAAACTTTCCAGTTATAAAAACATTACATGGTTGTCTTTTGTACAGCATAAAAACAAAACATTAAGATGTGCCTTTTCTCATAAATTTTTTTTTGGGTCTTAATGTAAGTGACTCTTAAATCAAGTTAAGAACATAACTGAGTACTGAGAGGTAGGCAAAAACACTGCATATGTATACCATTTTGACTCTTGTGTTTTGATTTAACACTGATAGGATTTATCACACCTAATTGTTCCTCTTCATGACATGTCCATGGTGGTGAGTTCTCTTTATTATTATCCAATCCCAAGCCAAACCTTCAGCTGTCAGACTGTGGCTTACAGCAAGCCTATAGGATAGAGTAGAGAGGCCTGTAGGCTTCTCCAGGCTGTAATCTTTATTGAAGCGAATGGACTCATCTTTCTCTTACAAAATAGCCAGTAGGTTTTAATTACTGATCTTTTGAGAAGTGACTGGATTCTTTAACCATTGGGATCTGTTATTATGAATAACCAAGGATCTGTTATTATGCTGTCATAAAGAATATTTTTGTAATGACACTGACTTTAATTTCAATTAATAACTCATGCTTTATATTTTTTCCCACGAGTTGTATGTTTCCATTAAAATAAACTTTGTTGTTATTATTGTCGTTATGAACCGTTGAGTTAGAACCAACTCCAGTGGATTTTCAGAAGCAGTGAATTGCACAGGAGGAGATTGCCCATCGTTCTCCCACAGAGCAGTGAGTGGATGCCTTTTTGGTTGGCAACACAACTCTTTGCCACTAAGCCACCAGATTTCATTAAAATAATGTTTAGGGGACAGTAAAATTTAAATAGAAAACCTTAAGAACTGTAAACATGGTTCAAAATTGGGACGCGTGTACGCCAGGGATGCATCCTATCTCCATACCTTTTCAACCTATATGCAGAACAGATTATCCGGGAGGCTGGGCTCTATGAGAAGAAATGTGGGATCAAGATTGGTAGACGATTTATCAACAACCTGCATTATGAGGATGACACAACCCTGCTTGCTGAAACTGAAGAGGACCTGAAGCACCTGCTGCAGAGTGTCAAGGACTGCAGCCTACAATATGGATTGAGGCTCAATGCCAAGAAGACAAAGATTCTCACCACTGGACCAATTGGCAGCATCAGGATGGTTGGTGAAGAGACTGAGATTGTACACAGCTTTAGTTTGCTTGGCTCCACAATCAACAGTCTTGGCACCAGCGGCCAGGAAATTAAAAAGCGCATTGCCATGGGAAAATCTGCTGTTAGGGACCTCTCCAAAGTACTGAAGAGCAATGGTGTCTCTCTGGAGACTAAGGTGCGTCTGACACAGGCCATGGTCTTCGCAATCACTTGTTATGCATCAGAGAGTTGGACAATGACCAAGGAGGATAGAAGGAGAATTGATGCCTTTGAGCTGTGATGCTGGAGAAGAGTATTGAGAATACCATGGACTGCTAGGAAAACAGTTTTGTCCTGGAAAGGGTTAAACCAGGTGGCTCCTTGGAGGCAAGGATTCTGAGGCTTCGTCTAACATACTTTGGACATGTTGTGAGGAGAGACCAGTCCTTGGAGAGGGACATCATGTTTGGGAGGGTGGAGGTTACAGCGCAGGAGGGGAAGGCCCTCTATGAGGTGGATTGATTCAGTGACTGGGATAATTGGAATGGGAGTGTCAGAGACAGTGCGATTGGCACAGGACAGAGCAGAGTTTAGGGCTGTTGTACATAGGGTCGCTGTGAGTCGCAAGCGACTCGACAGCACATAACAACAACAAACAACATGTCCTCACTGCAGTGTGGTGGTGGTGTTGTTTTTCTTAAGTGCCATCAAGTTGCAGGCGACTCATAGCGAACCTATGAATGAAAGTCCCGGACACCCCTGTATAACTTTTTTCCTTTCTCCAGGTTCTTAGGGTTTCCAGAGGCAAGTTATTGTGAAAGTGGATGCCACTCTGGCTTCCAAGCTTGTTTTAATCGGGGAGCTTCACCGAACACTGTCCACCATGGGTAACCATTCTTGCATTTGACTCATCAGTGTCACAGTGTTTGGCTTCACAGCAACCACGAGTTAACTCTGTACAGCAAGTGGACATACCAGGGTTACACGACCTAGAAGAATATTTCACCAAAAACAATTAAAGGCTTTTGTCCGAGGGCCCGATAGGATTTTAAGCTAGGGCCTGGAGCATGCTCTGCCGACTCGACTCCACCCTTACTTAGCCTTACCTAAAGGTCAGGGCCACTCCTCTACTTTTGAAGGCCAAAAAGGACAGCAACACACAACGCGAAAGATGCCAGTAACTTCCCTTGCCTGACTGTCACCAAGGGGAGCTGCCATGGAGACGCCAGCCGTCCCACCAGCTTAGCCAGCTGGCTTCCAGAGTGTAGAGAGACTCCAGTCCCAAGCCTCATGAAGGATTTTAAGCTGGGGTCTGGAGCCGGCTCCACAGGCTCAACCCCAATCTTACTTATATTTAAGATACCCTGTAGTATCTTAAATATAACAGGGACATAGTCTATACCTGTTAGATGAATAAATGAAGTTCATAAGCTTAGAAAAGACTATGCTCAATAAATAGTGAATATTGTTGTAATTGTGAACCCTAGAGTCAGGACAGACCCATAGCTGACCCTCCGCAGATTTTCAAAGGTGGTTAATTGATCCGGAGGAGATTTCCCTTCCTTCTCCCACGGAGTTGCTAGTGGATTGGAACAGCGTGCCTTTGGGGTTGCAGTGTATCTTCTTGCCACTAGGCTACCACAGCCCCTTAAATAGTGAATATATGGTCTAAATTTCTTTCCAGTTCTACAATGTAAACTATTTTAGTAATGTATACTCGTGTACTCTTCCAAGCATGACGCCTTTCTCCACAAACTTGTCCATCTTGACCAGGTGCCCAAAGTATGTGAAACTGAGCTTCAAAATCTTAGCCTCCAAGGAGAAACTTGGTTTTGCTCTCACCAAGACAGATCTATTGGTTCTCCAATAAATACCATGGTGGTCCATGGTATGTTCAAGACTTAGGTGTGTTGAAGTCAGGGAGACTGGCTCGGGATAGGGCAGGGTTCAGAGCAGTTGAGTCACTGTGAGTTATAGGCAATTCGACAGTACATGACAACAACATATTTGTGTACAAATGCAATCACAAATATAATACAGTATAAATATAACAAACATAACAACAACATTAGTATTGCTGTCGAGTTGAGCAGGACTCACAGTGACTCTATGAACAAAAGACCTAATGAATTTCTATAATTATCATCGTTTCTCCAACTTCATAGAGTTGCCAGAGGAATGTGGTTTAGGAAGTGGTTGCCACTCCTGCTTCCAAACCTGTTTTGCAACTGGGAGCATCATCAAATACTATCCACAATGGGAAACCATTATGGTATTTGATACCCCAATGGCATAAGGTGAAGCATCACAGCAAATCCAGGTTACTTCATACAGCACATTTGATAAGGAGTGATGTGCAAAGTGGAAGAGTGTTCCTGCAGATAGAACAGCACTAGTCTCATTTAGCAGTGGTTAAGTGTCATCGAGTCAAATACAACTCAGAGTTAGCTTTGCACAAAAGACCTGAACTTTGTTCTATTACTAACATAATTTCTGTACATTTATAGAGTTTAGAGAGTTTGCAGAATTTCCAGAGGCATATTTAGTATAGTTTAGTATAGTATAGTATAGTATAGTATAGTATA
>NW_006399919.1:1752844-1761448 GCF_000299155.1 Elephantulus edwardii | reverse complement strand
CTCATGGTCTCTGACACACATACATATTATATATACATATATGTATATATATGTATATATGTAGTTTATTGTCAATTGGAACTGACCCAATGCTGACCCTTCAGCAGTTTTCACAAGTATTAAACTGTGTGGGAGGAGATTACCTATCTTTCTGCCATGGAGCAGCTGGAGGATTTGAACATTGGCAGTGTAATTACTTACCACTTATTTACCAGCATTCTCTCCATGTATCTGCCTGTCTGTCTATCTATCTATCTATCTATCTATCTATCTATCTATCTATCTATCATCATCATCTGTCTTATCACATTGACTACAACGCATCTCAGTCACTGCATCAAATGATCTTGTGTGGGTCTTCTCTTTGCCGATCCTCCATTTTCCCCTAGTATGTGGTGTTTATCCAAGGATTGACTTCTCCTGAAGACATGCTCACAGTGTATGCAAAACTGACCATCTTTGCCTCTAAGAAGTACGCTGCTTGACTTCCTCTAAGACAGACTTGTTTGGTTTTTTTGTTGTTATTGTTGTTGTGTACCTTAGAGTCAGAATCGAACCCATAGCTGACCCTCCAGTGCATTTTCAGGCAGTTAATTGCATGGGAGAGGACTGCCCATCCTTTTCCTGCTACTTTTTTGTTTGTTTTTTTGTAGTCCATGGTATATGCATTATTCTTTGCCAATTTAAAGGCATCGATTCTCCTTTGGTCTTCCTTATTCATTGTTCCAAGTTTCAGATGCATAGGAAACAACTGCAAATACCATGGATTAAGTCAAGTGCATTTTAAGCTTTATACTGTTATCTTTGCACTTTAAAGTGGTCCCTAACAGTGAATTTCCTCAATGTAACATGTCTTTTGATTTCTTTTTTAAAAATTTTTTATTGATTTAAACACAATAATTGATAAACATATACTAGGTTTCACTTATTACAGTCATTCATTAATTACACAGTTTTAAACATTTTTTTAAAAAGCTCTTTTTCCCCCCTCAGTGATTTCCTTCTTTCCCCACCTTCATCCCTCCTCCCCACTTCCCTTCCATCTTTGAACATTTATATACAATTTACTAGTTATCATATTTTTACAATTATGGACGTATGCAGTATTTGTCCTTATGAGACTAAGTTAGTCTCAGCATAATGCTCTCTAGCCTCTCCCATAGTATTTTTTTGAAATCAGTGCTGCATTCTGTCATGTGAATGTACTGCAGTGTGTTTTGATTTCTAGACTGCTGCTACCAGTGAGGTTGATTGTTCAACCAAGTGAAATGAAATAGTTGACAACTCCAGTGTTGTCTCTATCAGTCATGATGTTGCCTATTGGACCAGTGCTAAAATGAAATAGTTGACAACTCCAGTGTTTTCTCTGTCAGTCATGACTTTGCCTATTGGACCAATTTTTGATGCTGAGATATAGCCTATATTGAAGGCTATAATTTTTGATCTTCAGTAAATGTCACAAGTCATATATATATGTCACAAGTTTATATATATAATTTGATTTACATGTTCACTCAGAGCTTTTACAAGATACAATTAAATAATCAACTATACATTCTAGTTGTATCACATCTGCTAGCTCTTTGTTTACATCTTCAGCTTTTTTAAAAAAATTGAGATAAAAGTGTTCTCTTATCATTATGAGCAGTATTATAACCATTTTCTAGGAGAAGGCTAAAATCATGCTATAAACATCTATTAATAATAGACTTGTGTATTGTATGAAATATGAATCTAGGAAAATTGGAAATAGTCAAACTGAAACTGAACATATAAAAGATCTTTTTTTTACTCATTGTTTTTGAAGTGGAATGTGTAAAGATGGATTTCCTACTTCTTGTTGCACACCATTGAGTTAGAACTGATTTATAGCTGATCTTCCAATGGGTATTTAGATGATGTAAAGTGCAAGAGAAGAAATTACCTATCTTTCTTTTCTTTAGAACAACTGGTGAATTTTAATCACAAACCTTTGGGTTGGCAGCATAGTTCCTTCTCTGTAGGCCACTTGTTGTTAAGTATCATTAAGCTAAGTGTGACTCATAGCAACAGTGTGAACAACAAACCTTATCCCTGTCCTATCCTGGGCCATGCTCATAATTTCTAACATACTTGAGCTCATTGCTGTGGTCACCATGTCAATCCATTTGTTGAGAGTCTTGCTCTCTTTCTCTAATCCTCCACCTTTCCAAGCATGATGTTCCTTTCCAAGGAGTAAGATGAAATCATTGACAGTATCAATCTTTGATCCATGTACTGTGATATTGTTTATCACTCCAGTGGTGAAGATTTTTGTTTTCTAGATGTTGAGGTGTAATCCATACTGAAGGCTGTAGTTTTTGATCTTCTGCAGTAAGTGTTTCAAATCCTCCTCACTTTCAGCAAATAAGATTGTACCATCTGCATAATACAGCTTATTGATACATCTTTCTCAGATCCTAGTGTCACATTTTTCTTTAAAGAGCCCAGCTTCTTGAATGATTTGTTCAGCACACAGATTGGACAGGTATGGAGAAAGGATACAACCTTGGCCCACACCTTTCCTGACTTTGAACTATGCAGTGTTCTGTTCGGACAACAGCTTCTTGGTCTAGGTATAGACATTGTATGAGCATACTTAAGTGTTCTGGGATTCCCATTCTTAACAATGTTAGCCAAATAGTCATGATCCACACAGTCAAATGCCTTTGCATAGGTAATAAAGCACAAATAGATGACTTGATGGCATGTAACAACAACATTTTCTGCTTTCAATCAGGATCCATCTGACATCAGCAAAGATACCCTTGGTGCCACAGCCTCTTCTAAATCTAGCTTTAACTTCTGGCTGTTCTCTGTAAATGTACTGTTCTGCACTTTTTGTATGAGTCTTAGCAATAGTTTGCTTGCATGTGATATTAATTATATTGTTCAATGATTTCCATATTTTATTGGATTACTTTTCATGGGAATAGAAATAAGCATGCATCTCTTCCAGGTAGTTAGCCAGACAATTGTCCTCTGAATTGTGTGCCGTCGAGTTGGAACAGATCCATCTTAGTGAGATAAAATGGACTGTATTAAGAATATTGAATGAGACTACCACACAGGGGTTGTACAGTGCCAGGAATGACAAATTGGAGAATGGTGTCACATTCATTACCAAAAGGAAAATGTCAAGGTCTGTGCAGAACTCTAATTCTGCCAGTACAGTCAAAGACTGTTTGCACTTAAGGAAGACCTATTAATATGATTATTATTTAAATTCATGTAATAACTACTAAAGACAAAGATGAAGAATTCTTTTCAGGTTGCAAGTCACCCAACATGCAATCAAGATGTATTAATTACAGCTGGTGGTTGGAATGCAAAATTTGAACCAATGAAGAGGTTTGGTAGTTAGAAAAGAGGATCTATGTCCTATAAGTGAGGCTAGAGGTTGCAGAGTGAAATTTTGTTTGACCAATGATTTAATTATTGCAAATGTTTTTCTTTATTTTTCATTTTTTTTCCTAAAAACATAATAACGGCTCTTTACCTGGACTTTGCTGGATGGAATATATAGGAGTCAAATGGACTACATCTGTGGAAAGAGAAGTTGGACATATTCAATGTCAGAACAAGATGAGGGATCACTATGGACTAAATCATCCATTACTCAGGTACAAGTTCAAAATAGAAGCTAATGAAATAGAAAATAAATCTATAAACTCCGAAATAGGAACTTGAGTATATATTACCTGAATTAGAATTAGTTTAAAAAGTAGATTTGTTGCATTGAATACTAATAACTGTAGATCAGACAAATTGTTTAATCATGTGAAAGGAATCATGCGTGAAGAAATGGCAATGTAATGAAAACAGGAAATGAAAGACCCAAATGGCTATCAGAAAAGACAAAAACTTGCCACAGAATGTAGAAAAACTGAAGTGAAAGGAGAAAGAGATAAAATAAGAGAGACGAACAAACAGAAAACCTCAAAGTGTACCTTGGAAAAACAAATCAAAGTTTATAATGAAATATCCAAAGACCTGGAGTTAGGAAAGCAAGAGAAAATAATCCATTTGACTTGTTACTTTCTCAAGCTGAAGGAACTGGAAAACAAACCTTGAACTGCAATAGTGAAAATTCTATGGGCAAAATGTAGTATGGCAAGGAATCATCAAAAGAAGCTGGGCAACATCCACAGTGTCACTATGCCAAAAAGATATGTTTAATAGTGAATGATAAAGAATTAATGATACTGAAAGAAAATGGAAACAAAAGAAGAAGTTCTGACTGCACTGAATTAATTGGCAAAAGTAAGGATCTAGGAGTTGAGGGAGTATCAGCTAAGATGTTTCAACAAACAAAAGCAGTCCTTGATGCAATGCTGAGCAAATAATTCAAGTAGATAGACAATACAAAAAAGAATATGGCCTCAGGATTGGAGGAATTCTCATCAACAACCTAAATTTGCAATTGACACAACTCTGCTTGTTGAAAGTGAGAAGGACCTGAAGCGCTTGGTGCAGATCAAAGATTTCAGCCTTCAATATGGATCATATCTCAATATCAAAGAAAAAAATTCTTACCTTTGGACCAATATGCAACATCAGATTGATGAAGAAAAGATTGAAACATGTTGACGGTTTAATCTTATCTGGGTCCACTATTGCCAGCAGTCAACATATCAGGAGACATATTGCTCTGGGCAAATCTGTCAGGTACCTCTCCAAATTACCGAGGAGCATAATATGCCAATTTGAGAACTAAGATGTGCCTGATTCAGATCATGGTCTTTTCAATCACTTGGTATGAATCTGAGAGCTGAACTACAAATAATGACAGAGGTCGAATTGATGCCTTTGAGCTGTAGTGTTGGAGAAGAATATTTACTGTTCCATTGACTGCCAAAAGAATGAACAGGTGTATTTTGTACAACATGAAGCTATAGTGCTCCTTGGAGGCAAGGAGGCTGAAGCTTTATCTCTCATACTGTGGGCATGGTATTATAAGAGGGTGTTCCTTGGGCAAGTACAGCATGCTTGAAAACGTTGAGGGTTAAGAGAAGCAAGGAAGACCCCCAATGAGAAGGATTGATAGAGTGACTGCAGCAATGAGCTCAAGTGTATGAGAGATGGTAAAGATGATACAGGATAGAACAGGGTTCAGATCTGCTCTTCATAGTGTCACCATGGTTCATACTCACCTGGATGGCACATAACAACAAGAATAGCAACCATCCAGTTGGCTAGGTTTCTGTTTTCTAAATTTTGTGTTTAAAATAATGTGCATCAGAATCGAATCCTTTCTCCATACTTTGGATATGTTATCAGGAGGGATTAGTCCTTGGAAAAGGACATAATACTTGGTGGAAGACTAGTTAAAGAAAGAAAAACTCTTTAAAAACCAAGATAGACTGGCACCGTGACTGCATTGATGGGCTTAAGCAGAATGGAGATTGTGGAAATGTTGCAGGGATCAGGATGGGTTTTATTATCTCAAATATAAGGTGGTTGTGAGTTGGAGTTATCATTGTGAAAACTAGATGGCATAATATATGTGAAGTAGGGCTGGCAAGTAGCAAGTACTAAATACATGTTAATTACTCTGTTATTGCAGTAGAATTGTACATCTACAAGAGTATTGTGATTTCAGGTAGGTAGTCATTTACATCTGATTAGTTTCTCCAAAGTACTTAAGAGCAATGATGTCAGTTTGGAGACTAAGGTGTGCCTGATCTGGGCCATAGTCTTTACAATTACTTGCTATGCATTAGAAAAGTGGACGATGACTAGGGATGATAGAAGGAGAATTGATGCCTTTGAGTTGTGATGCTGGAGAAGAGTGTTGAATATACCATGGACTGCTAGGAGAACAAATAAGTTGTCTTAGAGGAAATGAATCCATGCTGATCCTTGAAGGCAAGAATTCTGAGTCTTCCTCTGACACTTTGAATATGTTGCAACTTACTAGTTGCGGTTTATTTACTCCTTGGAGAGGTATATCATGCTTGGAAGGGTGGAAGAACAGCACAAGAGAAGAAGACCCTTAATGAGATGGATTGATTCAGTGACCTGGGGCAAGGGGTGTAGATGTGTCAGAGACAATACGATTGGCATAGGATAGAGTAGGGTTTAGAGCTGTTGTATATAGGGTTGCTATGAGCCACAGATGACTTAACAGCACATAACAACAACAACATGTTACACTTCCTAAAGAAGTAATATTTACTCTTCTGTAGGGTTTTCCAAGTTTCAATCTTTATGGAAGCAATATGTTACATCTTTACTCCACAGACTGGCTGGTGTGTCCAAACTGCCAACTTACTGGCTGGAAGTTAAATGCTTAACCACTGTCCTAAACAGGGCTCCTTTATTGTTGATCATCAGTAAGATTTCCTAATCTTTGCAAAAAGGACTGGGGGTGGGGTGGTGGATGGGAGATAGGTAATTGTGCAACAATGAGTGAATATTTAAAAAAAAAGTGAACTGGGGAGGGGGAAAGGGAGGGTGAGGGAGTAAAATGTGCAACAATGAATGGATGAAAATCTAAATTTTCTGTAAATTTTCATTAAAATAACAATTAAAATTTTATTTTAAAAAAAAAGTGCAAAATGAGACAATGATTTTTGATACCTGAATCTCTAGCCAGTTATGTGACTTTAGTTGAATAATAAGACCCTTACTCAGTGTTGGTGGGAGTGTAAAATGGTGCTATCACTATGAAGGGCTGTATGGCACTTTGGGAGTGTAAAATGGTGTGATCACTATGGAGGGCTGTATGGCACTTTCTCAAAAAGTTGCAAATAGAAATACTGTTTGACTCAGCAATTCCACTACTGGGAATATACCATAAAGAAACCATAACTGACACCCAAGCAGATATATGCACAGCCATGTTTATTTCAGCTATGTTCACAATAGCAAAGAGTTGGAAACAACCCAAGTGCCCATCAACAAATGAATGGATAGAAAAGCTGTGGTATATTCACACAATGGAATACTATGCTGCATTGAAAAACAAGGAACTCATGGAATATTATACAAAATGGGTGACCCTGGAGGACATTATGCTGACTGAACTATCTCAGTCAAAAAAGGACAAATATTGCATAGTGCCACTGTTGTAAAATGGGACTGACATCGGGGTTGAGGGGAGACTGAAGAAGAGGGGATAAATAATGTACACTGCATTGGAACAGATGAGGGAGAAAATGGTTTAAAAGGGATATATAATTAGTTATTATTGTCATGGAAGGAGTCAAGAATGAAGTCTTCATAGTGAAGTGGACTTGGGGGGAGGGATTGTACAACAATGAAAGAATTTTACTAATCAAAGAGAAGAGTGAATGGGGGAAGGGGTTGGCAGGGAGAAAAGTGCAACAATGAAGTAATGGAAATCCAAAGTCTCTGTAAACTTTCATTAAAGTTAATTTTAAAAAAGATTAAAGAAGTACACTTTTGGCTCCCCAGTTGTTTTTCAAATGAAAGCTTGGACAAAATAAGCTCAGGATTGACATTTTTGTCATTGGAACTCATTTTAGTAATTTAGTCCTGCTACAGCAGTGATACCATAAGTGAATGGCTTTGTAGAACAGAAACTTATTTTCTCACAGTCCATAAGGTTAGAAGTCTAGAGTTAGGATACCTGCTCCCCACTCAGGAAAAAAGACTTTTTCTCTGTGCAGGCATTGGGGTAGGGTCCTTGTGCCCTTTTAGCATATGGTTTCCCTGTGTTCCTTGGACATCTCCATATGATTTAGCATTAATCTCCTCTGGATCCAGAGCATGTGTTCTCCTTCCAGTTTTTCTTTCTGGATTATAGTAAAGCCTGTCTTTCTGTTTATTTTTGTCCTACTTCTTGTAAAAGATGAAAGATGCATATATGAACTTTGTAAGAAAACAAGTATAAAAGGAAAAAAAAAGAAAAAAAAAACCCGAAGGAGATCACACACACACACACAGAGACAGAGAGACAGAGACAGAGACAGAGAGGTGATTCAAGGTTCAAGGGTAACGGTTATGGTTTTTGTAGGATTGGTGACTTGAGTCACTCCCTCTTAAAAGACCATGAGTCAAGATAGAAGCCACCTCCATCTGCCACATTAAAATCTAGCCATCAGGAGCCACAGATAGGCAAGGGAGTAGAGAGGAAGCTCCCACTCACTTGCTTTAAGTGTGGATCTGAAGGACACTTGGCCAAGGGTGGCCCAATCAGGTCCTCATGGCTGACAGGACTGACAGGCCCCAGCTCCCAGCTGGAAACAAAGGAGGATGCTTCAGTGATTTACATCCTCCCAGAAGAGCTGTGAGTGAGCGAGCATTAACTTACTGGTAAGCATATTCGTTTTCTCCTGGACACAAGTACCTACTATTTGGTCCTAAAAATCTTCTGAGGTCCCAACTCTTCTCACTATTTCTTAGTCGTTGGAATTGATGGAAAACCTCATAAGCAGCTCCTTACTTCACCTCTGCCTTGCATGCAGACTTCCGAGTTGGAAAACAACCCAGTGGTAGATGGAATTTGTTCCAGGACTTAAGAACAATAAATGACATAGTTGAGCCTCTACATCTTGTGGTTCCTAACCTTTATACTGTACTAGACAAAGTGCTAGTCAATAGGCCTTTTATTGTAAGAAC
>NW_006399919.1:1750501-1752286 GCF_000299155.1 Elephantulus edwardii | reverse complement strand
AAAAGGTAGCCATCAGGATTTATAATTCATGTCACAAAATGGAAAAGAATTACATCAGATCACAAAATGGAGGACAAACCTTACAATTTTAAGAATTATAGCCTAGGCAGAATTATGCATAATTCTTTGGTACAAGATTTAGTTGATAAGAACTTACTCTTGAGACTTGTGGACAAGCTTGATCTTGGCTATTTGTCATAGATCTTGTCGACTATCATTCTGATAATGGTCAAATGTATAACTGTCAGTTATTATAATGTGAAAAGTAAAACTTGCGACAATCTGGTCTCTTTTGATAGTATTCAATTTGTTTTCCTGTGTATTCAAAGTTCGTTGTTAAGGGGACAGATTTGGAATACAGTCTAAGAGTGAGCTGCTCATATCATGCGCCTTTGAATGTCTCTTTTTCTCTTTTGACCTGTGTGACCTGAATTTTAGAAAAGACTCAAACACTGATATCATTTTCTTTAACTTTATCTTATTGTGATTTTAATGAAAGTTTACACAAAAGTTGGCTTTTCATGCATTTATCGTTGCATATTTTCTTCCCTCCCCATCCCTTCCCCCTTACCCAGTTAACCTTTTTTATACCTTTTTTCCTGTTACACGTTATCTTCCCTCTCTCAATTTTCTTCTTCCCCAGCCCACCTAGTATTTCATTTCTTCTTCCACACTGTTGTCATACGTATGATGCCTCATCATATATTCCTTTCAGACATTTCTTGCCTTTATCTGTTCTATTGCAGTGTTCATTATGTATCCATTTCCCCCATTCCTTCCCCATTCTCCATGTCTGGCCTATTTTATAACAGTGGTTTTATACAGTATTTGTTCTTTTGTGACTGAGTTATTTCACTCAGCATAATGTCCTCCAGGATCCTCCATGTGTGTAATGCTTTATGAGGGTATTATTTTTTTAAATGCTGCATAATATTCCATTGTGTGAATGTACCATAGTTTTTCTACCCATTCATTTCTTACCAGGCATTTGAGTTGCTTCCATCTCTTTGCTATTGTGAGTAATGCAGCAATAAACATGGGTGTGTATATGTCTGTTTGAGTTGTGGCTCTGGTTTCTTTAGGGTATATTCACAGTAATAGAATTACTGAATCTGTTTCCAAATCTTTGAGAAAGCACCAGACCACCTTCCGTAGTGGCTGTACCATTTTACACTGCCATCAACAGTGAATAAGATCTCTAATGTCTCCACAACTTTGCCATCATTTGTTATTTGTTGTTCTGTTGAACTTTGCTATTGTTGCTTGGGTGAGATGATACCTCATAGTTGTTTTGATTTGCAACTCTCTACAGTTTTGAAAATTTCTTCATGTGTTCGCCATCTGAATGTCTTTTTCGGTGAAGTGTCTATTCATATCCTGTAGCCATTTTGTGATTGGGTTGTTTACCTGTTTCTTCTTGAGGTGCTGAAGTATTCTATAAATTTTAGCTATAAGTCATTGCTATATGTCATCGCTAAGCATTTTTTCCCGGTCTGTGGGTTTTCTTCTTACCCTATTGGAGCAGCTCTGTGATGTGCATAGAGGTTTGATTCTTAGAGGGTCCCATTCATCTATTTTGTTATTTCCCACAAGGAATCTTCATATTCACTGTAACCATGTAAAGATTATATATATAATCTTAATAATATAATATAAAATATATAATAAATAATAATGCTGCTGTTGTTGTTGCTATGTGCCGTCGAGTCGCTTGTGACTCATAGTGACCCTATGTACAACAGCCCTAAACTCTGCTCTGTCCTGTGCCAATCACACTGTCTCTGA
>NW_006399919.1:1740338-1748530 GCF_000299155.1 Elephantulus edwardii | reverse complement strand
TAATATTATATAATATAATATTATATATTATATAACATTATATATATTTTTTAAACAATGGCACATTTACCTAGAAAGTGTATTTTTAATCCAGAGAGTGAAGTGAGCCCAGAAAAATAAGCAAAGGATGACAACTAATGAATAAACCTTTTTTTTGGAGATGAAGACAGGTCTGTTGCACCCTGTTAAAGCTGTTGCCAGGCAACATATATTTTCACAGTAAACAGTCATGAGTCAGATAACTAATGGAGTTGCTGAATTGGCAAATGTAGCTGTTCTCAGGCGACTTTTACAGGGCACAGAATGTTCACAATCCTTCGCACCACATCAGGAATTCATCTCTTCTTGTAACAACTTCTTTGAACCGCATCATTTGTTTTTGAGTCTTCGTGGGAATTCCCAGTCTGTCTCTCTGAATCCCTCTTTATCGTGCAGTAATCCGGGATACAGATGCAGATCGGGAACGCATTCTTCACGGTCTGGGGCTGGGAGAATGTGGGCTTCCCATCTCAGGTGTGGAATGTTCAGGTTCTGTGGATGAGTTTATAGTTAGGAAAAGCCAGCACAGTGAAAAAATGATTTGGTGAAGAAAATATATTTTTTTTCTATTTTTTTTTAAACCCCACTAGTTTATTTAGAGAACTCTTTGTTCATAGAAAAGCCAAAAACATTGAGCTCAAATGTCATCTCTCTTCTTGGTAATTAGGCAGGATGCATCAGGAATAGTGATTGTCTTCTGGAAGACAGAATGGGATGGCCGAGGACCACCCACCCCTATGTTACAAGAACAGACTGAAAAAGCAGATTTGTGAACAGTCACTTGCTGTCAGATATTCCTGGCAGAAATACAAAAACATACTTCTGTCTCAAATTTATGGCGCTGTAATGTGTTCCCTCTCAGCTTTCCACATCGTTTCCATTGCCAAATGTGACCAAAGCATAATCACAGGGACTAAACAAATTAAATGTTCAGTTAAAGACAAGCACCAACTCTCCCCCCCCCCAAAAAAAAAAGAGTAGGGGAAAGAAAAGGCCCCAGATTGATACTAAATTAATGTCATCTCAGACGTCTCCGTCCAAGAGCTCACAGCCAGGATTTTAAAGTGCTGCTCTAGTGGTGCCATGTGACTGCGACCAGGGGGCTGTCCCTCCTGCAGGCTGAGGACGCCTCCTCTGGGCTTGCACAATCACCAGCATGAGCGGCCAGAAAACATGCCCTCAGATAGTTCTTAGCTTACATTTTAAATGGCATTGCATATTTTAAGAGAACAAGATAAGCCTCATAATAACCTTGAATATAAATAATATTTTAATATTGCACACTTAGTCTCACATACTTTGGGCATGTTATTAGGAAGGTCCAGTCTCTGGAAAAGAACATCATACTTGGAAAAGCAGGTCAATGAAGGGAAACGGACTCTGAATGAGGCAGATTGGCATACTGTGTGGATGGTGCAGGACCAGACAGGATTTCCTTCCGTTGAACAGAGTTCTGCTCTTTGGCAAATAATGACAACAACGACATGCTTCCCATGTTTGTTGAAAGGATGAAGCATTTTTTACTGTTTAAAGGAAGCTGCTTCCCTCCATCTGTACATGTTAAATGGCACATCTTAAAACATGTTTTCAAATACTTAGTGTCTTGTTATTATCTATTTTTCAGTTTGTGCTAATTTTCAAAATTTAATCGTGTCAGATAATATGACAGTGTACTACTTAAGAACTAATTAAAGTTACAAAACAAAATCCTGGTGAAACAAAAATGCTTTCCCTCTACATTTGCACAGATTCTAGAGCTGGGTACAGCATTTAGGGTTGCTATATTATCATTATTCTATCATACAACCATAAAAACTAAGAAAAAACATAAAATTTCTTATTAATCATGCTAGTTGACTAGCTGATTCTGAAATACAAATCTTCCATCCTTTAGATTTAGCCCTACTTGCATATGTTTCTGCCTATATGTAATATAGAGTTGAAAACACAAATTAAAGTGCACTGTCTCAAAAATTTTGATAGGAAAGAACAAAGAAACAATGACATTTTACACAAAAGAAGTTTAATTTAGTATTTTTTTCCTTTGCCTATCTTAACATCAACATTTATTTAGGAATGGACTGTATCTAAACATTTGTCTTAAAAATAAAAAAAAGTTACCTATAGACCCATAAATATCAGGTACTTGTATTTCACACATTTGTGTAGTGATTTGTTCACCCAATATTAAGAATAATCATGACTTGTTGAATAATACTTTTTCTTTTGAATTTCAGAAATTTAAAAAGTAGATAATTAAAGATAATTTAAAATATTAAAGTTCTGTTAGTGGTTGACATAGATTTGTTGATCACTCTTAGGAAATACAATTATTATCTGTATATTAAAAACCGATTATTGAGTTCTGTGCAGCATTTGAGTTTTTCTAGAGCAAAATATTACCGTTTTCTTGAATTATCAAGAGGTCTACTGTGCACCTGGTATATGCATTATTCATCTCAATGTAATAGTCTTAGACAAGGTACTAGATTTATTCACCAATGAAATGGAGGTAGATACTTGCTGTATACATTCATATGGGAAAAATGAAATCAGTTAAAGCAACTTTAAAGGAATTATGAATCACCATACAAATATAAAAAAATAATAAATTATTATGTTCCCTATATGTAAGTGTAAAGGAATCAAAAGACAATGTTGGAGTTCTCTTTTAAAAAAATATTATTTTATATTGGTTTGCATACAAAATTAGTATATATTATTTTTCATTAATGTACTTTGTGTTTCACACATTTTTTTTCATTCACCTTTTGAATCTTATGATTGTTCCCATTCACTGAGTTTTAGGAAATTAATCACCATTGATCTATGCCTTCTATAACTCTTTCTGTTCAGGTCCCCACTGGATCTTTCTTTATTCCTTCATCTCCTCCCTCCACCCACTAAACTCTGAGATCTCATGATTTTTCTCCTTCCCTATGTTCAGCCCCCTGTTCTCACCCCATTCCCCCTTGGACGCTGATACACACCCTGCTAATCATCTTCTTATTTTAAAAATAGTCATCTTATGTAGTATTTGTCCTTATGAGACTGACTGGCTTAGTCACTCTGCATAATGCTCTCTAGACTCTCCCATGTTAGATAGCATTTTCTGAAATCATTAATCCTGAGTGTTACCGTAGTATTCGATTGTGTAAATGTATCACAATTTCTCAATCCATCCATTTATTGATGCACATTTGGGCTATTTCTATTTCCTTGCTATTGTGAATAATGCTGCTGTGAATATCTGCATATAAATCTGTTTATGTCTCAGTCCTATTTTCCTCAGATTATATTCCTAGCAGTGGAATAGCTGGATCATATGGAATTTTTATGTTTAGCTTTTTTGAGGAAACGGCAAATTGCCTTCCAGGTACCATTTGCAATCCCAACAGTGGTGTAGAAAGTTCCAATGTCTCCACATCTTCTCCATCATTTATTGCTTGCTTTCCTGTTAAACTTTGCCACTTCTACTGATACCGATAGTATCTAATTGTAGTTTCGATTTGCATCTCTCTTTTTGCAAATTATTTTGAGCATTGCTTCCTGTTGGCCATCTAGATGCCTTCGTCTGAGAAGTCTTTCTATGCCTTTTACCAATTTTTTTAATTGGGTGTTTTACAGTGCTTTTACTTGTGGAGACCCTGTAGTATTCTGTAAATTTTAGTTATGAGACCCTTATCTGAGATGTGTTGACTGTACCCTCTCTGTCTTATGTTGATTTTTAAAATTCTTATACTTTTATCTATAGTTTCAATTGTTTCTGCTATCATTAGCAATTTCTTCCATAGCTGTTCATATTCCTCCACATTGATCCATTTCACTCTGTCTCTTCGTCCCTGGGATATTCACTTTGTTTATGGCTTCCATTCTTTCTTCCATCATTTGCACCTTCTTCTGTAGCTGCTTATATAACTCTACATCAATATAATTTTTCTGGTTCCCTGTCTCTGGGATGGGTATTCACATTATTTACAGCTTCCACTCTATCATTTGTACCTTCTTCTGTAGTTGTTCTTATGATTCTGCATCAATATATTTCTTCTGTATCACTGTTTATTAATATTCATTGGGTTTGAAATATACTCTGCTTTTTTTAGGGGAAGGCTTATTTTGTTTCACCCTACCCCCATGATGTTTGAAGCAGCCTGCTGCATTCTTGACAATATGAAGAGGTTTTTTCGTATGTGTTAGGCTGTTTCCATTGTGTCTGAGGAGGTTGTTGATAGTTCTTTACTTTTTAATGGCATGGATTAGTTGCAGACTTAAAGTGTTCTCTATCTGGAGGGGAGAAGCTTGCTATACCAGAAGTTCTTTCTGGTCCTGTGTGGAGAGAGTGTTGGTCTGAATTGTAGTGCAGCACTGTGAGAATTATGCCCATGTACTGTCTACCTTTTCTAAAGTTCGTAATTGTCTTTGAAGGTGGTCCAAGATCAACTTTCCCTGGCTATTGTTTTCTACCTGGGAAGGAGCTAGCAGGCAGTGTGTGCCCTATGCAGCTGTCCTTTCAAGTCTTCAGTAGCCTGCTGGGACTCTCTCCCTCCTGCATCCACCTTTTCTAAAGTTTGTTATTTTCCTTGGTGGTGTTGGTGCACAGGGTAGCTGGAGACCAACTACAGCTTGGCTGCTGCACTCTTATCTATCCTGTGTAGGAGAATTGGGTGCAGGGCTGCCAGGTAGCTCTATGGAGCTGCCTCTCATGTCTCCAGGAACCTGCTGGAAATCTCTCCTTCCTGAGCCTGCCTCTTCTAATGTTTGTCTCCTTCCTTGGTGATGCTGGTGCATAGGGCAGCTGGAGACGACCTTCTGCCAGGCTGCTGCACTCTCTATCTTTTCTTGTTTTGTGGTGGCGGTCTTTTTAAATTTTGTTTTGAGATGAAAATGATTAGCAAAAAAATAGTGTAGGGAAGAATATTTTATATAAGTTAACATTATGTAGGTGACTACAAACATTTCTGGCCTTTGTGACTCCTATGGATTTGATGGTATATTTCACCAATGATTTCTTCTTCCTATGGTCATGAAGGTGTTGTATATATTTGTTACAGTTTAAAAAAGAATAAGCTTCAAAGTGTATGATCTGAGTCACATTAAATTTTCACTTCAAGTTATGTTATGATCAAAACAATAATTAATTTTGTTGCAGAAATTTACAAGTTATAATAATTTCATCCTATCTTCTGTAACTGCATGTTCTCCTTTTGCTTTAAAGCTAATTTAGACCACATTATATACAAAATTAAATCTCACTTTTATAGCTACACCCTTGGGGTTCAATGAAAAGGCATTATGAGCTAGAAATTAAAAGTACTGGTTGAAAATACTATTACATTATACCAGCTATTATTAAGGCAATTTACAAAGTTGGTGTTAAAACTATGCACATTTTTCACTGTTAGCCCCCATATATTCTATAAGCCTATGGGACTATTTGGTATGTAATTTGGCAAATAAAATCAATTGAAAAGTAAACAGTAAGTCAATAGCATTTATCACAAAAGAAAATTATACTTCAGAAATGGTCACATTTATTTAACCCAATGTTGTTGTTTTTTTTTGGAATTAACACATTTGTAACACCTTTAAACTAAATAAATCTAGAAACGTATTCGGATATTACACTCCTCAGCTATGAATGAATTTGTTCCATCCTGACAATTTTGTTGTTTACAACAGGAAAAGTAAAGGAATTTATACTTTTATTGGAACAGCTTCCTGACTTTGTTAATCTTCTGTCATTTCCCCAGAAAAAGACGTTGTGTGTGTACATATTGACATTTTACGGAATTAAGATGGATTCCAGAAAAGTTTGAAATATGTTTTGTAATTTAGAAAGAATTGTAAATTAGATTATTAAATGATGCTTAAACTTGATAATATGCAGATACAAATTATTTCTCTTATGGTCTTGAAAGGATTAACTACAATATAAGCATGTACATGCAAATATGTGGCTTTATTACCTCTTAAATTTGTGTGATGCTCAAAGTTGTAGCTTTTCCATCTGAGTGCAAATTTTTATTGAAAAATAGAATGAAAAAGATGCCACAATAATCTTGGTGTCATTCTGGAATTTATTTAAGAACAACCTGAAACTTTTAGAAGAATATGGTAGTATTTGCATAATGAAAAGATTATTATTTATTGAGTGACTAGTATCTGAATGCTTCTAGCATGAAACCAAAACAACTATTAACATTTTCTGTTAAAAGAAAAATGATATAATGCTGTGCTTAATCAATGACTGGCATAAAAACCCTCACCTAAATATAATTTTTTATTCATGCTTATAAAAATAAGTGCTACTTATACTTGTGAATATCTTCTTTGTTTTCTTTTATCCATTAAGGTATATGCTTTTGAACAGTTTGAGTAACTGTATTACAGATTTATAAAAGCAATCTTATTTGTGCCCTGTGTCAACTATTGAGATTAACTGAAAACCAAGAATTATTTTAAGATCTACAAAAAGTGGCTAGAAATGATGAAATTAAAACAACAGGCCTTTTTTCTAAGTCAGGATAATAATTTTTTTTTTGAGAACATGACAATTGCTAGGCCAACATAAGAATGAAAAAAAATCTATATGCACCTAGAAATGTGTGAATTGAGTCAAATAGAAGACTACAGGAAATGGTGGAATATGTGATGAACTAACTCCAGAGAGAAGTCTGCTTAGATGAAAGTAACTGAGAAATTGAAACAAAACAACATAGTGAGGTCAAAATAAATATTTCTGAAGACTGGATTCACTATATAGATACCACCTCACCAAGGAATGTATGTAGATGGGGAGGAGGAAGGGCCACCATATGTGGTGGAAGTTCTGCATTGGCAAATCCATAGGATTTCTAGAAAGATTGATATGTTGAAAACTGAGTGAAAACTGAGTGGTGGGCACACTTGTAGATTTTGGTGAACAAATAGGTAATGGATAATAAGGACAAGAAAATGTTTATGAGCCATATACATTAATGAGTTATTTAACATTTCTACCTCTTTTTAGGACAGTTGCCATTTTACCTAAAACACAAGAAAAATAGATTTATAAGCATTTCTGTGGAGAAGTAAGCTGACACAGTTTTCTTTAGTGAATTTCCATATTTATAACTCCAGAAAATAATTAATGTAACTAATTTGATTGCATGAAATGTAATTCAATTTTAAAGTCTGCAACAATTAAATTTATCAAGGTTCATAAATTATGAGAGTAGAATAACGCATAAAATGTGTGAAATTTTAACTAGTATTATGATAAAAGAGAATTAGTTATTATAAATAAAATTTTGTAAGAAGACAGTATTTTGTTCTTTTTTCATTAAGAGATAGAATTTGGGCATAACCTCTTACAGTTCTAATTAATTTTAATAATATATTTACTTAAAATATTCTGGCTGTTCTTATTTATGTAATCATTACCTTTGAGTTATTAATCCAGGAATGATTTGACCCTAAGAAGTAATACCAAAGATCAAATATCTATATTTATGGTAAAAAAGAAATCATAGAATTAACGTTTAATTCCCTAAATAATTAGCATATCCCTCAACAATTAGTTCTCATTCATTTCTGCTATCTCTCAATGAATGATTTTAAAATATGACTAATAAGCAAATGGAAGAAAGACTACATTACTTAGGAATTTTATTAGGCTGTCAATTTAAATAAATACTCACTCCTCAGGCAAAGTGCAACTTCACATTTAAATAAATTTATATTAAACGTTTTAAATTGATAGCATCAACTCTTCCCTGGGGTATGAACCACTTAGATTTCTTGTATGTTGTTGTAAAGCACAGCATTATACCACATTAATCTAATTCATTAATATCTTTGATTACAAATTTACCATTGAGAAGTAAAAGTATTTCTGATATAATTAAGAGAGAAGTTCAAAGCTACTATACAATGTAGTAGTAGCAAATATTTTTCTGTTACAGTAAAAAAATATAAAATCATTGTTTCAACATCACCTGTATCAAATTTTATCAAAGCAAAAAAATTAGCAAGATCCAATGGTGACTGATTCTATAAAGCATAATGCAGAAAAATGATTGATTATATGAAGCCCAACATGAATAAAGAAAAGTGTCACTTTGTGAGCAAAACAATATAAAATAAAATAATAAAAATATAGGATACAAATAAAT
>NW_006399919.1:1737973-1740238 GCF_000299155.1 Elephantulus edwardii | reverse complement strand
ATTAGTTTTTAATATGTAGCTCTCTAATTAAGTGCAATTATTCACACAACATTTCACAATCAAAATGCATGAAATTTTGCTTGCTACCATTGATAGGATTTAATTAGTGAATCTTACTGTTGAAAGATGATTTTTGGATGTATTAGAAAATAAAATTATGAGAAGATGTTAAAGTAGTCACTCTGATATACTTTTTTCCTTTTGTAAACACTCAAATTGGAAAACTACAAATGTACTTTGAATTTTTTAGTTGAGTCATTAATTTCAAAGTTTGCCTGATGCTTAAGTATCTCAAATTAATAGCTGTGGTATGGCACCAATTCATTCCTGGGCAGGAGGAAAACACATTCAAAATTTAATAATGAGCTCTTTAGTACTAGACAGACAACATTTATATTTTGCTGGGTGATTAGGAATAAGTATGGAAATGCTGTTTATAAACTATTTCCAAAACTCAACTTAAAATATTTCATTTACTGCAATTGAAAATTTAAAAAAAAGCAAACTTGTACTGCTGTTTAAAGCATTTATAGATCATGCTTTGTGTGATTCTTTTTAAAAAATGGCATATTTGAAAAGTTAAAATGTACATTGTTTAACTCTTACCTTTTTTATTCTTTATAATTTGTTTTAGAAACAATTACGAATAAATACATTAAAGAAAATGTTCACAAATACTTTCAGAGTGTTAAATTCCACCAATTTTATATTCATAGACCCTTTTATGTTCATGAATAAATAATTATTTACTAAGTCAACTAAATGTGTACTTCAAGATATCCGATCTTCATTAATTAAAGATGTCCATCCAAGTTGGTTTGTGGCTTTTTAATTTTTTTTTTAAACACATACAAATGAGATCGAATTAGTTTGTAAAATGTTAGGCAAATCAGATTTGGATTCCCCCTACTTTCAATATCCACTTGTCTAGATTCTTCCCACCTGCTGTCATGTGTTAATTTTTTTAAAAGCTTCATCTATTTGCAAAAAAAGAAAGAAATTGGTATTGTCTTGTGTTGTTTCATCCTTAAAGCGAAACCATTTGTAAGAAAATTATAGGTCCCTAGTGTTGAGCTTCTTAGCATATTAATTTTGTTAGCCTTACCTCCTGCAGTCTTTAGTTCTGGAAGGCCTATTAGATATCACACAAGATAAATTTTTTCCCCTTGAATCTTTGAGCTAGTAGAGAATATATCCATTTTCTCTTAAAACGAAAGTTTGTAGTACTAGGCACGCATATTTCCCCTTATTTGTCAAATAGAGATTTATTTAATTAACTATGTTAAGTACTGTAATAGTCAATATTATATTATTATAAACTAGGTTCCTAAGAATATGTTAAGAATACTTAGCGTATTCTAGCATAGTATTCCTAAGAATACTATGTTAAGTAGATATAAGCATTGCAGTTTACCAAGTCAGTCAATGTAATACCATGGACTATGAATATTTAATAAAGATCAGAAATCATAAAAATTATTTTATACTACAGGTAACAGGTAAAATGAGTTCATAAGAGCAAATTATTCATGTATGTCAGAATTATGATATTAAAATAATCTACTTTTCTTAAAGGTTAAAAGTAAAGATAGATTATTAGAAAGTTATGTTACAAAGATGAGAGGTACCTTCCATCTTGGAAAAGAAATATGACTGAGGCTTAAATAACCTATTTTAAATGGAATCCACCCATTGTCAGTGACACACTTAGGAGAAGAATATTTTGAAAGGAAGATATCTTCTTGTCTTTTTTTAAAAAAAAACTTTTAAAAAATTTTAGATTTTACTCTTGATTTCATCTTACACATTAAGATTTCATCTCAAATGAAATGGATCCAAATATTTAAGTTAACTGCTTAGAGAATTCTTATTTGAATGCAAATATATTAATAAGTTTTAAATGGAGAAGTCTTAAAACCAAGTTAAGGTATGAACTGTAACACTAAAGGAAGGGAATAAGAGCTTGAAATTGTGATTCAACTTGCCATTGGATCTCTGGTAGAGTAAGAAAACAAGTCTTAACCTTTTAAAACTGAGCACTCTAGTTTTCGTTATAGCACCCAAACTACGTCTACATCAACAAAATGGAAACTGAATGCTATTTAAAAACGTTTCAGAACTTACTTTCCCCCGCTAAGAATTTTATAAAATTTTAGGACAAGTGTAGTTTTTGAAATCTTATTGCATTCATAGGAAGTTTGAAGTAAAAATATTATCACCTAAGCAAGCCCAAACCAACCAAATGAAAATTCAATAAAAAACCCA
>NW_006399919.1:1736044-1737533 GCF_000299155.1 Elephantulus edwardii | reverse complement strand
TCGAAAACGACTCGACGGCACATAACAACAACAACAACAAGGTTTAAACTAGAGTTTTGGATGAGTATATTGTTATTATTGGTAATTGCCGTCAAGTCGAGCACAACTCATAGAAACCCTATGAATAAGAAAACCCTATCATTTCTCAAAGTTCATACAGTTTCCAAAGGCATGTTGTTTAGGAAGTGGATGCAACTCCTGCTTCCAAATTTGTATACTTTATGGATTAATAAAATAATATTTTGTTTTGTTTTATGGATTATATACATCACAGATTAATAAAACTTTATGGATTAATAAAATACTTTATGGATCAATACAACATATGAAAATATAATGATAAAGAATAAACAATGCATTGTATCACATAAAATTATCCATGTAATAAAGAAGCTGTTTCAAATAGAACAAAGGGAAAATTGTGGTTGAAAATCAGCAAAGTTGTGGGTCAGGCCTGTGACCTTTCCCCATATTTTTGTTTTCTTTATGGTTAATAAAAAAATTGAGAATTGGATTATATAAAGAAGAATGTATTGTCAGATAGGAATACTTATTAACAGCTGGCATTATGCATATTTAACAATTTTGCTTGAAGAAAGTAAAGAGGACATGAAACTTTTGTTGCAAAAGATAAAAAAAAATGACAACTTTCAAAATGGATTATATCACAACATGAAGAAAACAAAAATTCCCACCACTAGACCAAAAGCAACCTCTTGACAGATAGAGACATGACTGAAGTTGTCAAGGATTTCATTTCATTTGGTCCGTAGTCAACACTCATGGTCACAGTGCTCAAGAAATCAAAAGACATGCTGTAGTGGGAAAATCTGTTGTCAAGGATTTCTCCAAAGTGCTAATGAGCATGATTTCATTTTAAAGACTATGGTGTCTAAACTCCGCTTTTAAAGACTATTCAAGCCATAGTATTATAAATTACTTCCTATGTATCTGAACATTATTTGT
Source organism: Elephantulus edwardii (assembly GCF_000299155.1). Taxonomy (NCBI): domain Eukaryota; kingdom Metazoa; phylum Chordata; class Mammalia; order Macroscelidea; family Macroscelididae; genus Elephantulus; species Elephantulus edwardii. Next base: position 1,736,567 of record NW_006399919.1, on the reverse strand, counting down.
AAGACACGTATTTTACTGAAAGGAGCAGATGAAAGACACTTTCCTTAAAGAAATAACCAGTACATTCAGTGTTCCCTCACCCCAGAGCATGTGTCTTGCCCTTCCCTTTCCCTGCTCCATCAGCATTCCAAGAACTGTTATTTCATTCCAAAATTTATTCTCATTCCAGATAAAGATAACCTGACAAGAGTATGGAAACATCATTAATGTCACATGCAAGCAAAATTCTGCTGATTATTCAGAAACCACTGGAAGAGAATATTGACAGAGAACTGCCAGAAATGCAGGCTGGGTTTAGAAGAAGCCATGGCAGATAATTTTTACAATTTTGCCAACACCATTTGTTAAAAAGGCTGTCGTTTCCCCACTTGACTGATCTCATCTCCTTGTCAAAAATCAGTTGACCATAGATAGATGGGTTGATCTCCGGATTCTCAATTCTATTCCATTGATCTATGTGTCTGTCATTGTACCAGTACCATGCTGTCTTTACCACTACGGCAGTGTAGTAGGATTTGAAATC
>NW_006399919.1:1724745-1733699 GCF_000299155.1 Elephantulus edwardii | reverse complement strand
TTTTTTTTAAAAAAGAAGAAGCCATGGCACTAGAGACATTATCACCAATGTTAGATGGATCTTGGCAGAGAGGAAAGCGTACCAGAGCAATGTCTATTTGTGTTTCATTGACTATGCAAAGGCATTTGACTGTGTGGATCACAACAAATTGTGGCTAACGTTGAAAAGAATGGATATCCCAGAACATTTGATTGTGCTTCTGAGAAACCTATACTTGGACCAGGAAGCAGTCCTCACTCAGAACAGAGCAAGGGAACACTGCTTGGTTCAAAATCAGGAAAGGAGTGGGTCAGGGATGTGTCCTGTCTCCATACCTTTTCAATGTATGTCCAGAATAGATCATTTGTGAATCTGGGCTTTATGAGGAGGAATGTGACATCAGGATTGGAGGAAGACTCATCACCAACCTATGTTATGCAGATGATATAGGCTTGCTTGCTGAAACTGAAGAGGACTTGCAGAAGGTCAAGGACTGTAGTCTTCAGTATAGATTGAAGCTCAATCAACATTAGGTAGACAAAGATTCTTACCACAGCTTAGCTCAACAGTCAACAGCAAGCAGGAAATAAAAAAGATGAATTGCACTGGGAAAATGTGCTGTCAGAGATCTCTCCAACGTACTGAGATGCAGCGATGTCAGTCTAGAGACTAAGGTGTGCCTGATCCAGGTCATGGTCTTTGCAATTCCTTATTATGCACCAGAGAGGTGACTAAGGATGACAGGAGAAAAATTGATACCTTTGAGTTGTCATGCTGGATAAGAGTCTCAAACATACCATGGCTGCCAAGAAAACAAATAGGTCTGTCTTGGAGATGGTGAAATACAATTTTTTCTTGGAGGCTAGGGTTTTGAAACTTTGTCTTACATACTGTGGGCATGTGGTCAAGAGGGACTGGTCCTTGGAGTAGAATGTCATGCTCAGATGGGTGGAGGCACAACACAGGAGAGGAAGATGCCAACTGAGATGGATTGATACAGTAACTAGGGCAATGGGGGTAGTCAGTTAGATTGGCCCAGGACAGGGACGATTTCAGAGCTGTTCTAGAGAGGGTTGCTATGAGTCACACGTCATCAGCAGCACATAACAAAAACAACAACCTGCATCTGAAATTTGGATAATGAATAAGGATGTCCTAATTGTAGTGTACGAGAAGACTATCCTATAGACTGCCAAAAGAACAAACAACTCAGTCTTGGAGGAAGTGAAATTAGAGTGTTCCTTAGGGCAAGGATGGTGAAACCTCATCTCACACACTTGTTGTCAGGAAACACCAACCCTTAAAAAAAAAGATACTCTGTGGAAAGGTGGTGAGTCAGAGAATGAGAAGAAGACCCTCAAGGAGATGGATTGGCACAGTGGGTGTAACAATAGAGTCAACTGTATAGATCATGGTATTGAGTGGGATTGGGCAAAGTTTAGATCTATTGTTCACAGGGTCATTATGAGTCAAAGCTGATTAAATTACAGCTAACATAACAACAAAGGTGTTGATCGTTTATAATTGTGGATTTATTATTAGTAAAATTCTGACAAAACTTAGGAAACATTCCAAGACTTGACGCTATCTACAGTTGAAGACAATGAAATGACAGAGACCAGGAATAGTTGCTGAGAATAGACTTCATTTGGATCTAAAATAAAATTCTTTGTATATGAATAAAGTTATTGTCTTTTAAATGTATTTAATGATTTTACTTTTGATAATTGCATGTTTAACAAAGCAAAGTCCAACATTCTTGCCTGTCTAGAAAGCAGAAAATCAGACATGGGGGCACCGGGCCGTGAGTGTCTCTTTGAAAGGGCCAGAGTGAATAAAAATAGCACAGGTCCTTCCTTCCCCAGAGCAGAAAGCAGGTAAAGAGCCTGGAGCCCAGCCCCATGTTACCTCTACAGCCACACCAGTAGCTAGAGGTTCAATATTCATTGTTGAGTCACAGATTTTACTCACAGTTGTGATAACAAGAGTGAGGTTAATTAGGGAAATAATACATTGTGAGCTACTCTTTGCCTCTCCCACTCCCCGACCAAAGTCCACATTTAGTCCAGTAGCATCAAGTCAGCAAAACACAGTTCCTTAATTAGTAAAAGTCCTGGTTTTGTTTGTTGGTTTTTTTCTTTTTTTTACACAGATTCAGGAAGTTTCTGGTTTCCTCAGCCATATAACAAGGTTTGCCTTAGAGCAGTTGTAAGTAAGCTGCTGCTTCAGTATCTGACAAGAACAGCAAAACCTTTAGCTGTGGCTAGCATAAATGCAAGAAGCCTCAAATCACACCTTGCCACAGTTTCTCCACAGCAATACCACAGTTTCTCTGCCACAATCACCAGGGTCTTGCCACTAGGGTCTTGTTCTCACCAGAGTCTTGCTCCAGTCTCCCTCAAATCTTGTTGACCAGTGTGGAAAGCACTGTCTCTCTCTCTCTCTCTCTCTCTCTCTCTCTCTCTCTCTCTGTGTCTCTCTCCCTCATCCTAGTTATATAGCTGTTGATAATTTATAAGACCATGTGTCTGTAGTTAAGGTAGCTGGAGACCAGAGGTAGCCAAGGTAATTGCTAAAAAAAGTCTACTTTAACATTGCATGCCATACTTACAGTGACAAACTTATGTTCAACATCTTGTTCAACTAACACTCTTCTTGTCTATGCCCCAATCTTACCATTACCCTTACCGCAAATTTAATGTCTTTAAGCAGAATATTATATTGAAACGCAATTAAAAGATTGCATTGTCTATGAAATTGCATTACTAAAATTCAAGGAAATACCTATTGTCTTCAAAATATGTTTTTTAACTACAGTGAATGAAAACATCAGATATTATACGTTTGTAAATTAAACTAAAACACAGATTACAAATAACAACTTTAGAGTACTTGAAACGTGTTTAAAAGAATTCTTATTTGAATTGTTTTTAGTATTAGTTGCGCATGAGTCATAGTCATCCTACGAAGAACAGATCTGAATCTTGCTTTTACCTGTGTCATCTTCACCATCTTTGATACGCTCTAACCAGCTGTTTCAGTCTCTGCGTAAATCCATTTTATGGAAGGTCTTCCTCTCTTACAATGACCCTCCACCTTTCCAAACAGAATGTCTTTTTCCAAGGACTTTCCCTCCTAACCACATGGCCAAAGTATGTCAACTGAAACTTTATCATCCTCAAGTCTAAGGAACACTTTAGTTGCACATCCTTCAAGAAATACTTACTCATTTCTATCGACAGTCCATAGGATATTCAGTACTCTTCTCCAACACTATAACTCAAAGGCATTGGTTGATCTTTAGTTAATCATTATTCATTTTCCAACTTTCAAATGCACAGCAAGTAACTGAAAAGACTATCCTTGAGTCAAGTGTGCCTTGGTCTCTAAACAGACATCATTGCTTCTTACTACTTTGGAGAGGTCCTTGAGAGCACATTTTCCAAATGCAGCATGTCTTCTGACCTCCTGATTTCTACTACAAAGGATGTCAATTGTATATCTAAGTAAGACGGAGTTGATAACAACTTCAATCTTTTCTCCACCTATGTTGCCTATTGGCTCAATAGTGAAGATTTTTGCTTTATTGATGTTGGGATGTAATCTGTATTGGAAGTCGTAATTGTTGAGCTTCTGATACAAATGCTTCAGGTCCTCTTCACTTTCAGCAAGCAAGATTGTGTCATCTCTATAAAGCAGATTGTTGATGAATCTTCCTTTAATCCTGACTCCATTCCTCTTTACAATATCCAACTTCTCAAATGATTTGCTCAGCATACAAACTGAGCAGGTATGGAGAAAGCATAAAGTCCTGGCCTATGCCTTTCCTGTTTTTAAACCATGCAGTGATCCCTTGTTCTTGTTCTACAGCCTTGTGGTCTAGGTATAGGTTTCACATAAGCACAATTCAATGTTCTGAGATGCCCATTTTTCTCAATGTTAGTCATAATTTGTTTTGATCCACAGGGCCAAATGCCTTTGCATAGTGAAAAAAAAAAAAGTACAAACAGACATTCTTTCTGGGATTCTTTCAGGATCCATCTGAAATAACCAATGATAACCCTTTTGCCACAGCTTCTTCTAAATCCAGCTTGGATTTCTGGCAGTTCCATGTATGTGTGTGTGTGTGTGTTGTGTGTGTGTGTTTGGTGTTCCACCCCCCACCCCCCGCAGTTTTTTGTTAAAGTATTATCTAGCTATTTTTTATAATATTCAGCCAAAATTTACTTGCATGTGATATTAATGATATTGCTGATAATTTTCACATTCTGTTGGATCATTTTTCTTGAGACCACCTCATTTTATGTGGATCCACAATCAATCAGCATTGTTAGTCACAGCCATCAAGAAATCCAAAGATATGTTGCATTGAGAAAATAAAATAATTATTATTTTAATTAGTAATTGTTGTTAAGTGTTGTTGAGTCGTAGATGACTCATAGCGACCCTATGAACGAAAGACCTGAACACTTGTAAAACTTTGATCGTTTCTCCATGTTCATAGGGTTTCTGGAGGCAAACCATTTCGGAAGTGGATGCCACTCCTGCTTCCAAGCTTGTTTTAATTGGGAAGCTCCACCCAACACTGTCTGCCATGGGTAACCTTTATCACATTTTACACATCAGTGTCACAGTGTTTAGCATCACAGCAACACTAGTTACCTATGTACAGCAGATGCACAGACCAGTGCTATACTACCTAGAAGAATGTTTGACAAAAAAACAATTTAAACCAGACCTGAAGGCTGAAGATTTAAGTCACCTACCTTGTAATTAGTAATTAGGATTCATTTTAATACAAGTAAGAGCCAGCTGTTGTCAGGAATAAAAGTAATTACTTTTTTATTTTCAAATGTTCAGTAAGTTTTATCTTTTTTAATATAAAAAGATGTGTTATTCTTGTTACTAAAATAATGATATTATAATAACAATTTAATATTTTTATGTTCCCTATTTTCATTGGTTTGTTTATATGATCACTGAAGAAACTATTATCCATAAAACATTGTTTTAACCTTTTCTGTAACTGACCGTCCTTAATAATTGTCTAGCTATCTTATGCAGAGTAATTGCAAAGACCATGACCTAGATTAAGTAAACAGTAGATTGAGGGTCGGGGATGGCAGCCTTCAATATGGATTGCAGCTCAACATCAAGAAAGCAAATATTCTCACCACTGGGCTGATTAGCAGCATCATGATAGATAGTGAAGAGAATGAGGTTGTTAACAGCTTTAGTTTGCTTGTCTCCACGATCAACACTCCAGGAAATTAAAAGAAGAATTGCGTTGGGAAAGTTGGCTGTCAGAGACTTCTACAAAGTACTGAGGAGCAACAATGTTAGTCTGGAGACTTATACAGACCAGAGTCTTTGCAATTACTTGCTATGCATCTGAAAGCTGGAGAATGACTAGGGATGATAGAAGGAGAATTGATATCTTTGAGCTGTGGTGCTGGAGAAAAGTATTGAATATACCATGGACTGCTAGGAGAACAAACAAGTTCATTCTGGAGAGGGTGAGATCAGGCTGCTCCTTGGAGGCAAGGATTCTGAAGCTTCGTCTGGCATACTTTGGATATGTTGCAAGGCAGGACCAATCCTTGGAGAGGGACAACATGCTTAGGGGGGTGGAGGGACAGCACAAGAGAGGAAGACCTTTGATGAGTTGGATTGATTCAGTGACTGAGGTAAGGGGTGTAGGTGTGTCAGAGACAATAAGATTGGCACAGGATAGAGTAGGGTTTAGGGCTGTTGAACATAGGGTCACTAAGAGTCTCAGGCAACTCGACAGCACCTAAAAATAACAACATAACCTAGATTATTTTGTAAAATTTTTAACACTGCTAAAATTATTAGTACATTTTAGTGGACTACTATCTTATATTTCACATTTTGAAAAAAATTATAGAATTATAGTAGAAGAATCGATGCCTTTGAGTTGTGGCGGTGGAGAAGAGTACTGAACATACCATAGACCAAGAGAATACTCAGGTCTGCACTGGAGAAGGTGAAACCAAGTTTCTACTTGGAGGCAAGGATTTTGAAGCTCCATCTCACTTATTTTGTGCCAATGGCCAGCATGGACTGGTCCTTGGAAAAGAACATCATGTTTGGAAGGGCGGAGGGACAGCACAAGAGAGAAGAGACCTTGGATGAGATGGATTGACACAGTAAGTGTATCTGAGAGAGTGAGACTTGCTCAAGATAGGGCAAAGTTCGGAGATATTGCTTATAGGGCTGCTATGAGTAACAGTCAACTAGATGGTACATAACAACAGCAATATTAAGTAGCAGACAACTTTTATCCACAATTATGTACTTGATAAGGGTTGGATTTCATACCCCCAAAATATGTATCATCTTGACTAGCTTGTGGTTCCCAGTACTGAATAGTTGTCTTCCATATTATAATCTGATGTAGTCATCCTCCATTATTTTTGTTGTTAGATGCCATCGAGTCAAGTACAACCCAGAGCTACCCTATGAACACCAGATCTGAACCCTGTCCTATCCTGTGCCATCTCATACTTTTTGATACATCAGTATCCATTGCGACTGTCACCATGTTAATCCATGTGGCCGAGGGACTTCCTTCCCTTTGTCAATTCTCTTCCTTTTCCAAACATCATGCCCATCTCCAAGGAATGGCCCTCCTAGCAACATACCCAAAGTATGTGAGGCAAAACCATCACCCTTGCCTCCAAAGAGCATTCCGGTTGCACCCTTTCCAAAATTTATTTGTTTGTTCTTTAGGCAGTCCAAGGGACATTCAACAGTCTTCTTCACCACAGTTCGAAGACATCAATTCTTTTTCTGTCATCTTTATTCATTGTCTAGTGCTCAGATGCACAGAAAGACTATGGCCTGAATCAGATACACCTAAGTCCTCAAACCGACATCATTATTCCTCAATAACTTGATGAGGTCTCTAACTGCAGACTTTCCCAGTGCAGTATATCTCCTAATTTCCTGACTGTTGGTACCCAGGGTACCACAGATGTTAATTGTGGATCCAAGTAAGCCGCAATTATTGACAATTTCACTCTTTTATCCATCCATCCATCCATCCATCCATCCATCCATCCATCCATCCATCCATCCATCCATCCAAATGTTGCTTATTAGTCCAGTAGTAAGAATCTTTGTTTTCCTGATATTGAGATGTAACCGATATTGAAGACTGTCTTCTTTGAACTTCTACAACCAGTGCATCCAATCCTCCTCACTTTTAGCAAACAAGGTTGTATGATCAGCATAATCCAGGATATTGATGAGTCTTCTCAATGGATCCTGATGCCACAGTCCTCTTCACGTAGAATCCAGCTTCTCGAATCATTTGCCCAGCATACAGATTGAATAGATATGGAGACAGAATACAGCCCTGACACACTCCCAACTTAATTTTAAACCATATAGTGCTTCTTTGCTCTGTTTGCACTATAGCCTCCTCATCTAGGTATAGGTTTTCCACGAACACAATTAATTGCTCTGGGATTTCCATTCTTCTCAATGTTAGCTATAACTTATTATGATCCACATCGTCAGATGCATTTGCATAGTCAATAAAGCATAAATAGACATTCTTCTGGTATTCTTTACTTTTAGCCAGGACCCATCTGACGTCAGCAATAATATCCTTGGTGCCATGGCCACATCAAAATCCTTCTTGAACATCTAGTACTACCCTATCTATGTACTTTTCTAGTCATTTTTAGATGATCTTCAGCCATATTTTTCTTGCATGAAATAGTAATGATATTGTTCAATAGTTTTCACATTCTATTGGATCACCTTTCTTGGGAATGGGAACAAATAGGGACCACTTCCAATCCATTAGCAAGACAACCGTCCTCCAAATTTTCTGGCACAGACTGGCGAGCACATACAGGGCTACATCTGTTAATTGAAACAACTAAATTGATATCCCATTGATTCCTGGAGCCTTGTTATTTTTTTTTGCCAGTGCCTTTATTGTAGCTTTAATTTCCTCCTTCATTACCATTGGCTCATGCTCATATGATACTTTCTGAAATTTTTCAGTGTCAATTGATTCTTTATGGTACAATGATTCTGTGTATTCCTCCATCTTCTGGTGCTTTCTAGGGTCATTCAATATATTGTACTTAGTTTCTTTCAGTATTGGGACTCAAGGCTTAAATTTGTTTTTCAGTTCTCTTTGTTCCTAAACAATTGAGGAAAGTTTACTGAACTTGAGCTAAATGGAGGGAAATTTTGTGACTGTATCTTAAAGACATTGGTCTCCTGGACTTGGTATTGCTCCCAGATTTTTGTATGCTTGTAAAATAATACCTTCCCATAATAATTCATTTTCATTATCAAATGTGTTTGGAAGCAGGAGTGGCATCCACTTTATAAACAACATGCCTCCAGAAACTCTATCAACTTTGATAAATGTTGATAAGTTGTAGAGGGGCCTCAGGCCTTTTGGTCATAGGGTCACTATGAGTCATGCTCGACTCGAAGGCAATCATCATCAACAACAACAACATCTTGAAAAATACATAGCAAGTTCTTGTCTTTTTATTCACCAATTCTAGCTCTCTGCACAGTCCATTATAATACTTTGTCTTCTCAAGCTGCCCTTTGAAATCTTCTCTTCAGCTCTTTTACTTCGGCATGTTTCCCCATTTCCCCTTTGTTTTGGCTTCTTGACGTTCCAGTACAGTTTTTAGAGTCTCTTTAGCTTTTTATTTCTCATCTGTTTTTTAAAAGACTTTTTTTCTTCTTCATGGATTATATCCTTGATATCATCCCATAACACATCTGGTCTTTGATCACTGACATTCAGTGCTTTAAACCTAGTCTTAAGATTTTTTTGAAATTCAGTTGTAACGGATGTAATATGATATTTTGATTCTTTTTTAAATTATTATTAAATTTTATTAGTTTGAATGAACATTTACAGAGATTTTGGGTTTTCATTCATTCATTGTTGCACTGTTTTCCCTACTCTC
>NW_006399919.1:1716441-1717872 GCF_000299155.1 Elephantulus edwardii | reverse complement strand
ATATCATCATTTCCAGTCCAGAGATATGTTCCAATGCAGTACCTATTTTCCATAAATGGTTTTGGTAAGAGGAATGTTGTAAATGTGGATACATTTCCACTATTCCTCCTCCATGCCACGATATAGTGTTACTAGCTTGGGCGGTTATAAATCCGTTGCCATCCTTACTTCTAACTTGATTCTTTTTTTTTAAAATCTAAATTTGTTATTAATTTCACTGAAAATTTACAGAGGTTTTGGATTTCCATTCCTTCATTGTTGTAGATCATATTTTGATTCTTTTAGTCTTATTTTCATTTTCTCAGCCTCAATTCGAACTTGCACATGCGTAATGGATAGTCTGACTCACAGTCTGTCCCCCGCTTAGTTTTGACTGCTGATATTCACCTTCTTTAAAGATTCTTTTCACAGATGTAGTCAACTTGATTCTTATGCAACCTATCAGGTGAGGTCCATGTGTAAAGTCACCATTTGTGTCTTGAGGAAGGTATTTGAAGTATCTTTGAATACCTTGAAATACCTTGAATAAATAATTGAAAATACAATATTTGATCATTCTATTTCCAGCTTTATTTCCTGAGGATGAGGCTCCATTTTGTAGTATACTGTAAATCCTGGCCTCTATACTTTCCTTAAGCATAATTAGATTATATTTTCATGAAATGAAATTGTTTGCAAATGAGTAGTTGATAGTTTGTTCCACAATCAGCTCTTGACCTTGTTTTGACTGAGGATATTGAGATTTTTCATCATCTCTTTCCTCAGAGGCTGTCAATATGATTGCTATGTTTGTTGTCCTTAGATGAGGTCCATGTGTATGTTGTTGTTATGTACCATAGAGTAGAAGATGACCGACAGCTGAACCTCCCGTGGGTTTTCAGAGGCAGTTAATGACACAGGAGGAGATTGGCCATCCTTCTCCCACACACCAGCTGATGGCTTTGAACCATGTGTCTTTGAGATTGCTGCACAGCTTCTGGCCACTACCCTTTATGTTTTCTCTATAAAAAAAGTATTTTCAGTAAATAAATCATTGACTGTAGAATATTCTATCACATGATCTCCAACTTCATTTCTGTTAGCAAGATTATATTTTCTAATTCCCAGTTCTCTGTTTCCAGTTTTTGTATCCTTGTCACCAATTATTATTATTTCCTCCCTTATTTTATTTTTATTGCCATTTGAGTACAAGTTCATAAAGCAGTTTGGTTATCCAATTATTCATACACATTTTGGATTTTTTTAAACTTTACTTTATTTTTTTAAATTAATTTATTTTTTTACAGAGGTTTTGGATTTCCATTCATTGATTGCCGCAATTTTCTCCCTGCCCACCCCTCCCCACCAGCTCGCTTCCTCCTTCGAAGAGAGAAAAAGAAAAAAAGAAAAAAATTTCTTCATTAGTATATAATTCCCACATCCCTTCCCCCC
>NW_006399919.1:1695921-1715711 GCF_000299155.1 Elephantulus edwardii | reverse complement strand
CTTCTTCGGTGAAGTGTCTATTCATATCTTGTGCCCATTTTTCTATTGGATTATTTACCTTTATCTTATTGTGGTGTTCAAGTATTTTATAAATTCCGGATATAAGTCCCTTATCTGACATGTCATTCCCAAATATTTTTTCCCAGTCTGTGGCTTCCCTTTTTACTCTATTAGAGAAGTTTTTGGATGTGCATAGGGATTTGATTCTTAGAAGGTCCCAGTCATCTATTTTATCTTCTCGCAGTTGTAGATTTTCCAGGATACTTGGAAGACTTTTTATATTGTGGATAAGAAAACAAAAACAAAAACAACATTTTGGATTTTTTTAAATTAAACTTTTTTAAAAACCTTCTGCCCCCCCCCTTGATTTCCCCCTTCCCATCATAATCCCGTCTCTCTTTGCTTTCCCTCCCTACTCCCCTTCCCTCTTTGGGCATTTAAGCATCTTTCTACTTATCCTTCTATTTTTACAATAATGGTTTTAAGTGATATTTATCCTCATGAGATAGAATTAGTTCACTGAGCATGAAAAGTTAATTTCTGGCTACAACTTTCAGGAGAAATCCTCTATTTCTTCATCTTTGACTTTAATGGTTGATGGATATGTTTGAGTAATAGTTGAGCTTTCTGATCTTCCTTATACATGTGTGAATAGTATCCTATTACTCATAGCTTTGTATCCTAAGATGTTGTTGTTGTTAGGTGCCATTGAATTGAGCACCACTTATAGTGACCCTGTGAACGAAAGATCTGAACCCTGTTCTATCCTGTACCATTCTTACACTTCTTGACACACAATAGCCCATTGCAGCAGTTACTGGGAGGGTCATCTCCTTCTTCACCTATCCTCCATCCTTCTCAGAATCATGTCCTTCTTCATCCTAGCAAGATGTCCAAAGTATGTGAAGAGTAGCCTCATCATTCTTGCCTCCAAAGAGCACTCTGGCTGCATCCTTTGTTCTCTTGGCTGTCCCTCGGATGTTCAGCACTCTCCTCTGACACCATAGCTCAAAGGTGTCAGTTCTTTTTCTGCCATCCTTATTTATTACCCAGCTTTCAGTTGCATGACAAGTGATCGAAAGACTATGGCCTGAATCAGACACACCTTTGTCCTCAAACTGACATTCTTACTCCCACAATAATTTGAAGAGGTCCATAACTGCAGATTTTTCCAGTGAAGTGTGTATCCTTATTTCCTAATTGCTGGTATTAAGGAGGTTAGTTGTATATCCAATATTTTTTTTTTAAATAATGAGTTTGGATCACAACAAGCTATGGCTGACTCTGAGAAGAATGGGAATCCCAGAACATTTGATTGTGCTTATGTGAAACCTACACTTGGACCAAGAGGCAGTCGTCAGAACAGAGCAAGGAGATACTACATGGTTCAAAATCAAGAGGGATATATTTTGTCTCCACACCTTTTCAATCTGTAAGTAGAACAGATCATCCGAGACGCTGGGCTGTACGAGGAGGAATGTGGTGTCAGGATTGGTGAAAGAGTCATCAGCAACCTGAATAATGCAGGAAACTGAGGGGGACCTGAAGCACTTGCTGTAGAGGGTTGAGGACTGCAGTCTTCAATACAGATTGAAGCTCAACTTCAGGAAAACAAAGATTCTCACCACTGGGCCAATTGGCAGCATCAGTACGGATGGTGAAGAGATTGAGATAGTTAACAGTTTTAGTTTACTTGGTTCCACAGTCAACACTCTTGGTAACAGCTGCCAGGAAATCAGGAGACAGATTGCACTGGAAAAGTCAGCTGTGAGGGACCTCTCAAGAGTACTGAAGAGCAACGATGTCAGGTTGGAGACTAAGGTGTGCCTGATCCAGGCTATAGTCTTCACAATTACTTGCTATGCATCAGAGAGTTGTACAGTGACTATGGATGATAGAAAGAGAATCGATGCCCTTGAGCTGTGGTGCTGGAGAAGAGTGTTGAGTATACCATGGACTGCTAGGAGAACAAACAGGTTTGTCCTGGAGAGGGTGAAGCTGGAATGCCCCTTGGAGTCAAGGATTCTGAAGCTTCGTCTGACATACTTTGGCCATGTTGAAAGGAGGGACTAGACCTTGGAGAGGGACATCATGTTTGGGAGAGTGGAGGGACGGTGCAGGAGAGGAAGCCCCTCGATGAGATGGATCGATTCTGTGATTGGGGTGGTGGGAATAAGTGTATTTGAGACATCAAGGTTGGCACAGGATAGAGCAGCATTTAGAGCTCTTGTACATAGGGTTGCTATGAATCACAAGAGACTCGATGGCACATAACAACAACAACAATGAATGCAACACCATTATTCTTCTCTCTGTCAATCCCAGTGCAGCAGATCATAAGATAGTCTGATTCAAAATGGCTTATGCCATTCATCTCAGCTCAGCTCAGCTCACTAATCTTTTGACAACAGAAGGTAATCCAATGGAGTGCAGAGAAGAGGAAACAACCTCATTTATATCACATTCCATGTAAATGTTTCTGAAGATAATTTTTTTAAAAATGACTGTAGTAGTACACAGGCAGGAACCACTGGAAATTCAAGCTAGATTCAGTAGAATAAGAGATATCATTGCAGGTATTTCACGGATCTTGACAAAAGGCAAAAAATACTGAAAAAATATTACCTTGATTTTGTTGACTATATAAAGGTATTTGATTGTGAGGATCATAATAAATTATGAGTAATATTAAGAATGGGCATCTTAAAACATTTAATTACACTGAAGCATACCTATACATAGACATAAAAACAGTTGTCCAAAAAGAACAAGGGAATCCTGCATGATTTAAAAATCAGGAAAGATTTGTGTTAGAATTATATCCTTTCTCTATGAGGTTTAATCTCTGTGCTTAGCAAATGAGTTGAGGATTTGAAGTCTATGAAGAAGAATGTGGTCTCAAGATTAGAGGAAAACTTATCAGCAACTGCTGCTATGAAGATTACATAACCTTGCTTGCAGAAAGTAAAGAAGACTTTAAACAATTATGAAGAAGACTAAAGTTAATCTTTCAAAATAAATTACATGGAAACATCAGTTGTTGTTGTTGTTTAATGCCGTAGAGTTGTAGACAACCCATAGCGACCCTATGAAAGAACAGCCTGAGCACTGTTTGTACATAGGGTTTCCGGAGGCAAGCCATTTTGGAAGTGGATGCCGCTCCTGCTTCCAGGCTTGATTTAGTTGGGAAGCTCCAGCCAACACTGTCCACCATGGGTACCCATTACCACAATTGGCACATCACTGTCACAGGCTTCAGCATCACAGCAACCACGAGTTACCTCTGTACAGCAACGCACAGACCAGTGCTATACCACCTCAGTGCGCAAGGAAGCCGCAGACCGGCCCCATGTAGACGCCGCAGCGGGAGCGCGGGAAAACAAAAATCTCCACCAATGGACCAATAGGCAACAATATCATGATAGAACACAGATTGAAGTTGTCATCAATTTACTTTTACTTGCACCCACAGTCAACTCCCATGGTGTAATTACTCATGAAATAAAATCCAAATACATTGTATTGGTAAAAATCTATTGTGACGAAGTGTGGTGTCAGGATTGGTGGAAGACCTATTAACAATCTGCGTTATGCAGATGGCACAGCCCTGCTTGCTGAAACTGAGGAGGACCTCAAACGCTCCTGCAGAGGGTCAAGGACTGCAGCCTTCAGTATGGATTGAGGCTCAATATCAAGAAGACAAAGATTCTCATCACTGGACCAATTGGCAGCATCAGGGTGGATGGTGAAGAGACTGAGATTGTTCACAACTTTAGTCTGGTTGGCTCCACGGTCGACACTCTTGGTACCAGTATCCAGGAAATAAAAAAATGTATTGCCATGGGAAAGTCTGCTGTTAGGGACCTCTCCAAAGTACTGAGGAGCAATGGTGTAACTCTTGAGACTAAGGTGCATCTGATACAGGCTATGGTCTTTGCAATCACTTGTTATGCATCAGAGAGTTGGACAATGATTGGAAGGATAGAAAGTGAATTGATGCCTTTGATCTGTGGTGCTGGAGAAGAGTATTGAATGTACCATTGTAAACAAACAGATTCAACCCGGAGAGGGTTAAACCAGGTTTCTCCTTGGAGGCAAGGTTTCTGGGGCTTTGTCTGGCATACTTTGGACATGTTGTAAGGAGAGACAGGTCCTTGGAGAAGGACATCATGCTTGGTAGCGTGGAGGGACAGCGCAGGAGGGGAAGATCCTCTATGAGGTGGATTGATTCAGTGACTGGGGTAATCGGGATGGGTGTGTCAGAGGCAGTGCGATTGGCACAGGATAGATCAGGGTTTAGGGCTTTTGTACATAGGGTTGCTATGAGTCGCAAGGGACTCGACAACACATAACAATAAGAACAACAAGTACAGAATACTCCTGGGCTTCCACAAGAAAAAGACTGATAACCTAGTTACAAAATGGGCAAAAGACAAGGAAAGAATTTTCACGGAGAAAGATATTTGAATGTTAAACAGACACATGAAGAAATGCTCCAAATCACTGGCAATTTAAAACCACAATGAGGTACCATTTCACTCCAGTAACAATGACAAAGTTCAACAGGGCAGCAAGTTACAAATGTCGGTGAGGATGTGGTGAGATGGGAACTCTGATACATTTTTGGTGGGATTGTAAAATGGTACAATCATTCTGGAAGGCAGTTCCTCAAAAAGCTGAACATAGAAATCCAGTACAACCCAGCTATTCCACTATTTGCAATATACCCTGAGAAAATGAGAACCGAGGCACAGTCCGATATTTGTACACTGATGTTCATAGCAGCATTATCCACCATTGCAAGAACATGAAAAGAGCCCAAATGTCCAACCATAAGTGAATGGATTAAGAAATGGTACATTCACACAATGGAATACTATGCAGCACACAGGAACAGTGGTTTTGTAAATTATTACCTAACTTGGGAGGGACTGAAGAGCATTATGCTGACTGAATTAACTCAATCCCACAAAGATAAATATTGTATAAACCCATTATTGTAGAATAAGGATCTAAGAAGGGTGGGAGATGTTGGAAGCACAGGGATGTGTGCATGTGCAGGGGAGCGGGGGATTAATCATTGAGTTGTACAATTAGATAGGTGGTGTGGTGTGGGAAATTGAAAGAATTTGTTCTTCAAAACAATGTATTCTAATTTTGCAAATAAACTAGTTGTTGTTATTGTTAAGTGCCATCGAGTCGTAGCTGACTCATAGCAACCCTATGAATGAAATACCTGAGCATTGTTCATAGTGTTTCTGGAGGTAAGCCATTTAGAGAAGTGGATGCCACTCCCGCTTCCAAGCTTGTTTTAATTGGGAAGTGCCACCAAACACTGTCCACCATGGATAACCATTATCACATTTGGCATATCAGTGTCACAGTGTTCAGCATCACAGTAAGCACGAGTTATCTCTGTAAAGAAAAACAAAAACAAAAAAAGACCAAAGCAGCCTTTGAATTGTGGTGTTAAAAAGGAATAGTGAATATTGACTAGAAAATGAGCAAACAAATGGGTCTTGGGGAGAGTGCAACCAAGGTGGTTGACAGAAGCAAGGATAGACAAACTTCATCTCACAGACTTTGGATGTATTGTCAGGAGGGGTCAGTCCTTAGAAAGAGACTACATGCTGGGAAAGAGAAAAAGATACTTAAGGTGATGGTTTGACACAGAGACTGTAACAATGAGTTTGTGGCAGAAATGGTGGTGATGGTGTAGGATAGGACAGTCTATTGTTCACAGTGTCATAGGAGCTATAGATGACCTTATATTTAATAACTGTTAGTGCTTGCTTCCCAGAGGAAAGTCCATAAAGATTCTTGTTTGCAGACACACCCAAAATCTAACCTAGAGTCATGCCAAAAGACATTAGCTTTAGTTTAATGGGATAGGAAGCTTTCTGATCAGAGGGAAGGTAGAGAGAAGCACAGGTCTGGTAAGGTGGACTGGAAATTTTCTACTGAAGATGGGAGAAAGCAGCTGTTTAATACCTCTACAAAAACAATTTCCAGTCTGAGCAGAGCTTAGAATTACATAGACTGATGTTTTCCAACATTGGCAGTATACGATCTTGTTTTAAGGGAAGAACTGTCACTGCTTGATGTCTATCTAGTTTTGCAAGCATAGCTAAAAGCAATAGGGAGAATTGTCAGTTTTCTGTCATTCTCTGAAGAAACTAAAAAAACAAGTCCAAGAACTCAGCTAGCTTAAGTGTAGTCATTTGGTGGCATTTATAGTATTTGCCATACATCTCACCCCACAGCATTTATGGCTCTCCAAATTTCTTTGCTAATCATCAATGATACTCCTCAAGCCAAAGTATTGGAGAGTTGTAATAGAAGGACACAACAGTGAAGGTTACAGAAAAGTGTAACTCCCAAGCACAATGAGCCCACTATAGAAAATTAAGTGCCTAGATGAAGGAAGAAATTGGAAACACTGGAGTATAGGCTACGTATTCAGTTGTTGGATAGCATATATATACCCTTCCACGTCTTGTAAAGCTACAGTAACATGCTTATAATGAGGAATATATGCGTAAGATTTGGTGTGAAATAAAGCACAGCCTCTTCCTTGAGCAGCCATCAGGATATCTAATGCTATTATATTTTGTAGCACTACCTTATGCATTTGTATAGTTCCAGTAGATAGTAAAGCAAGAGCACAATGTCCCTGATTTAGGACAGCTCCAGTATATCATGCTAAGGCCTCAATTTGCCATTTCACATCAGCAAAGAAAATAGAGAATGGATAAAATCACTAAGAGGCATATTGTTTTCTGTGGCATTTTGCTATACACATCATCTCAATTACTAGATTTAGTGGGTAATTTCTTAAATATAATGCTATGTATACAGGACTGCCCCTAAGTGCATCTGCCAGCATAATAGTAAGATAGGTAGGACCAGCTATGTGATCCACAAGTCCACAACCAGCCCCAAGGATAAGGAAAAGCTCTTATAGAGTGATTGTTGTTGTTGTTGTTAGATGCCTTGAGTAGAGTATGACTCATAGTGACCTTACAAAAAACAGAATTGAAGTCTACCCTATCCTGTGCCATCTTCACAATTCCTGACACGCTAGAGCCCATAGCTGCAGTCACTGTGTCAATTCACCAGGTCGAGGTTCTTCCTTTCCTTCACTGACAACCCTCTACTCTTCCGAGCATTATGTCTCTCTCAAAGGAATAGCCCATCCTAGCAACATGTCTGAAATATGTTAGGCAAAGCCTCATCATCCTTGCCTCCAAAGTGCACTCCAGCTACACCGTATCTGTTTGTTCTCTTGGCCATCTATGGGATTTTCAATGTTCTTATCTAGCACCACAGCTCAAAGGCATCAATTCTTCTTCTGCCACCCCTATTCATTGTCCAGCTCTCAGATTTATAGCAAGTGATTAGAAAGACATTATTATGTTTGTTTAGGATTTTGATAACCTAGTCAAATAGTACTATTTATTAAGATGATATACTGAAAGCCCATGTGGGTAACCACCCTATGTTGTGGTTATTACTTGTACTGGCTCTTTCAATACACTATTCTGTGGTGAAAATCTTGCACAGAGACTGCAGACAGCCATCCAAGACCATCCCATACTGCATATCCCTTGGTACAAGATTTACTTGCTCCCAAACCATCTGAAAAACCTGGTTTTGCATGCATTTCCTGGTGGCAAGATGCTTAGAAAAATCTACTTGGGGAATAGGAAAGAGGTCAAAGGCTTTCCATAGAGTTTTCGCTATTTCTACAGGCAGGCTCTGGTGCTGTCATTGGCCTAGCTGACCTTCCCTAACAATGCTACATTTAATACTGTAGGGAGCTCTAAACATACCCTGAAATCTAATTTATTTCTCAAATCAGCAATCATAGCAGCCTACCTGGTGAAAATATTTCCTTCCATATTATGGGCAAAATAATAAAGAAGTTATAGATATCAGGAAAGGCAAGTCACGTCTATCAATCAAACTGTAAGCGGTAATACTGGATGAGTTAAGGACAGTTTCTGGAGAAGGTATTTCCCAGATTAAAATATCATACTTTTTGCTCTGAAAATATTTTTGAGTAGCTAACTCCAGCTAAGGGGGAACCATTTTACTCCATAAGCTTAGGGCCTGTGCTGTGATGAAGGCTGTGAGTCTTGATGGAAGATCCAATATTTCTACCTCTACAGAAGTGCCTTGGTGGTGTTTTCTATAAGTTGTAAACATTAAACACTGCACAAACTATTAAACACTGCACATAGTTGTTTCTGTAAGGAGTTATATCTAAACTCTGCTCTTTTCCATAACTGAGACCAGAATCCAAGTGGGATTATCTGGCCATGTTGCCATTGCCGTAAGCCCTAGGCGAAACCTTCAGGGAGTCTTTAAACATCCAGTTTGCATTTCCAGCCAATTTTATAGTCCCGAAGGCCTGGATATGCTGCATGGCCATCTTGGCCACCTGGAATGTAGGTCTACTTCATGAGTTCAATTCCAGACATGCCGTTATACACTAGTCAGTATAATGGCTGGAGTTAAGTGTGAGCTAAAAAACATCTTAAAAGGTCTAAGAAAGTTTGCAATTCTTTAGTTTTAGTAAGAAGAGTATAAGCTTTAACTTTATCTATTACCATCTCAGAACAGTTTTTGTCTCATCCAACCAGACAATTCCCAAAAGTCTGAGAGATGTGTTCTGCAATTTGGCATCCTTGACCACCCATCCCCAACACTGTTGGTGAGACACAAACTGCAGTGCTGTTTCTTGAAGTAGAAACAGATAATTCTAGACCAGCAACACATCATCAATGCAAGGAAACAATAAGGTTTCTTTAGGCTGCACCCAAAGATCTTGCAAAGTGTTCGCATTGCTATGTGTAATTATGAGATTAACTCTCATGTTTACCAGTGCCAGAACAGTTCTTTCTTTGGAGACTATGTATAGAGTTTGTAATTGGGCTTGCTGTCTCCTGCTAGTTCCTTTATCAGAACACTGCAGAAACTTTGGCATCACTTCTATTCATGGCTTGCCACTGAAGCTGGGTGCGGCCAACCTGAGAGTGAAAGAGTGTCTGCACTGTGAGAGAGACACTTCTCCTGCTGGCCCTTATCCTGAATCTGATGAGGGCAGCACAGTGAAGTGTGGCCAGCTGCCTGCAGAGGTCTGGCTGAAATTTCCTGCCCCTTATTAATTTTTTCTTCACCCTC
Source organism: Elephantulus edwardii (assembly GCF_000299155.1). Classification (NCBI taxonomy): domain Eukaryota; kingdom Metazoa; phylum Chordata; class Mammalia; order Macroscelidea; family Macroscelididae; genus Elephantulus; species Elephantulus edwardii. The sequence goes on along the minus strand of NW_006399919.1, from coordinate 1,706,525 downwards.
TTCCCTCCTAGGTAGGGATGTGCACAAGTGGAACCAGGGGTCACGTCAATGTAGATGAGGTTTAATCATACCCAGTAACACTACCTACTTAAATGGCTTTGCATCCTTTTGAGCTCTCTGGAGAAGCTGACACCTTATTTTGAATTTTACAATGTGAGGTGACATGTTAAAACCTCCACTAAGTGATCAAATCTTTGCAAATGGGAGACAACCCTTCTGGTGGTAAATAATTCTTCCCACAACTTGTGGAACTGCTCTGTGCAATTACTTCCATGTTAGTGTTGGATTTAACCACACAGATCAGTTATCAGGTGGTCTTTTTTTTTTCTTGCCTTTGCCAATTCTCACACTCTGTAGGAGTTCTGAAAATTGTTGAAGCGCTTTGAGGGCATCCTCATACTCCTCACGTGTTGGTCCTTACTCTATCAACAAAGCCAAGGGTCTTTGGCATCCATGCCAAAGACCATCCTGGATTTCCTCCCATTGATCCTTTTCCATAAACTTCTGTAATTCCTGGTTGGAGGTATTCTAGGGTAGTTTTGATCTCCAAGCTTATGACTTATAAATTGTTGGAACTTGTTCCCTAGAAGGAAAACCCATCAAGGTTCATGTTCATAGAAAGACCAAAAAACTGATCCAGAGACACACTAAAGGACATTAGCTTTAGTTAATGGGACAGAAAATTTACTGACCAGGGAGAAAATGCAGTGCAGCACAGCTCTGGTAGTAGCAAACTGGAAACTTTCTCTTAAAAGTGGGAAGAAGTAGTTATTTTATACTCTTCTGCAAATAGCTCCCAACTGGAGCTGAGTTATGAGTTACATAGAATGATAGGAAAATGTTAACAGTACACAAACTTAGTTTAAGTGAAAACATGTCATATTTCTGATTTTAGTTCTGTAAACATGGTTATAAACAATAGGGAGAATTGCCAGTTTGCCCTCATTTTGGGAAGAAATTAGAAAAACATGTTTAAGAACTTAGCCAGCTAAGCTTAAGTGTAGTAATTTTGGGGGTTTTATAGGATTTATAATTCAGCAATAGTAATGAATATTTGATTGCATTTGCTAGTTATTGAGGCAGGTGGAGGTGCTAGTTATTGTGGCAGAGTTATGATATACTGTGAAGTTCTCTATATCACCTTTTAAGTCACAGTATATAAAGAATGGAGGGTGGGATCAAACCACCACCAGAAAGAAAGTCAGGAGTACATCTTCCAGTACATCTTCCTAAGAAAATTAGTGACAAGATATGTGGTGATATATAAGAAATGTCAGACCCATAGATGCTGAAAAAAGACAAGGACTCTCCTCCAGAAAAAAACACAGGGAAAAATCCATTCCCTAGTGCTAGCATATGCTGACTTCTGGCTTCCAACAATGAGTGAATAAATTTGATTTTTATTAAACCACTGTAACTTTTATGTCATAGCAGCATTAGGTGACTCAGGCAGTACTTGTGCTTGGCTTACCTTTTTGTAGCATATTACATATTGAAAGTTTTTTTTTTTAATTAGCCATACATGGGTAAGGGATTGTTGTGGGAACCAACCCATAGCTGATCCTCCAGCAGAGGCAGTTAATCTCATGGAAAGAGATTGAATGTCTTTCTTTCCCGTGGAGCAGCTGGTAGCCTCGAACCATGTCCCTTCAGGATTTCAGAGCAGCTTCTTGCCAATTAGTCCAATCTGATATTCAGGATATAAACTATGTCAAGTTATTGATATTTATTCCATGAAATTAATACAATAAAAATAATTTTTACTAATTATGTTTACATCCAAAATCTATTCTCTTAAAATAGAAATGAATATTAACAAATATAAACTTAGAGAGCAATGCACACAGAGTGGAGTGAGCAGGAAAGCTGGAACTTGAGTGAGAACTGTTATTAAAACAATTAGCTTGGGAGTGGTGGCAGCAGCAAACCTCAGTGGGGAGCAGCAAGCCTTGGCAGGAAGCAGTGACCCATGGTGGAGACCAGTGAGCTGCTGTGGGGACCAGTGAGCCATGGTGGAGCCCACCCTTCAAGAACAAGCAAGGCAGCAGAAATTTGAGTGAGATACTTTGGGGGAGATCACTGATGACTGCTGAATCATGAGGGATCCCTTCACTTTAAGCAGGAGGGAGTGAGACAGCTGGAGATTGACTGAGGTGGGAGACCCAGTTCTCAAGGAGAAAACCAAGGCTTTCTGATTTTCCATTCAGGTCCCGCTCACACCTCCCCCTTCCCTACCCCTGCATATATCTGTACATGTGTCTACCGTACATAAACCTGTGTGCTCGTATCTGCCCAACTCTAGTCTGGAGCAGTGACTTCAGATCAAGAACCAGCTATCACGTCAGGCATGAAAAACTCTACCACTGCAATGTCACTAAAGAAGCAGCCTACCTCAGACCCTAAACAACCCTTAAGCAAGATGTCACCCACAAAAAGGGACAGAGCATCAATGGATTTCTGGAAGCCAGAAAATCTGATGGACCTTTCTGACACATAATTTAAAGAACAATGATTGAATATTTTCATTGGATGAAAAACAAACTTGAAGAATTACAGGACACTGCAAACAAAAACCAGGAGGAATTAAAAAAAAAAATACAAAACAATGCAGGTAAAACAAATGAGGCATTAGAGACTCTGGAGAAACAAACAACTACAATCTAAAATATAAGGTCCTATGTTTCAGATGCTGTCAACATGGTGGAGGGTTACATAAACAGAGTTGAGGAGAAGGAACACAGAACCAGTGAAATAGAAGATAAAATTGTCACCACTGATCTGCTAGAACAAAAACAGAATCAAAAATGAAGGAAAAAGAAGAAAACAAAAGAATAATGTGGGACACTATCAAAAGAAATAATATGCTCATAATCAGAATTCCAGAATAGGAAGAAGCAAGTAAAGACACTGAAAAAGTTGTGGAAGAACTACTAGTGGAAAACTTTACAGGTGTAGTGAAGAATGAGAGAATATATATTCAAGAAGCTGAATATAGAATTGACTCTGAAAAGAAAAACACTAAGGAATATCATAGTAAAATTTGCCAGAATCAAAGATAAGGAGAAAATTGTGAAAACAGCTGGGGAGAAACAAAGAATAACCTAGAAGGGAGAACAAATAAGATTAAGTGCCAATTTCTTAGCAGAAACCCCACGAGCAAGAAGACGGTGGAATTACATATGTTGAACAATGAAAGAATACCACTCCAAACCAAGAATATTGTTCCCAGCAAAATTGTCCATTAAATGTGGAGGACAGATCAATACATTCTCAGAAAAAACAGAATCTAAAGGAGTTTGTGAAAACAAGACCAGCATTGCAGGAAACACTGAGAGACAACCTTCTTACATAGATGGCACAGAAGGCAGAATGGACCAAAGAAATAAGTAGTAACACCAAAAAGAAATCAACAAATGATAGCAATAAAAACTTATCTTTCTATAATAACACTGAATGTAAATGGTTTAGAGGCACCAGTGAAGAGAAAAAGAATAGCAGATTGGATAAAAGCCTCAAATCCATCAATATGCTATCTACAAGCAACACACCTGAAAAGTGAAGATAAAGAAAGACTAAAAAGAAAAGGCGGAGGGAAAATATAGCAAGCAAATGACAACCAGAAAAAAGCAGGAGTAGAGATATTAATCTCTGATAAATTAAATTTCAAGGCAAAAAAACATCATAAAAAACAAGGAAGGTCACTATATAATATTTAAAGGGTCAAAAGAACAAGAGGACATAACAATAATAAATATACACTAAATGATAGAGCTGCAAAATATATAAAACAAACATTATCAAAACTGAAAAAGGAAATAGATAACACTACTATAATAGGTGAAGATTTCAGTACATCTCTCTTAAGAAAAGATAGAACTACCAGAAAGAAACTAAATAAAGATGCTAAAGAATTAACCACACAATAAACCAACTCTATCTCATAGGTATTTATAGGCTAACACCCACCCCCAAAATTAAAGTATCCCTTCTTCTCCAATATGCATGGAATGTTCTCAATAGTAGTTCACATTTTAGGTCACAAGGTAAGAATCATTAATTTAAAAAACCCAAACAAACCAGAAATAATACAAAGCATCTTCTCAGACTACAGTGCTATAAAATAAACTACAAATCAATAACAAAAGGGTAAAGAAGAAAAAAACCCCATACATTTGTAAGCTGAACAATACCTTGTTTGAACATGATTGGGTAGTAGAAGAAATAAAAAAATGAAATGAAAAATTTTCTTGAAACAAATGACAATTAAAACACAACAAAACCTCTGCGAAACAGCCAAAGCTGTAATCAGAAGTAAATTTATAGTGAGAAGCAAACACATCAAAAGACAGGAAAAATGACCAATGACTCTCTAACCCAACATCTCAAATTGAAAAACGACAGCAAGAAAACCCAACAAAATATAAAAACTAGAGCAGAATAAATGAAATAGAAAATAGACAATAGAAGCCATCAACAAAACTAGGAGTTTGTTCTTTGAAAAGGTCAATAAAATTGGCAAACCACTAGAAAAACTAACAAAGGAAAGGAAGGGAAAGACACAAATAATCTGATTAAAAGATGACACAGGCAATGTAACAATAGAACCAACTAAAATAAAAATGCTAAGAATGGAATATTATGACAAACTTTACTCAAACAAATATGAAAACCTAGAGGAAATGGACAAATACTTAGAAATTCACAACCTACCTAAATAAATTGACGCAAACCAAAATTGAACACCAGAACAGACCCATTACAAAAGAAGAAATTAAAAAGGTAATAAAACAACTTCCAAGAAAAAAAAAAAAAGCCCTGGACCAGGCTTTACAAATGAATTTTTATCAAACATTCAGAGAAGTACTGTCGCCAACTGTACATAAACTATTTTAGAAAATAGAAAAAGATGGAACTCTCCCAGACTCATTCTATGAAGCAAACATATACTTGATACCAAAACATTGTAAAGACACCACGAAAATAGAAAATTATACACTAATACCACTTGTGAACATAGATACAAAAGTCCTGAATAAAATCCTGGCTAATAGAATCCAATGGTACATCAAAACAATAATTCACCATGACCAAGTGGGATTCATAATAAGTATGCATTCATGGTTCAACATAAGAAAAACAATCAGTGCAGTTCAGCACATCACCAAAGAAAGAACAAGAACCACATAATCTTATCAATTGATGCAGAAAACGCCTTTGATAAAATCCAACACACTTTCCTGATTAAAACACTCAAGAAAACAAGAATAGAGGGGAAGTTCCGCAACATTGTAAAAAGTATATATGCAAACCCGCCAGCCAACATTGTTCTCAATAGAGATAGATTAAAGGCATTGCCTTGGGGAACAGAAACTAGGGAAGGATGTCCACTATTACCTCTCCTATTCAATATTGTATTGGATGTCTTCTTGTTGTTATTGTTATGTATTGTTGAGTGGCTTGAGACTCATAGTGACCCTATATACAACAGCCCTAAACCCTGCTCTATGTCTTGCCAACCTTATTGTCTCTGACACACCTATTTCCATTACCCCAGTGAGGAATCAATCCGTCTCATCGAGGGTCTTCCTCTCCTACGCTGCCCCTCTACCCTCCCAAGCATGACATCCCTCTCCAAGGACTGATTCTGCCTTGCAACATGTCCAAAATATGTCAGACGGAGCTTCAGAATCTTTGCCTCCAGCCTGATCTCACCCTCTCCAGGATGAACTTGTTTGTTCTCCTAGCAGTCCATGGTATACTCAATACTCTTTTCCAGAACCACAGCTCAAAGGCATCAATTCTCCTTTTTTATCCCTAGTCATTGTCCAACTATCTGATGCATAACAAGTAATAGCAAAGACCATTGCCTGTATCAGGCACACCTTAGTCTCCAGACTGACATCGTTGCTCCCCGGCACCTTGGAGAGGTCTCTGACAGCAGACTAAACTTTTATAATGAAATTCTTCTTTAAAATTCCTGATTGCTGGTACCAAGAGTGCTTATTGCAGAGCCAAGCAAACTGAAGCTGTCAACAATCTCAATCTCTTCGCCATCTATCATGATGCGGCCTATCCACCCAGTGGTGAGAATCTTTGCATTCTTGATGATGAGCTTCAACCCATATTGAAATAAGAGGCATCCAAATTGGCAGAGAGGAGGTAAAATTATCTCTTTATGCAGATGATTTGATAGTATGTTTAGAAAACCCTAAAGACTTAGCAAGAAAACTACTGGACATAATTGACCAATTCAGCAAAGTTGCAGGATATAAGATCAACATACAAAAATCAATTGGATTTCTCTACAATGACAGGAGAATACAGAACTGGTGCTAAGAAAAACAATACTCTTCACAATACTTGGGAGTAAATCTAATAAGAAACCAAAGGATCTATTCAAAGAAAATTACAAAACATTACTTCAAGAAACAAAAAGAGACCTGGAGAAATGAAAGAATATACCTTGCTTTTGGGTAGGAACACTCAATATTGTAAAAATGACAATTCTACCAAAGGCAATTTACACGTTCAATGCATTCTCAGTACAAACACCAATTCCATTATTAAACGAGATGGAAAAGGCATCTCCAACTTCATCTGGAATGGAAAGAAACCCTGAATAAGCAAAGCACTCCTTAAAAAGGGAAACAAGGTTAGTGGCCCCTCACTCCCTGATTTCAAATCCTACTACACTGCCCTGGTAGTCAAGACAGCATGACACTGGTATAACAACAGACACATAGATCAATGGAATAGAATTGAAAACACAGAAATCAGCCCATCTTCCTATGGTCAATCTATTTTTGACAAGGACAGGAAATCAGTCAAGTGAGGAAGTGACAGCCTTTTTAGTAAATGATGTTGGTAAAATTGGAAAACTATCTGTAGAAGACTCAAACAAGATCCATACCTCACTCCATACACAAAAACCAACTCAAAGTGGATCAAGGAGCTAGGACTAAAACCAAGGAGTATAAACTTCATTAGAGAAAAGCTTGGAAGAACTGTAGAAGTCCTAATCCACAACATGAACAGTCTTCCAATCATCCTGAAAAACCTACAACCAGGAGAGGAAAAAAATAGATTAATGAGATCTTCTAAGAATCAAATCCTTATGCACATCCAAAATCTTCTCCAGCAGGGTAAAAAGTGAAACCATAGACTGGGAAAACAATATTTGGTAATGACATGTCTGATTAAGGGACTTATATTTAGAATTTATAAATACTCGAGCACCACCACAAGATAAAGATAAACAACCCAGTTGCAAAATGGGCACAGGATATGAACAGACATTTTACTAAAGAAGACACTCAGATGGTGAACAAACACATGAAGAAATGTTCAAAATCCCTAGCTCTACGAGATAGGCAAATAAAAAAAAACCCCAAACTAACCTGTAAGATATCATCTTACCCAGTAAGAATCCCAAATACAACAGAAGAGCAAACAACAAATGCTGGTGAGGTTGTGGAGAAACTGGACCTCTTAGTCACTGATGGTGGGAGTGTAAAATGAATGGTGCAACCACTATGGAAGGCTGTATGGCGCTTTCTCAAAAAGTTGCAAATGGAGATATCATTTGACCCAGCAATTCCATTATTGGGAATATACCCTAAAGAAAATATAACTGCCATCCACGCAGATATATGCACACCCATGTTTATTGTGGCTTTGTTCACAATAGCAAAGAATTGGAAACAACCCAAGTGACCATCAACAAGTGAATGGATAGAGAAGCTCTGGTATATTCACACAATGGAATACTACACTGCATTGAAAAACAAGGAACTCATGGAATATTATACAAAATGGGTGAACCTGGAGGACATAATGTTGAGTGAAATATCTCAATCACAAAAGGACAAATACTGCACAATACTACTGTTATAAAACAGGACTGACATCAGGTTTAGGGGAAAACTAAGAAAAGAGGGGATAAATAATGTATACCACATTGAAACAGATGAGGGAGAGAATTGTTTAAAAGGGATATATAATTAGGTATTATTTGCATGGCAAGAGTCCATAATAAGAGCTGCATTGTAAAGTGGGTTTGGGGAGGGGGGATTATATAACAATGAAATAATTTTTTTTTCTTCTTCTCTAAGAGAGAAGCAACCTGGATGTGAGGGCGGGGGATGCAAGGAGAAGTGGGCAGGGAGGAAAATGTGCACAATGAAAGAATGGAAATCCAAGTTATCTATAATCTTTCTGTAAAATTTCAATTAAAAATAAATAAACAAATATAAACTTCGAGGATCAGATAAAAACTAATTTACTCCACATTCAACTTGTATATTGAATTCATATTCTACACTGTGTCTACATTATAAGTTTAAGTAAGAAAAGACTAAGAAGAAAAGAAGTACTCATTTTCTCTTGCTATGCTAAATTTTAGTTTTTATTATTCTTGAATTTTAAAGGAGACATTACAGAAACTTGATTTATCACTCTCACTGAATCCATCTCAAAACAGAATTAACTTTGTAAGCTCACAGAAAAGTTGGCAGAACTCCTTACTCTTTGTAAACAAAAGGACCCTGTTCTTTGCCTGCCTAACACAGGAATGCAATGCAAAGAGAAGAGTTGATGAAATCAGGAAATGGACAAATGTGGAAAATGGGATGGATGCCATGCCAAAAAAGAAGCAATGAACACCAGATGTAGTTCAATAAAACCGTCACTCAGCAGTTTCTACTTGAGGCTACTCTTAAACAGTCTATTCCATTTCTGACTGGATCAATTTGCAGCTGAGTTTTGAGGTGCCTTGAATATATTTTGAAGTTTTGTTCCTTCTCTGACTCTTCAATATGTTGACATGTTGAACAATTAAGATTTCCAGGGAGATATATATATAGTTATATTTGTCATATGTTATTTTAAATTTATTTAATATCAATAGTTAAAACATAAGCTGAAAATATTACCAGGTACTGAATTTGTAGCTTTAAAATAGTGGAATGCATTTTATCATCACATAAGTTGACTACTGTATTTATAAATAAAAACCTTTAAATATGAGATAGTAACAATTATTTCATGTGTTTGTGTTTCCTGACTTGAGTAAAGGAATATGAAGAGGAATGGGTAAAGTTATATTTTATGCAGGTTTGTCTAGTTTTCACTTATTTTCCCAATGGATTTTTGTATGAGATAATGTAGGATATCAGGTACCTTTTTCCTAGAAATCCTATAAATGGCTCAAATAGCAGAAAAGCCTAGTTTTGCAAATTTTATATTTTAATAATGCATTTGTTGAACTGATGCCGTGTAATTCACATTATGCATGTGAACTGCTGTTGATAGGACAACTTCATGCTGTTACTGGGAAACTCCAGCTGATGTGTAGTGCTGTGTGTGTTATGTGAACTCTTTCTCTCTCTCTCTCTCTTTTTCACATTCAAAACCTTATAAGCTTCATTTTCCTAGTCAAGTCATTTGACAACATAGCATTCTGATTTAAGAAATTAAAACCCAAACTCACTACTATCAAATTGATTCTGACTCATAGCTACCCTCTTTTGAGTTTCTGAGGTTCTAAGTCTTTAAGGGAGGAGAGCGCCAATTTTCTCCCAGAGTGACTGGTAATTTCAAACTGTCAAATTTTCTGTTAGTAGTCCAGCACTTTTAACAATACACTGCAGGGCTCTTCAAAAGGAAAAGATGTATTTCATTGGAAATCCAAAAATAAAGTTTGAAATTCACTGGTTAAATGTGACATAAGACAAAGGATGGGGAGCTATGCTGACAGCTACCTGTGAGCAGAAGGAAGCCATGGAGATAAAGGGTGTTCTGGGTCTCACTTCATTTCAGAAGCTGACTGGATGTACTCTGCTGCAATAAGGCTGTGTTATTCCCCATTAAGACATTCTCCCACCAGCTTGAATCTGAAAAATATAATAAAAAAGGAGAAAGAGAGGGAGAAAGAGGAGAGAGAAGACAGAGAGGAGACAGAGGAGAGGAGAGGAGAGGAGAGGAGAGCAGAGGAGAGGAGAGGAGAGGAGAGGAGGGGAAGAAAAAGGAGGAGAAGGAGGAAGAGGAGGAAGAGAGGGAGGAGAAGACAGACAGAGAGAGGATATAGAAGTGTGTGGAGCCCCATGAAATTACAAGATTGGAGGAGAAGGGAGAGACAAGGAGAGAGCTAGAAGGAGAACAATAAAACCCCCTAACAACAACAACAATCTAATAAGGGAGCTTTGGTAGCTGAATCTACAGGAATTTCTGAGAATTTCCAGCAGTTCGAATTCACCAGCATTGGAATGATGGGCTGTCTCCTCGGAGTTAGAATTTACCACTTCAGAATACCACTGGATGGTCACCGCCAGTGAGTTTGAGTCTGAACTTATTTGATGGCAGTTATGTTAGAACTATGAAGTAAATGCTACTACTATAAAAAACTATAATCCTAATTAATTTTACTGTTGTTGTCATTGTTATGTGCCGTCGAGTCGTTTGCGACTCATAGTGACCCTATGCACAACAGCCCTAAACCGTGCTCTATCCTGTGCCAATCTCATTGCCCCTGACAAACCTATCCCGAGTACCCCAGTCACTGAATCAATCCACCTCATAGAGGGTCTTCCCCTCCTGCGCTGTCCCTC
>NW_006399919.1:1683131-1694133 GCF_000299155.1 Elephantulus edwardii | reverse complement strand
TAAATAATAATTAAATAATTAAAAAACCCTGAGGTATGTTATTGCTATTATGTGCTGACAAATCAAAATTGACCCATAGCTGATCCTCTAGCAGGTTTTCAGATGATGTGTGTCATGTAGGAGGAGATTGCCCAACTTTTTTCCTTGGAGCAGCTGGTGTGCTTGAACCATGTGCCTTTTAGTTGGCAGCACACTCTTTACCATTAAGCCACCAGAGCTTCTTATCTCAAGCTGTTGTTGTTTTGTGCCGTCAAGTTGCCTGAGGCTCATAGTGAACCTATGTACAGCAGCTCTGAAGAATGCCCTGTCCTAAGCCAGTCTCCCTGACTCTGACATACCAACTCTCATTGTCTCAGTTACTGTAGCAATGTATCTCATCCAGGGTTTCAGCAAGCAAAAGCTCAAGATGGAGTAAACAATAACATAATAAATATCCATAATGGCAAAATAAAAATCGAAAAGATCTTGTGTCTGTTAATATACAGTATTCTATTTATCCAATGTAACTGGCTGGCCATCTCAATCTGTATTAGCTTAAAGTCAACATTTATTGTTATCTTTTATGTTTCTGGGATGGCCAGATCTCAATTAGTTCAGCCATCAGATAGTGGCATGTTTGGTTACTCACTGTTCTTCCCACATGACTTTTGTCTCCAAGAGAGAACCATAGAGTTCTTACATGGAACTTCACATATCAAAGAGGAGGAGCAAACAGCAACAGAGCTCTTTGGTCTAGTGGTAAGGAGTGGTGCTGCCAACCTAAAGACCATGGTTCAGATACAGAAGGTGTTCCATGGGAGAAAGATAGATAATCGCCTCCCGTGCAATATCCAGACTCTGAAAACTGCTGGAAGGTTCATTTTGATTCCAACTTGATAGCATGTAATTACAACAATAAAATGAAAGACTATACTTGGGTGGGGTACAGTGCCACTTTATAAAGGCATTACCTGCTCAGATTCAAGGGGTGAACAAATTTTCTTAACAGGGAATCAATCACAAGATCTAGTCAGGGAAGAGTGTGTAATGTGGGAAATATTGTGATGGACATATTTGGAAAGTATTGTTTGCTATAAATGAATGATTGTAATTATTATTTTTGCCTGTGCGAAGCAATGAAGTAGAAACTTACATTTCCTCTACAGGTTAGTACAAAACTGTCAAAGTAAATTTTATTGTTGTTGTTATGTGCTGTTGAGTCACCTGCAACTCATAGCAACTCTATGTACAACAGCTCTGAAGCCCGCCGGGTCCTGAGCCAGTTTCACTGACTCTGACACACCTACCCTCATTGTCCTAGTTACTGTATCAGTCCATCTCATCCAGGGTCTTCGTCTTCTGCACTGTCCCTCCACCCTTCTGGGCATGATGTCCATCTCCGAAGATCAATCCTTCCTGGCCACATGTCTAAATATGTGAGACAGGGTTTTGAGATCCTAGCCTCCAAGGAGAAATTTGGTTTCACCCTCTCCAAGACAGATCTATTTGTTTTCATTGTGGTCCCAGGTATGCCTAATACTCTTCTCCAGCAACACAACTCAAAGACGTCAATTCTTCTTCTATCATTTTTAGTTGTTGTCTAGCTTTCTGATGCATAGCAAGTAATTGCGAAGACTATAGCCTGGATCAGGTGTATCTTTGTCTCTGGATTGACATCACTGCTCTTCTGCACTTTGGAGAGGTCCTTCATAGCAGATTTACCTAATGCAAGTCGTCTTTTAATTTCCTGACTGCTGGTGCCAAGAGTGTTGACTGTGAGGGAACTCTGGTGACCTACTGGCAAGAAGCTGCACTGCAATCCCAAACATGTGTAGTTCAAATCCACCAGATGCTCTGCTGGAGAAGGAGGAGCAATCTCCTCCTTTGCCAGTCGGATCCAATTTGATGGTTGTTGTTGTTTTTACATACTGTCGAGTCGTAGGTATCCTATAAATGAAAGTCCTCAACACTTGTGTGACTTTCATGATTTCTCCAGGCTCATAGGGTTTCCGGAGGCAAGCTATTATGGAAGTGGATGCCACTCCTGTTTCCAAGCTTGTTTTCATCGGGGAGCTCCACCAAACACTGTCTGCCATGGGTAACCATTAACACATTTGACACATCAGTGGCACAGTGTTCCGTTTCACAACAATCACAAGTTACCTCTGTATGGCAGGTGGACACACCAGGGCTATATGACCTAGAAGACCAACAAGAAAAGAAAAGAAGGGGAAAAAAGTGTGTAGAGCTGAGCAAGCTGTAACTGTTAACAACCTCAATATCTTCTCTCCATCATGATGCTGTCAGTTGGCAGAGTGGTGAAAATCTTTGTCCTCTTAATGTTGAGCTTCAATCCATATAGTTCTTGACTTTTTGCAGCAAGTGCTTCAGGTCCTCCTCACTTTCAGTAAGTAAGGTTGTGTCATCTTCCTAGGGTGGGCTGTTGATGAGTCATCCTCTGATCCTAAGGTCACATTCTTTCTCACAAAGCCCAGCCACCCGCCTGAATGATCTGTTTTGCATATTGATTGAAAAGGTAGGGAGACAAGATACATCTCTGATGTACTTCCTTCTTGATTTTGAACCATGCAGTGTTTCTCTACTCTGTTCTGAGGACTGCCTTCTGGTCCAAGAATAGGTTTCACATAAGCATTATGAAGTGTTCTGGAATTCCCCTTCTCCTCAAGGCTAACCACAATTTATTGTGAGCCACACCATCAAATACCTTTGCAGAGACAATGAAACATACATAGATATCCCTTTGATATTTTTGCTTTCTGCCAAGATCTATCTGACACTGGGAATAATGTCTTTAGTGTCACAACCTTCTAAACCCAGTTTATATTTCTGATAGTTTTCTGTCAGTGTACCTTTCTACTCTTTTCTGGGTAATCTTCAGCAAGATTTTTCTTGATTGTGATATGAGTGATATTGTCTGATAATTTCCACACACTGTCAGGTCACCTTTTTTTTTTGGAATGGGAATAAATATGAATTTCTTTCAGTCAGTTGGCCAAGTGGTTATCCTCCAAATTTCTTGGTACAATCTTGGTGAGCACAACCAGGGAAATATCTATTTGCTGAAACATGTCAATTTCAATTGGTATTCCGTCAATTCTTGGGGCTTTTTTTCCCCCAAGTCCTCAGAGTAGCCTGAACTTCCTCCTTCATGACTATTGCCTCGTAAGCATATGTCGTTTCTTGAAGTGCAAGACTTCAGAGCCAAAGAATCTAATAAATATATACTATGACTATGTGTGCATTTAGATGAAGCCTTCTTGGTTTATCCTAATTCCCCATATTTATTTTTAAGTGATAACTAATAAGATATATTTGCTCCATAGTCAGTGGAAAACACTTATTAGGGAGGAGGAGAAATAAAGAAAAGAAGAAAGAGCTGAAAAAAGAGAGATGGAAGCAATATGAAGATGACAACTTGTCAGTCATGCACACTAACGTATACCCACTGCTGAGACTAAGGGTAAACAATTATTTGATAAGTGTTTGAGCGTATTTGATTCTTTATAGTTTTTCCTCCCAATATTAATTACCATTCCAAACATGACTATGTCAAGGTGGTACATTTCCTCTTTAGAATAGTTTATTAAATATTTAAAAAATATTTTGCTTTATGAAACCCCTGTGAATGTCTGACGAGTTAACAGATGCTTCATAATTACAATTACCACCACCATCATCTCAGTGCATTAAATAGCCACCTTCAGCTATCATTGATATTCACTTCTTTTCACCAACATGCTCATAGTTTCAAAGAAAGCAATGCAGGAAATAGAAAGATACTTACAACCCCCCAAGTGTATATGCTGAATGTGCAGTTGCGTTAGAAACAACTCATTACTGGTTCTCTAGCAGATTTATAAAAGCTGCAAATAGTATGAGGAGAGATCGTTCATCTTTCTCTCATGAAGCAGCTGGGTTGATGGTACAACTCCTTACCACTAGGTCCACCAGAGCTCCCCCAGGTGTATGTATAAAACCTGAGAATAAGAGTATTGAGCATTTATGAATGACACTTCCCTTTCTAGCTTCAGTGCCAGCAGGTAGAACCTGTTGAATGTTTCTCTTCCTTTTCTAGCTCTTGTGATGTGTGTTTACATGTGTACATTAACCTCTTGAACTTGACAGTTGTTATCCAGAATCCTACTGGACTTCCAGAGCTCTAGATAAATTGAATGAAGATGATTTAGAGCCAGGTTGTAGAAACCTTGACAATTTTAGAACTGTCTAACTTTCGATTGTTTCTAAGAAGATACATTGCTTTGAAGAATTGCATTGTTTCCCAGCTACATAGAATGACTGTAGCTAATGGTGTGCAAGGTGTAGCTTTATCTTGAATATGATTTGTAACAATTTGTAATAGTAAACCTAAAGCAGTTTTGGTGGTGGAGTCTGTATGTAATGTTTTGTACTGCTAACGAAAAAGCTTCACATTCTGCTTCTGAAAGTTTGCATATGCCAGATGCACCACAGGATAGTCTCACAAAGCTAATAGAAGGTCATTTAGGACTTACAGTCCCAAAATCCAGTGGAAGCTCACTATGAAGGCAAGGAGTTTTAATAACAAGCCTATATATTCAAAATCATACAGAGGATTTGTTACGGTTTGCTTGCTATGATGAATTGAAGTGTGTCCTTCCAAAATGTGCTCTAATCTTTAACCTTTATGCCTTTGGTTATCATCCCACATGAAAAGACAGTCTTTTTTTTTGGTTATGCTAATGCAGTAGGATTAATGTAAAGTACGCTTTGAGTCCATCTCTTAGAAAATATGAAAGAAGTAGATGAAGCAAGGAAAGATGGGGAGAGATAGATACCAAATCACGGGAGGCTAGATCTCCAAAGAACCAGAAAACTGAAGAAGCTGAAGAGATAAGTAAGACCGACCAAAGTTCAAATCCTTAGCATCTTGGAAGCTAAAAGTCACAAAACCAGCTATTAAACTCTTGCTGTCTCCAAAACGTATGGGAGGTAGTATAGTATAATGTGATCTAGTGTCTGTTATGCACTAAGTTTAATGTGAAAAAAATTTATATAAATTATCATATTTAAAACCCATGCCAACCACGCATGGATTTCCCCTACATGTAATATTTGTCCTTTTGTGACTGGGATATTTCACTCAGCATAATGTTCTCCAGAGTCAACCATTTTGAATAATATTGCATGAGTTCCTTGTTTTTCAATGCAGCATAGTATTCCATTGTGCGAATATACCACAGCTTCTCTAGCCATTCATTTGTTGATGGGCACTTAGGTTGTTTCCAACTCCTTGCTATTGTGAACAAAGCTGCAATAAACATGGGTGTGCATATATCTGCTTGGATGTCAGCTATGGTCTCTTCAGGGTATATTCCCAGTAGTGGAATTGCTGGGTCAAATGGTATCTCTATTTGCAACTTTTTGAGAAAGCGCCATACTGCTTTCCACAGGGGTTGCACCATTTTACACTCCCACCAACAGTGAATCAGGGTTCCAGTTTCTCCACAACCTCGCCAGCATTTGTTGCTTGCTGTTCTGTTAAATTTTGCTATTTTGACTGGGGTGAGATGATATCTCATAGTTGTTTTAATTTGCATCTCTCTTAGGGCTAGGGATTTTGAGCATTTCTTCATGTGCTTGTTAGCCATCTGAATGTCGTCTTCGGTGAAGTGCCTGTTCATATCCTGTGCCCATTTTTCTATTGGATTCTTTACCTTTATCTTGTTGTGGTGAACAATTATGTTTTAGTGTAGTTTTTTTATGTGTGATGTCAGGCAAAAGGATTTTCATTCACTCTAGTTTCAAAAGCCTTGGAAATAAAACTGTTAGTTCTCTGGTTTATAAACTGGAAGGTTGGCAGTTCGAGTTCACCTGAAACACTTCTAAGACAAGCCTATTGATCTACTTCTGAAAGGTCACAGCCTTCAAAGTCCAACTGTGCAGACATTTTTTATTTTGCACACATGAGGTTGTCTGGAGTTAGCATCAACTCTATGGCAAGCAGCTACAAGAATAAAATTTCAGTTTCTTGTAAATCTATCACCAACTTGTGAGAGGTGATTTTATTGACCTGGTAGCTGGCTTGTCTAAAACCAGATTATTATTTTTTTTTAAGTTAGGGTCAATAAAATACAAACTAGAAGAAAATAAAACAAAATAGTTTGATTGAATCAACTGTGAGAAGACACCAAAACAGAAAGAAACATAGAGATTCTTTCCTGACATATGGATGCTGTACGTCCCCTGAGCTTGCACAGACCATGACGTGGGCAAGAAAACTTACTATACTAATTCTTATTATACAGTGAATTATATCTCCAAAATGTTACATGGAAATGCAAACTTCTCTACTTGTAAATAACAGCAATGCTTAGAATTAAAAAGAGGAGTAATATTTCAACAGAAGTAATTAATATGTTGAGAAGTAACAACAGTAAAGAAATCTAGCATAATTTAAAGATGATTCTTATATAAAGTTAAGAGTAAAAAGTCTGGAATAAGGAAAGAAATAAAGCAACAGCACAGCTCATTCCACAATTATATTATTGAATTTAGTTCTAAGTTGCAGATTTTATAAGAAGGAAAAGATAAGTGTCTGGATATTATTTCAAATTATAAATATTGAAGATTATTGGAGGAAAGATATGAACGGAAATAATCAAAAGGAAAAGACCACAGTGTTCAAACTTTCCTAACGTTATCTGGTTTCAACAACGTAAATTTATTTCCCCTACTAGTAGTGAATTACCCACAGTCATTCATTCATTCTTTACCTGATTAGTCTTTGGACAACTCTAAATCAAGCGGTAAACATTTTACTGGTGATGCAGAAGTGAACAAAACATACGATGATGTTTGTCTTCATGGAGCTAACCTTGCTCTTGTTCTTGCAGAAATTTAGCAAATGTCCATGTTTCATTGTAAGTTTCAAACTAAAGAGTTGGGTAAAATTTCAACTGTGACCACCAGTCATTACAATCACGTTGCTGAAACTCTTTATGTGACAATACTGTTAGGCAGCTATTTCAGCTGCCTTCAACATGAAAGATGGTATAAAATGCATGAGTCCATCATCTGGATAAGTCACTAGAGGAAGAAAGCCCAGAAATGTGAGCTTCACTCAACTAGGGCTAAAAAAAATATTGAGTTGGTAGAGGTTCATCTGAGATTGGACAAGCTACCTTTCTCAATCTTTGATTTCCATGTTCACATGTGCATTCACACCATGTAGTGTATGGGTCAGTGAGCTGACACCACATGGTGTTGGAGGTTGCCAGTATTATCAAAGGAGCATCTGGAGGATGTTCAAGGTTAATGAGAATTCCATTCTTTAACATATCATTAAACATTGAGAGTCTTCTCTACGATGCCTAGATTCAATGGAGCACCATTTGTATCAAAGTGAGTTAAAATATGACTTAGTATTTTAGCATATTCTCTTTTATCATAAAATATCAGAAATTAACATAAAGCATTTTCAATATTTTCCCACTTAATATATACAAAAGGATAGATTTACAAACAGACATGCATACATATGCCATTAACATAATGTAAAACTAAGTTATTATATCTATGAGCTTTGATAAATATCGATAGTTGTAGAGGGGTTTCCTAACTTTTTTTCAGAGGGTTGTTATGAGACATGCTTTACTTGAAGGGAATCAACAGCAACAATAACAACAACAACTAGTTATTAAAATATGACCTGAAAGTAGTGTACCATAAAATATAGATGTTTCATTATACTGTAGTACTGTTAACTTAAATGACTCATGAAGACGTTTAAAATACTTTTAATTTTAATTAACATTTTTAAAGCTCCAAGCTGTTTTTTTTCCTTTTGTTTCATTAATGAATTCACTAGTCTGTAGGAAGTGAAGCCATTGTATTTGAGAAAGGTGAAATATCAGTTTTTTAAAGTGATATAGTTAGTAAATGGTCAAGTCAGGATTTAAATTGTAATTTTTTGGCTCAAATGCCCATACTCTTTTATTACCCTTTCATTTTTCTCTGATTTCTGGCTTGCCTGGTTTTTCTGACCCAATTTGTGTTTCAAAGTGTTTTTGTGTTTGCTGTGCATCAGCATTAAGTTAGATAATAGAACAAAGAAAAACATTTCCAAGAGTGGAGCTCAACTTCTAACGTACACACACACACACACACACACACACGCACACTGACAGCTTCTCCAGAATAATTCAAAGAAGTTAGGCATTGAAACAAAAATCAAAAGCCTGTCTGCAAAAAAGTCTCTCTTTTAATTGATCTTACTCTCTTCACTGTTTTCCAGAGGAGTGGCAGTGATATTTAACATGGTCCAGGCATCTTTGAAGAAGAAATTGGGGTACATGTAGAAATACAATAATGATACTTACTCACATAAAAATTATGCAGTTTTTAAGTTGAATTGCCAGAAACATTTATTGAAAGGTAACAGATATAAGGAAAAACAAATTACAAGACTACAATTCCGCTATTTACAAACAGAACACATGCATGTAAGCAACACACGAATTAAAAAGAAGAATGTTATAAGCATTAAAAATGGATCTCTTTTCCCTGATCTCATCATAATCCTGATATCACAGAGTAATTTTACTTAATTTTGAGTTTCATGTACATGGACTCATATACAACATAAATATATCACTCTTTTAGCTTTCCCTCTCCCCAATGTTTTTTCTAAATTGTGACTTTAATAAAAGTTTACAGAATTTGATTCATTCATTGTTGCACATTTTCCTTCCTCTCCCTTCCTCCCACTGCTCCACCTGTCTACTTTGTAATGTCCCTCAGGTTCCAGATTGATAATTGTCATACATATAACACCTAATCATACATTCCTTTCAGACAGTCCTTCCTGTTCTCTCCCAACCTCCAGTGTCCATCTTATTTTATAACCATCACTGTTAAGCAGTATTTGTCCTTTTGTGCTGAGATATTTCAGTCAGCATAATGTCTTCCAGGTTCACCCATGTTGTGTAGTGTTTTACAAGTTCACTGTTTTTCAGTACGGCATAGTATTCCACTGTGTGAAGAATGGATCACAATTTTTCTATCCATTTGCTTGTTGATGGACAGTTGGCCTGATTCCATCTCTTTGTTACTGTGAAGAGTAGCAATAAATATGAATGCACTTGTGCTCTGATTTCTTTTGGATATATTCCAAGTAATGGGATACCTGGGTCAAATGGTATATGTCCAGCTTTTGGAGAAAGTGCCACACTGCCTTCCATAGTGGTTGTAACATTTTACATTCCCACCAGCAGTAAATACAAGTTCCAATCTCTCCACTACCTCACCAGCATTTCTTGTTTGCTGCCCTATTGAACCTTGCTATTGTTAGTATGAGATGATATCTCATAGTTGCTTTGATTTGAATTATTCATTTTATTCATTTGTCTTATGTGACTGTAGGTTTTTTAGCGAAATATTTTTCATTTTTATTAATTTTAATAAACATTTCCAGAGATTTTGGATTTCCATTGATTCATTGCTGCACTTTTCTCCCTGACCACCCGTCCCCACCAGTTCGTTCCTCTCTTTGAAAAGAAAAAGAAAAAAAAATTCCTTCATTGGTATACAATTCCCCTCCCCAACCCCCAGCACCGAGTACACTTCTCTACACAACCTTAATTCTGGACTCCTGTGCTAACCATAATACTCAATCATATTTTGCCTCTAATCTGTTCTTTCCCTCATCTGTTACATACAATACAGTATACATAATTTATCCAGTTTTTTCTCAGTCTTACCCCAACCCTGATGTTGTGACTGTAGTTTTTAAATGACAGTTACGGTGTCAACTCAACTCATTGCTATTGAGTCACAACCAATTCATAGCTGATCCTTCAACAGGTTTTCAGAAGTTGTAAGTCATAGGGGAGGATATTGTCCATCTTTCTCTTTCATGTCAGCTGGTGGATTAAAACAATCTGCCACCCATAATTGGCCCTCTAATGGTTTTCAGAGCCAGGAAATCACATGGAATGAGATTGCCCATTTGTGTTATGTGCCTTTGGGATTGCAATGCAGCTGCTTACCACTAGACCACTAGCTCTTCTTGGCTTGAGTCACGTATTCCTTAGTTCCCACAGCAATGTATTTTCTACATTTTAATCTGATCTTTTGCATCAGACTGCCAAATATGATAAAGACATAGTTTGATTTCTTGACTGTTGTTTCCATGAGCATTGATTAAGGATTAGAAAAAAATGAAGTATTTGAAAATGTCAGTGTTTTATGTATTGAACGTGATGCCGCTGATTGGTTTAGTTGTGAAGACTTTTGTTTCCTTAGTTATAACGTAAACTGTGTTGAAGGTCTTTGATCTTCATCGGGAAGTGCTTGAAATCTTACTCCCTTTCTGCAAGCGAAGATACAGTATTTGCATACTGCAGTTTTCCTTCTGATAGTCCAGCTTCTCAGATTATTTGATCAATACAGAAAAAAAAAGTAATTTTGGTTAAAGGACAACAACTCTAACATATAACTTTTCTGACTTTAAGCTACATAGTATTTCTATCTCATTTTGTTCAAACTGCTGACTCTTGGCCATGCACCGCTTCCATATAGAGTTAAGTGTTCTGGAATGCCCACTGTTTGTTGTTAATTTTCTTTCCTTCTTACCAAGCTACTTAATGTCATGTTTATTATTGTTATTGTTGTGTTTTGTCGAGTTCGAACCAACCTGTAGCTGACCCTCTGGTAGGTTTTCAGAGGCAGTTAATCACATGGGAAGAGATTGCCCATCCTTCTTCCGTGGAACAGCTGCTGGTCTTGAACCGCATGCCTTCGGAATTGCAGTGCAGCTTCTTGCCGCTAGGCTCCTGGAGCTCCAAAAACCATATGACTCAAACTCATAGGGAAAAAAAAAAAGAAAGAAAATGAAGAAGGAGAACCTTTCTCTGTGGGTTAGGAGTGCTGCTTCACTAGAAGCTAGAGTGGCCAAGGTGAACTCCTTTTTTAAAAGGAGCCTTATTTTTTTTTAAATTATATTTTATTAATTTTCATAAACATT
>NW_006399919.1:1674121-1681156 GCF_000299155.1 Elephantulus edwardii | reverse complement strand
AGTTGGTTTTTGTGTATGGAGTGAGGTGTGGGTCTTGCTTGAGTCTTTTGCAGATATTTTTCCAATTTTGCCAACACCATTTGTTAAAAAGGCTGTCATTCCCCCACTTCACTGATTTCATCTCCTTGTCAAAGATGAGTTGACCATAGATAGATGGGTTGATCTCTGCATTCTCAATTCGATTCAATTCGGAGCATAGATTTTGAACAGTGTCATTCAGAAGGAAGTAAATTCTTGCGTGATTAGCTATAGCTGTGATTTTGCAATCTTGTTGCACTCAGGAATATATTTATGCTCCTTTACTTAAAACTCATAGAAATTTGTTAAATCTGATTGGAACATTCAGATAGTATTTTCCATTGTGATAACTGAGATGATATTAATATTTTTATTTTAAAATCTTGATAAGATTGTCTTTTTAAAAAATTTCTTCATCAAAGTCTAATGAACAAACAAATCTGTCTTTGAGAAAGTGCAAGTAGGGTGCTCCTTTGGAGGCAGAGATGGTGAGACTTCATCTCACATACTTTGGACATGCTGTCAGGAGATGCAAGTCCTTGGAAAAAGAAATCACTATTGAAAAAGTAGAGGGTCTGTAGAAGAGAAGATCCTCGACGAGAAGGATCAACACGTTGACTTCAGAAATGGGCTTGAAGATGGGAGGTTTTGACCTTTTGTTCATTGGGTCACTATGAAGTTGACTCAACAGCACCTAACAATAATAATACCAGCCGAATAGTAGCATGTGTTGCTTTTTTTCCTACTATATAAACCTCTAAGCTATAATTGGAAGCAGGAATACCACTGACTTCCTAAACTACATGCCTCTGGAAACTCTGTGAACTTTGAGAAATGACGATAGTTATAGAAAGACTTCAGGCCTTTTGCTCATAGGTTCGCTATGAGTCTACAACTACTTCATTAGTTAGCAGTACATTATTCTGTTATATTTTACTGATAATATCTAATTATGTAAAATGAAGTCTTACCATCTTTACTTCTGAGGAGCATTCGGGCTCTACTTCTAAGAGGTCTTTTGTTCTTCTGTAGTCAGTACCACATACAGTCTTTTTCACCAACACCGCAACTCAAAAAATATTACATTCTTATGTGATTCATTTATTCATTGTCCAACTTTCATAATCAGATGAAGCAATTGAAAATATCATGTCTTGATTCATTTGCATCGTAGTGTTTAAAATGGCATCATTGTTCTTTGACACTTTAAACAAGCCCTTGTTGGAATATTAGCACAATGCAATGCTTTTATTTCTTTTTGTTTTTTTAATGCCTTTTAAAAAATGTTTTATTTGAGTTTGCACACAAAATTTTTGCACGTTGTGTTTCACACATTCCTTAACTCACATTGTGTTTTATATGACAATTCCCATTTAGCCACATGAGCACTTTAGTACAATTTACTTAGCCAAATATCAAACAAAAATGCAGAAAGAGTAGGGAAGAGGGCAGTGTACGAAGGAATAAACCAAAAATCATACTCAGTTCAAGGATCAGTAAAACTCCTTGATGGCAAAGATATTGTTTCAGGCTGCTAACCATAAGGTCAGTGGTTCAAATTTACTAGCTACTCCATTCTAGAAAGATGAGAACCCTACTCCCATCAGGATTTACAACCTTGAGCCTACAAGGTATGTTGCTGTTGTTGTTATGTGTTGCCGAGCCACCTGCAACTCATAGCAACCCTATGTACAGGTACAGCAGCTCTGAAGTCTACCTTGCCTGGAGCCAGTCTCACTGACTCTGACACACCAACCTCCATTGCCCCTGTTACTGTATAAATCCATCTCATCCAGGTCTTCCTCTCCTGAGTTGTCCCTCCACCCTTCCAAGCATGATGTTCTTCTCCAAGGATGGGTCCCTCCTGGCCAAGAGTCCAAAGTGTGTGAGATGAAGCTTCAAGATTCTTGCCTTCAAAAGTCAACTTGGTTTCACCCTCTCAAAGACAGACTTATTTTCTTTGTGGTCAATGATATGTTCAAGGCTCTTCTCCAGCACCACAACTCGAAGGCATCAATTCTTCTCTTATCCTTAGTCATTCTCCAACTCTCTGATGCATAGCAAGTAATTATGAAGACCATGACCTGGATTAGGTGCACCTTAGTCTCTAGGCTGACATTGTTGCTTTTCAGTATCCTGGAGAGGTCCCTCACAGTAGATTTACCTATTGCAATTTGCCTTTTGACTTATTGTGTAGCTAAGCAAGCTGCAATTGTTTACAATCTCAATCTCTTCTCCATCTGTCATGGTGCTGCCAATTGGCCAGTGGTGAGACTATTTGTCTTCTTGATGTTGAGCTTAAAACAGTATCGAAAACTACAGTCCTTGACTTTCTGCAGCAAGTGCTCCAGGTTCTCCTCAGTTTCAGGAAGCAAGATTGTGTTAGCTGCATAACGTAGGTTGTTGATGAGTCTTCTTCCAATCCTGATGCCCCATTGTACCTCATAAAGCCCAGCTTCCTGAATGATCTGTTTTACCTATAGATTAAAAAGGTATGGATATAGGATGCATCCCTGACACACTCCCTTCCTGATTTTGAACCATGTAGTGTTTCTCTGTACTGTTTAGAGAATTGCTTCCTTGTCCAAGTATAGATTTCACATAAGGTAAATCAAGTGTTCTGAGATTTCCATTTTCCTCAAGGTTAGCCACAATTTGTTGTGATCCACACAGTCCAAGACATAGTTGCTATAATTTTGAATCTACTTGATGGCAGTAGGTTGGTATCTAAATTACGATTATTTAGATGAACATCAGATTCAGCAAAATAAAATAAGTTGTAAACAGTAATATAAAATATAAAGTTGTTCTATTTCTTTTTATTTCTATTCACAAGGTTTGTTTTATTTATTTTTTAAATTTTATATTGATTTGCATACAAAGTTCAAATACATTGTGTTTCACCCTATCCTTCATTCATTTTGTGTTTCATATAATCATTCTTACTAATTAATTATGTGTTGTAAAATCAATCACCATTAAACCATGCTGAACATTACCCTTTCTTTTACATGTATGTCTCTTGCACAATTTGCAGTTGGGTCACCAGTATTGTGTGTGTGTGTCCTGTAGGATTCTATAAACTTTTGTTATGAGATCCTTGTCTGTGATGGTATTGCCAAATACTTTTCCCAGTCAGTAGGTCTTGTTTTCACCCTACTGGAAAAAATTTTTGATGTGCACAGGGATTTAGTCTTTAGAAGGCCCCATTCATCAATTTTATCCTCTCCTCTTATCTACTTCATTGTGTTGAAGAAAGTCTTAATATAGAGCACAATTATTAAATGAATCTGTGTCTGTTTATAAGATGTCTTTGTTAAAAAACTTGATTTTTATACTATTAATTTTTATACCACTAATTTTTGTATTAATAATACTCTACACTTGAATATTGCTTGCAGTTTTTAAATAGTATTTGAAATCAGTACAGTTGATAAGTTAAATATAATAATTCCAAATTATTTTTATGTGTATTTAGCAATTCAAAGTAATAATAGATTACAGATATTTTTACTATGTCGCTTATTTTAATCTTAGTATCTTTCAAAACCTTTGCATTCAGAAGTGTACTGACAATTATTTTAAAAAATAACATTAAAGTTAGTGCTTTTAATTTTGGTAAAGTTGGTTTTTGATGAGAGTTTTTCAATTAAGTACAGAGAAAGGAAAGTTAGTAAACTGATAGGTATTCATAGACATATCCACCCATGCTAATGTTTGCCTACAGAATGGAAATATCTTGATTATCTTAAAAATAGCATGTTAATTAAAAAATAACTTGGGAGAGGCTAGAGAGCATCATGGTGAATGAACTGACTCAGGCTCATATAGACAAATACTGTATAAGACCATTATTATAAAAACAGAAGGATAACTGGTAAGATGTGTATGTCTGTCCAATAAAGGAAGGGGAGGGGACAAGGGAGCGGAGAGTGAGGTAGGTAGGAAACCACAGGGTGGCTGAGTTTGGTGGGTGGAAGGGAGGGTTGAAGGAATTAGAAAAATCTGTTGAGGAGCTTAAAAGACAGGATAATAGTGGGCATAGATTAATGGTGATTAATTTTTTAAGACATAATATATGAGAATGATTGTAAGAAATACAATGTTAATGAAGATAAAAGCCCAACATTAAAATTATGAGAAGCAAACAAATAAATAATCCACACTGAAAACTGTTGTGAAGTGATAGAGGTTACTGCAAATATAAGATACTCTATTTGAAAAACATAGGCTTATGTTTTCTACATTTTTATTTCTTATTATTAGTGAAAAATGTCAATGTAGCTATTAATTGTTATTATTCTTACATTCAGAGAGCCTTGAGAATAATGGAAGAACTTATGTAGACAATTTAAAATTGAAGTGTAGTTAAAAAACTGTAAGCACACTTTTTTTTTTTACTGGATTTTCTTAGAAGTATATCTGGATAATTAGATTAAGAAAATAAATGAAACTAATTTAAATACAATGATTTAACCTTGCTAATCCAACTTGTAATGCTTGATACTTGGATTTTTTTTGGCTTTCAGTCAAGAATTTTTAATATATTAGATAACATTAACTTTTGGCTATCATACATTATATTTCTATTCTTAAAAAAACACCCAAGGGATATTTTGCTTCAACATATTACATTTTAATTAAGCAAAGTGCCATGTAATTGTCTTGTGTATTTTATGTCAACTGTCAGATAAATAAATATCTTAATCTCTTCTCTGAAAGTAATTAAGCAAAAATACTATGTTACTCTTATATGAAAACATTCTTGCTTCAACTAATTTGATTTATTGGATGCATCTTAACTTACAACATTTCTCTCCCTCATATTTTATGTACTAATACACTGTAGGAAATGCTGGTCAGATTTAATTACATTAGAATGACAGTATTTTAATTTAGTTTTCATATAGAGAAAATTATTTCTTTCGTAAAACTTTTGACAAAGTTTTAGCTTTAACTTAATTTCAAACATTTATTAGATATCCAAGTCTCTTTTACTGCTATGCATTTGTGGAATTATTTTACTTAACATTACATTCAATTTATGTTCACATTAGAACACATTTTAAACAAATTTATGACATCATTTTTCAGATGAGTTACCATCACCATCCTAAATGGATCAAGTTTGGCTTAGTGTTAAATTTGAGAACTTTTCATTGTGAATATTTTATCTGGTTAAACAAATAAATATTACATATATGGGCCAAAAAATATCAGTAAGATGACATCAAATACACTTCATAAGATAGATGTACAAATGCATTTCAGTTCTTTTCTCATCAGTCTCCTTTATATTTTTAGACAGTCTTTATGTGAATACAATGACTTCAATATCAAACATTTTAAATGATGCTTGAAATATCAGTCACTTGACTTTGATGTCACACACAATTAAATCCAAGCCATCTTCTCTCAGTTAATAACAGCAATCTCACCAAGTCTAGTGCCTAATTAATACCAGCTATTTGTCACAAAGAGGTGACACACGTATATCAGAAAGCTTGAAATATTGTTTTGTGCTGAAGTGTAGCCAGCCAGCCCTGCAATATAGAAACTGTCTTATGTATGATTGGCTTTAAAGATTTCAAAGGCCCCTGAGTTTAGTGTGTTCAAGCTGGGACGCGACAGCGCATAGAAGGTGTTACTGATGTGATGGGTCCCTTTAGGCTGCTAAGTAGGAAGGTAATTAGAAAGAAATGCAACTCTCAGTGAAAGGTTCAGACTTGATAATTCACTTAGGTGATGGGCAAGAAGAAAGTCTCTGTGGTAATTTGCTTAACCTGTAGTTTTTAAGCTAAGTGGCAGAATACACAGTCATAAATTGTTCTGTTTTTTGTTGCAAAAGCCATTTCTGCCGCTGTGGTACTAAAAATTACCTTTACCTGTATTGGTCTGTACAATGATATATAAGTCAAAGAAGCCATACTTACTCTTCTTCAATTCATTTGGAAGGAAGAAGATATATGAGTGTAAATTTAAGTAATAGTTATAAGCCACCACACTTACAGAGAGGAAATTCATAGAAACAGGTAGAACTTAAAATACAGAATTATAAAAAAATAGAGCAGCAAGCAGAGGAAATCTGTTGGTCATGAAGGTACCTAGGGTTCCACTTTTATCCAGTGAAATGTCCTTTATAATTCAGACTACCGTGTATAGGAAGTTTTTATAAATTGTCTTTAAATTGTGGCTTATCACATTAGAATGAGTCATTACTTTTTTATTTTTTTTTAGATTTCTTATCTACTTAAATAGAAAATATCTCTTCAGGAATATGAAGAAAAGTAAAATTTATTCTCTCTCTCTCTCTTAAAATAAAGGGAGAAAAAAATACCTGAAAAGTAAAACAACATACTAAAAATCCCCAAAAACTAAAGAAGTTAACTAATGCATCCATATCAGTTTTGACTCTAAAAGTTTTTTCACTACTTCAGTATTCCAGATTCCTTTCCAAGGCTTTTTAGTTTTTGCTGTTTTTTTCCCTCTTTTCTTTCAATGACTGTTTAACTTTTGATTTCCTAGGTAGTTAGTAATTTGTACTCCTAATCTACTCTTTTCTACAGAATAATCATGAGTCCAAACAGATTTGAAAACAGTGAGTTTTCTTTCCCCATTTCCCCCTTTTGCTCCAACATAAGAAACAAACAGTTGTTTTAGACAGGGCATTAACACACACACACACACACACACACACACACACACACACACACACACGATTGACTGAACTCCTAGGGAACTCTTGTGATCTAGTAGTAAAAATCTGTGCTTCAATGCCAAAAGCAAGTGGTTACAATTTATCAGATTTTTTGAGGGAGAAAAATGGGTTTTCTCCTTCTGTGTGAGTTTTGACTCCATGGTAAACAACAACAACAACAACAACAAAAACAGCTCTAGTTAGAGTATTGCAATGTCTACCTGTCAAATCAAGATAAGAGAATCCATTAGACTTCTTAGTCTCCACTGATAATCACTGGAACAGCACATCAACAGAGAACTGCCAGAAGTCCAGGCTGG
>NW_006399919.1:1673452-1674021 GCF_000299155.1 Elephantulus edwardii | reverse complement strand
ATAAACATTTACAGAGATTTTGGGCTTCCACTCATTCATTGTTGCACTATTCTCTCTACCCTCCTCCCAGTTTGTTCTTGTCCAAAAGTAATGCCTTTCTTTCTGTGTAAACAATATATTTGTCTGAAATTTATCTTTATGTATTCTATGTGTTATCCAGCACTATTACACTAAGGGAACTTTGGCAGCTTAGAGGGTAAAGAGTTGCACAGCTAATCCAACAACAGGTAGTTTGAATCTACCAGCAGCTCCATAGGAAAAAAGATGGGTGATGAGAGATTTACAGCCTCTGAAAAATCATTGGACGATAAACTGTGAGTCAGTTCTGACTTTATGGCAATGAGTTTGGTTTTTTAAATTGATTTCATTAAGCTGTGACAGTACTATCACCTTGCAGCATCCTTTTAAAAAGGAGCATAGATTTTTTTTTGTTTTTGTTTGTTTTTTTTCTATAATTATATTTTATTAATTTTTATAAACATTTACAGAGATTTTGGGTTTCCATTCATTCATTGTTGCACTATTCTCTCTACACTCCTCCCAGTTTGTTCTTGTCCAAATGCCACAGT
>NW_006399919.1:1663770-1671510 GCF_000299155.1 Elephantulus edwardii | reverse complement strand
GCGATTGGCACAGGACAGAGCGGAGTTTAGGGCTGTTGGACATAAGGTCACTATGAGTGGCAGGTGACTCGATGGCACAAAACAAGAACAACAACATCTTGTTGGTGCAGGAATGAGATGCATTTCACACGATCTTTTTTCAGTTGCTGGCGTAAGCGTGGTTATCTTTTCATTTCAAAGATTGTCCTTACTAATAGACCTTGTGTGATTTGTGATGTTGTTTCTCGTGGGTGGAGCCGAAGGAAGACTAGCAAAGCAGAATGTGAATCCAGAAAGGGCTAGAAGCTCGCTCAGGCTAATAGCTCTGAGAACCCCAAAACCTTTGCTTTTATTGACATTCAGAAACAAAGGAATAGTTCACAGAGAAATAGAAACATTAAGAATTACCTCATAGGGCCCGGAATGGGCCGAGTACAAATAGTAACATTAAGGATTAACATAGGGCCCAGATGGGCCGGGGACACAGATAAAAAACATACATTCAAGCTAGACTTGTTTGTATTCATAAACTGTGCTTTCTCTCATTTTGCAACAACCTTATCAAGAGCAGGGACATTTGTTTCTACTCTCACAAAAGTCAGTGTCTAAAGACGTATGAGAACTGCTTGCAATCTTCCTTCTCAGAGCGCCTCATGAGAACTGCTTGCAATCTTCCTTTTGAAGACACCTTCTGTGCGCAAGGCACACAGCAACATCCCAAGGATGCAGCACCTTGTATTCTTTGCCCCTTACAGGTGAGATCTTAATTTTTTACAAAAACCGATGAGCAAGAAGAGGTGAAGACATCATTTGACTTTTGCAGAGTTAGAGGCTCAGGTTTCTCTGGTCCACAGGGCTAAGCACTTAGTCACTGATGCAAAGGTTGGTATACCCAAAGGCACTTTAGAAGACAGACGTGCACTTGAGTTCTAAAAGTTCTACTTGCATACATGGATCACTGTGACTTCCAGTTGAATGGAACACAACTGACAGTAACAAATTTGAAAATTTATTTTTCTGAAATTTACTGAAATGTACTTCTGTTGTTTGGTGCGTATTTTAAAATATGACCATTTTGTCATAATTTGGAGTTAATATTTCCTCACATTATTTCCTTTCTTATTTTGCCTACAAACAAAATTTCAGCATATGTGTCAGAGTGATTTTGCAATTATGACACTATGTTTGGTCAGTTTATTGTACTGTGGTTCCTTGTTTGTTGCTTTGATTTAAAAAAAAGTTTTTAAAAAATCACAAATATTGGCACCAGCAGCCAGGAAATCAAAAGATAAATTTCTTTGGGAAATTCTTCTGTCAGGGACCTCTTTAGAGTGCAGAAAAACAATGATGTCAGTCCAGAGAGTAAGGTATGTCTGATTCAAGCCTTGGTCTTCTCAATTACTTGCTATGCATCTGAGAGCTTGACAATGACTAAGGATGACAGAAGAAGAATTGATGCCTTTGAGTTATAGTGCTGGAAAAGAGTATTGAATATACCACGAACTGCTAAGAGAATAAACAGATCTTTTCAGGAGAAGGTGAAATCAGACTGTTCCTTGGAGGAAAGATTTTGAAGCTCTGTCTCACATACTTGGGGCATGTGGCCAGGACAGATCAGTCCTTGAGGAAGGACACCATACTTGGAAGGGTGGAGGAACAGTGCAGAAGTGAAAGACCCTGGATGAGATGGAGTTTGGGAAATGGTGAGATTGGCTCAGGATTGGGCAGATTTCAGAGCTAGTTCACAGGGTTACTGTGAATTATAGTTGACTTATGGCCATGTAATAATAACAACATTGCAAATACCAGCAAATCCTAGTCACTCATGTGGAAAGATTTCAGAGAGACTTAAATCCAGACTAAGGAGAAAAGCAAAAATTAGGTAATAAATGCTTATGAATGACAAGAGACTATTGTCTGATATAGATGAGGCTTCTAGTTGGAAGACATTGCAGTTACAGCAATAACAGATTCAAGGTGCTAAGTGATGGCGAAGCCGGTACAGAACCAGGCACAATTTTGGTCTGTTATATGCAAAGTAATTGTGAGTAGGAACATAGTGGATAGCAAATAAGAACACAAGAGTTTTCTGTATCTCATTTAGCTGTCTGTTGTTGGCAAGATGCATCAATATGGAATCTTCTAAGCACACAATATAGAGTCTCTTTCATTTTCTGAATTAAGATTCACAAAGAGATATGCAGTAACTCACAGGACTTAAATATGAAACCTGAATTGTTTCTTGACTCAGCTATATTGTCAGCTCATTTAAATCATAATTATTAATAGAACCTGACTCAGAAAATGCTTGAATGTGCAATGTTTGTTAATTGAGTCTATAGGCTTTCTTAGTTTTGTTTCTTTTGAGTGCTGAATATACAAAATTCACCTAAGCCTTTGGAAAGACAGAGTTGATTTCCTCAGTGCATGCACAAAGCAAATGGTAGTAAATATTTGCACAGCTCAATTACTTAACCAGAAGGGATAATTTTTCATTAGTTGTATTAAAATGTAGACTCTTAGTTTACAATTATACTGGATAACAAACTTTGACTCCTGTGTAAAGCCAGGATAGTTAAAATTTTAGACCAAGCACTGGAATTTTTATCTATAATTTAATTAAAATTGCACAGTATGACACCTTCCTCTTAGAATGTATTTCCAAAAAGGATGCCACATAGTATGAAGTTTTAAAATGCATATTTGCTTATTAGGAAATAAATTTCTGTTGTTGCTATAAGGAACCCTGGTGTTGCAATGGGTTAAAAGTTGAGGTTCTGGTTAAAATGTGGTTGGCTTGAATATACTATCTGCTCCATGGGGAAAATATGAGCAAGTCTATTCCTATAAAGATTTATAGTATTGGAATTTCTATGCCTATAGAGTTGCTATGAGTTGGAACTGACTTACCAGTAAATAGATGGGTGATTATTGTGTGCCATTGGGTTAATTCCAACTCGTTGTTACTCTGTAAGACACAGTAGATAGAATAGCCCCATAGAATTTCCAAGCTTTAATCGTTATGTAAAAGGGGGTTATCTATTACCTTTCTCCCACAAATCAGCTGGTGGATTCAAACCAGCAGCCTTTGAGTTAGCAATTGATTGCTTTAACCACTGTACTTCAGGATGTCTAAGAAATTTTTACAATATTTGTATATACTATAATTCAATATTATAAATAAATAAGAGAAGCTTTTTATCTATGTTGATTCTGTTGGACTACATGCATGGATACAATGAAATATTCTTCAAAACTTAACTTTTCACACTAGAAGCAGTACTAAAGTTTAACAGGATAGCAAATATTAAATCTTGGATGCAAAGTGCTGAGATTAGAATTCTCATGCACTGCTCTTAGGGTCATAGAATGGTACAACCACTCTGGAAGGCAATTTGACATTTCTTCAAAAAGCTGAACATAGATATCCATATGACTCAGCTATTTCACGTCTAGGAATATGCCCCACAGAGATTACAACTGAAAGAAACAGAGGTATATACTCCTGTATTCATGGCAGGATTATTCACAATAGTAAGAAAATAGAAACAGCACAGATACTCATCAGCAAATAAATGAATTGAGAAGCTATGGTAATTCACATAATAGAATACAATGTGACAATAAGGAACAACAATTTCATAAAATACTATATAACATGGGAGAGTCTAAGGGGCATTAGACTGAGTGAAATAACCCATTCTTATAAGGACAAGAAGAGCATTTTTGTAAAAATAGAAAGATAAATGAGCAAGATGGCTATAATGCTCAAAAGGGGAAGAAGGAAAGGGGAAAGGGACAGAAAAGAGGAAGGGTGGGGAGAAATCACAAGATAGCAGAATTTAGTGGGCAGATGGGGGGAGGTAAAGGAATAGGGAAGATTCAACAAGGACTTGAAAACATAGTGTAATAATAAGCATGTTGTTGTTAGGTGCCATTGGGGTGAGTATGACCCATAGCGACCCTATGAACTCCGTCCTTTCTTGTGCCATCCTCATTCTTTCTGACACATTAGAGCCCATTGCAGCAGTCACTGTGTCAATTCACCTGGTTGAGAGTTTTCTTCTTCTCTGACTGTTTACCTTTACAAGCATCATGGCTCTCCCCAAGCAACATGTCCAAAGTATGTGAGGTGAAGCCTCATCATCTTTGCCTGTTTGTTAATTCTTTTGGCACTCCACGGTATGTTCAGTGCTCCTCTTCAACCCCATAACTCAAACGCATCAATTCTATCATTCTATTCATTGTCCAGCTCTCAGATGCATAATAAGTGATTGGAAAGATCCTGGTGAGTCAGATGCATCTCAATCTTCAAACTGACATCGTTACTCCTTGATAATTTGGAGAGATTCCCTAAGCTCAGAATTTCTCAGTGCAATGTCTCCTGATTTCCTAACACTAAGGGTGTTAATTGTGGATTTAAGTAAGATAAAGTTGTTCACAGTTTCAATCATTTCTCCATCTATCATGATATTGCCTATCAGTTCAATTTAAAACCATGTGACATTCCCTTGCTCTGTTCATATAATAGCCTCCTGATCCAGGTATAGGTTTCACTTTAGTACAATTAAGTACCCTGGGATTCCCATTCTTCTCAATGTTGGCCTTAACTTGTTATGATCCATACAGTCAAATACCTTTGCATAGTCAATAAAACATAAATAGACATTATTTTGGTGTTCTTTACTTTCATCTAGGATCTGTCTGACCTCAGCAGTGATTTCCCTGGTGCCACAGCTTTTAAAATCCTCCTTGAACTTCTGGCAGTTCCCTATCGATGATTTAGAAAATTCATGTTTGAAATACAAATTTAAGCTTCGAGATGCAATATTGAAAGTTGCTATGGGAAATATTTTGAATGACCCAGAAAGAAAAAGGATTGACATGCATCTGGGTACAAGACTACTGTTAAAAAATTAAGAGGAGTTTCTTCCAGTTAGCAGTGGTAAAGTTTAAGAGGACAGCAAGTAATAAATGTTGGAGAGGATGTGGAGAGATAGGAACTCTAACATACTGTAGGTGAGATTGTAAAATCGTACAACCAATCTAGAAGGCAGTTTGGTGTTTCCTGAAAAATCTGAACATAAAAATTCCATATGGTGTAGCTATTCTACTGCTTGGAATGTACTTCTAGAAAATGAGAATTGAGGCACAGATAGAGATCCATTAATATTCACAGCCGCTTTATTCACCACCATAAGAACATGGACATTGCCTAAATGTCCAGCCACAATCAAATAGATTGAGAAATTATGATGGAATACTGTGCAGCACGCAGGAGCAATGATTTTGGAAATCATTACCTAACTTGGGAGGGACTGGAGAATATTATGCTTCGTAAACTAACTCAGTCTCATAAGGACAAATACTGTATAAGAGCATTATTGCAGAAATAGATAACTAGTAAAACTTGTATGAGGATCTATGAAGGGGTAGGAGGTAGCAAAGAAGGGAGAATGGGTGGCGGGGGTGTGATTATAGGGTTGCATGATTGGATGAGTGGGGTGATTGGGGAGATGAGGGGGATTCAGTATGAGGGGAGATGTATACAAACTGTAGATAAACCAGTATAAATTTTTTTTAAAAAATAGCAAGAAATTTTAAAAAATTAAGGGGATCATGTGGTTAAGGTTGGAGGGAGACAGGAGAACAGGAAGAGAACGGACAGATAAGGAACATATAGCATTGGAACAGATGAAAGTAAGACAATTCTGGAAAGAATTGATTATAAGACATCATGAGTAATGCAACCAGAGCTGATACAGGATATGCATGAGGGAATGAAGGTGGAGGGATGGGAGGATAAATATGCATAAATACATGAACAAAATGGCTATTTGTAAATTCTCACTCAAATTATAATTAAAATAAAAATAAAGTGAAACCTCACTTTTCTTATATCTTTAATTTTCTGGTTAAGGACAGATTAAGTTTATATCTTAAAACAGTATTGGGGTACAATAAATCAATAACCTAAAATTTTTGATACACTAGTGAAAGCCAGAATTTAAGGACTAAGTTGGGGGTCATTATTTTGTAGACTAAGTAATTGCTAAGGGATAAAACTAGTGAGAAATACTGGCGCTTCAGAGGGAATGGCCAAAGTTATAAATCTGGCTGTGGGAATAAAGAGATTAAGACTAGGAGAGTATGGACAAACCAAACAGGAAGCAAGATCAGAAACAGCAGAACATTAGAATCAGATTGTCAGGTCAAAGTCAGGCAATTATAGAGCAAAGCCAGGTTGGTAAATGAAGGTCAGGAATCCTGGATGTCAGAGTCAGGAGGGTAGTAGGAAGTGCCATGATTCAAGCACACAGACAGAGACAAGGTGGGGTCAAAGAGACAGATTACCAACTGCGAGGTGATACCTGGAGCTCTCTAACATCTGGTGACCCCCGCTGTCTTCAATTCCTTCTGACCCCACCTCATAGGATCAACTCTGCACACCTAGTGTGCTAGCTTCCTGCAGAGCTCTGACATGGAATTTCATTATGAAGTTAGGTGACATCAAAGATAACCCCATGCCCTGTGTTTTAGTAGCCTCTTGCTTGTGTGTTTTTCAGTGATGAAGCATCAAATATCAGAGACCTACACAAGACATTCTAGAAAATTATTTCCAGAACCAAATGCCAACCTCTAAATAGCTAATGGTTCTCTTCTCTCTCTATAGAGACACACAAACACACTCTGAAGAATGCAACGCACTTCATACATCGAGCAACGTTTTATTTCAACATATGTAGGGTCACCGTGGGTGAGAACTGATTAAATGGCACCTAACAACAACAGTACACTTCAAAGAGCCAGTCATTGTAAATTCCTGCTAATTTTAGTTAGCATATAGCCTTTACTTGATTTAGGCTGCAGAAGTGGTAACTAATTTTTAAGAAGAAAATGGAGTGAAACTCTTCTCTAATTCATATTTCAAACTGTTTAAAAAAAAAAGAAATTCATATAGTAGACTTAATTTTCCTCCAATGAAAAAAATATCTTCGTTCAAAAGTTACTTCTACTGTGGAGGTTGATATTTGCTTCATTGATACTTGTTTATATAGAGCTTTAAATAGTTGTTATTTTAATATGCTGTTATGTACGCTGTTGAGTCAGAACGGACTCCTAGCAGATCCTCTGGTGGTTATTCAGAAGTTGTAAATCATATAGGAAGAGATTGTCCATCTTTCTAGCACAGAGAAGTGGCAGATTTAAACTGCCTGCATTTTGGTTGACAGCACATCTCTTTACCCACTAGACTACCTCTGTTTTTTAATAAAGGTGCTATCTCAGGCGAGCTTAAAATTGTTTTCCTGTCAAACATTCTTGTAGGTGGGATAGAACTGGTCTGTCCATTGCTGTACAGAGGTAACTCGTGGTTGCTGTGATGCTGAACACTGGGACACTGATGTGTCAAATGTGGTAATGGTCACCCATGGTGGACAGTGTTTGCTGGAACTTCCCAACTAAGACAAGCCTGGCATCCACTTCTGAAATGGCTTGCCTAAGGAAACTCTATGAACAGTGCTCAGCCATCTCGTTCATAGGGTCACTATGAGTTGTCTACGACTCGACGGCACCTAACAACAACAACAACGAAAACACATCAATATAGTTAGTATAGAACTCGCTCAGCATTTCTTAAGCTCAAGGAACTGAAGAACAGATTAAAACCTAGAGTTGCTGTAATCAAGGATGCTTCGGGCAGAATATTAAATGATCCAGGAAGTATTAAAAGAAGATGGAAGGAATATACTGAGTCATTAT
>NW_006399919.1:1650343-1662260 GCF_000299155.1 Elephantulus edwardii | reverse complement strand
GTTGGCGCAGGATAGAGCAGGGTTTAGAGCTGTTGTGCATAGGGTCGCTATGAGTCGGAAACGACTCGATGGCACATAACAACATAACAACAACTATGGGCTGTTGTTGCTGTATGCCAACGAATTCTATCTGATCCATAGCTGACCTTCCAGTGGGTTTTTAAAGTCAATAAATCACACAGGAGGAATGAATTAAAACAATATGTCTTTGGAATTGTAATGCAGCTTTACTGTTAGGCCACCAACTCTCCCTTATACACTGTGTAAATTCCTATGTTAAATTTATATATTACATACTGAAGAGTAACGATGTCAGTCTGAAGACTAAGGTGCACGTGATACAGGCCATGATTTTCACAATTAATTGCTATGCATCAGTGAGTTGAACAATGACTAAGGATGACAGAAGGAAAATTAATGCCTTTGAGTGGTGGTGGTGGAGAAGAGTGTTGGACATAGCCTGCACCGCCAGGAGAACAAACAGGACAGTCCAGGAGAGGGTGAAACCAAGCTGCTCCCTAGAGGCAAGAATTTTGAAGCTCCATCTCGCATGCTTTGGACACATGGCCTGGAGGGACCAGTCCTTGGAGAAGGACAACATGTTTGGAAGGGTGAAGAGAGTGCAGGAGAAATGAGATGAATTGACTCAGTGACTGGAGATACGGGATCAAGTCTATCAGAGATGATGAGATTGGCTCAGGATTGGGCAGAGTTCAGAACTATAGTATGTAAGGTCACGGTGAGTGGCAGGCGACTCAACATATAACACAACAACAATAACAACATATGTGTTTTATATATGAGTTAAATCTGTTGCTTTCACTGTATTGTGGAAACAAACAGACTACTGTAAGATTTTTGTTGTGTTCTTCTCAGCTCTATCTTCACACAAACTCTTTACAATCAAATGTTCTAGCATCAAAACTCAATGCTATCTAAATTACTTCCTAGGAAATTAAAGCAGGAGTCTTTCTGAAACCACAGACTTAGTCATATGATGGGGTACAGCAGTGAAGTAATAACAGAGACGATGCCACTCTATAAGATTGAGAACTTATAAAACAAGTAAATAATCTGTTCCATGTCTACTAAATTTGTCTTGATTTCACTAATAAAAAAGGCTTAGGTTTGAAATAAAAGTGAAGGGTTGCTTTGTTAAATATTAAATTCCAGAAGATTAAAAATATAATTTCCTTTTTTCTCTTGCTATTGCTTTTATCTTATTGCACGGCATTCTTGGAAATCACTATTGTATTGTTTATTTTTTAAATTAAAATGCTGTAGCAACTGCAGTGGTTTTGCATTGTATGAATATTTTATTACACAATGAAAAAGAATGATTGCATAAGCCTTAAAATGCTCGATTTTTCATTTTAATATTTTACAAGGAAGATCCTACTGAGATACATCTTCTTTTCCTGGGTGCCCTGGCGGGCCTCACAGAAGGGAGATGCAATCTATATAGTGCTACAACATAGTGCATTTACATTTCATCAGAGAGACAGAAACAGCGCTCTGTTTTAAGTGGAGCATTCACATCTTCTTTGAACTACCACTGCTGTGGACTTGATTCTGACCCATAGTGACCTTGTACCATACAGCAGACCTGCCCATTGTGTTTCCAAGACTGTAAATATCTGTGAGACAGACTGCCACATATTTTGCCCCGTTTGTATCTGGTGGGTTTGAACAGACAACATTTAAATTAGTAGTAGCCTGATGCTCAGACTACTGTGCCATTACCCTATCTTAAATTCAAGGTCCCCATATGTAAACATATTACTACTCTATTTCCTCTTATAAGTGCTCAAAGCTCTCCACTTTGAAATTAATAAATCAAGAATGAAAATGTGCATTTTGTTTTATGCACATAAGAGAGGGTATACTTCATAATTTTTCCCTTAGATGATTTTTTATAAAGCACATATTTATGTTTCAGGTGAGTCACTTATGTTCGTGCCATTTTAATACTTTAATGCCAAGTTTGTGGTATCATTTTCCTGTACATTCCAAACTAATTTAAAAGTTGACATGGATCCATTCCAGAATTCAATTAAATTTTTACTTATTCTTTACTCTCAAACTAGAAACATTTATGAATTTTAATACATTTTTTATTTTAATAATGATACTGTTTACAGATAAAATATGAGAAAGACACAAGTAAACACAAAAACTAAATTTCTGGTTGTTGGGTGGATTATGATAATATATGGATATTTTATTTATATGTTGTTGTTGTTGTTAAGTGCTGTTGAGTCATAGTGACCCGATGAACGAGAGTCCTCAACGCTTGGGTGCCTTTCATCCTCTCTCCAGGTTCATAGTGTTTCTGGAGGCAAGCTATTATGGAAGTGGATGCCGCTCCTCCTTCCAAGCTTGTTTTAATCGGGGAACTCCAAAAAGAAAACAAAACAAATCCCTCGTAGTTGGTCCTCCAGTGAGTTTTCATGGCTAAAAAACACAGGATAAGAGATCACTCATTTTTCTCCTAAGGAGCCACTGGTGGATTTGAACCATCAGAGAAGTAGCAACTTTGGGTTAATAGCGCAACTCCCTACTCACTAGACTGCCCTTATTTGTGTGCTGTTATTGGCTTTTGTGTTGAAACCAATTCTCTAGGGGGTTTTCAGAGGCAGTAAATGGCATGGAAGGAGGTTTCCCATCCTCCTGTAGAGCAAGCGGTGGATTCAAACAGGATGTCTTTGCTGTTGCAATGTACCTTCTTACAACTAGGCTACAAGAGTTCCCAATGCGTGTAGTACATACACATTTGAAAGGCTTTATACGTAATTCCAATATCTGGTGGATTTTTAGAAAACCTTTTTAGTTCACCTTCTATCTAAACCATATGTTCAAGAGAAAAATTAATTTCACTTAACAATATCTTGTTGTTAGGTGCCAATGAGTTGCCTACGACTCATAGAGACCAACAGAACTGAACCCTGCCCTATCTGATTCCATTCTCACTGTCTCTGATATGCTCAATCCCATTGTCACAGTTCTTATGTCAATTCATCTTGTTGGAAATTTCCTTTTCTACATATTTCCCAGCGTGGTGTCCTCTCCCAAGAACTGACCTCTCCTAACATCATGTCCAATGCATGTGAGACAAGTTACACCACCCTTAACCCTAAGAAACACTCCGGATGCACTTTCCCCTAGACAGATCGGTACCACCTTGCGAATCTGCTTGCTTCTTTTCTCCACCTATAATGCTGTAAATACTCAGTCTCAAGAACTGATTACATAATGGTAGTTTAAGTTGAGAGTGATTATTTAACAAATGTTCTCCAAGCTTTCTCAGTTAAAATTGCCTGGAAGCATTGCATGATAAACATACATCTAGACTTCTTTTCCAGATTTATTAGGTTCATGGTTGGGCTCCAGAACTCCAAAACCTGGTTGATTCCAATGCTCAAGTTTGGAGATCATTAACACAAAAGCAGCTCTGGTACTGTAGTGTAGGTGCTACTTAAAAGCTTGGTGGTTCAAATTCAATTATTAATTGAATTCAGTTGTTAGTCAATTATCTCCACCAATAACATCCATTGTACCATACAAATAGTTACATGATCAGACATGCTAAACCACATATTCCTGCATCTATTTCTAATGATTATCTGGTCCAATGTCCGTTGCAAATGGACTCATAGACTTTACTCACATTTGTGGGGCTTATCAGGGAAATAAATAGGTTGGGAGGGGAAGGGTGAGGCAAAGAATTTCACATAAATCCAGGTTTAGTCCTGCAGTCTCAAGCCAGATTAACAAGGCAGAATTCTTGAATTAGTTCAGACAGCTTCTCAGTCAAATAAGTGAAAGTCTAGGTTCTGTACAGCAGCACAAATAAACATCTGGTTTTCTCAATCGTCCAACAAACTTTATCCCAGAGCAGTTACAAGTCAGCTTTTCACTTAATTATCCAGCAAGCAAAACTTTTAACTCTGACTCCATCTCCAAGGTTTCTGTAGTTACATCTTGCCACAGTTACTTCACAGCAGTGCCACAGTCTCTTCACCCTCTCTTCATCAACGTCTCTCAGACTATCCAGGCTCTCTGAGTAAGATTGATGTATGATCTCTTCCCTTGAAGAGCCTCAGGAAGTGGGTTTAATTTTTGTGTGTGTTTAACACAATGTAATGTATTTAAACTCTTTTAAAACTCTTTCATATAAAATATCTGCTGGCTATTGAAAGCTCTGACTAATAATTAAGAAGGGAAAGTTAACAAAGCTTTATTAAATAATTTATAATTAACATAGGAAATGAAACAAATATTAATATCTTTTCATATAAATCTTAAATATTGTCTTTTAAAACCCTGTACTTGACAACTACCATTAGACATCAAGGGACAAAACGAGGTGCTCTAAGTTTCTGGTCCTGTTCTATGTTGTTGGTTCTGACCTTGAAAGAAAGTCAAAGCAAAGGATACAGAAATCCAGCCATTACTTGTAGTAATGATGGGTTCCTTTTAGCATGTGTTGGAAAACTATTTCTCTTTTTTTGAATAACAATAATCTTTGTCTTCATTTTGCCAAGTATTCTGAGCAATTTATGGGCAACCATTAATTTGACCACAGGGTCAAATATGGAAGAGGGGATTTTAGACTGCACTTGTAATTACAAGTAAACCACACTCTCTTTTATCAAACATATGGGGGGGTTTTTTTGTGCTGTATTTACTTTGTTATCGATCATCTCATGCAGAAATGAAATTTTTCTATTCATTTTCTTCACAGTCATCTTCTTGTCAAATTATTGGAAATAGAAATAATTATTTTCTTCTTCACTAAATATTAAAATAGACTTGGGCTAAATAACTAGAGAATGAAAAAGTTCTAAATTTTCACTCTTAAAGGAAAGAATATTAAATAACTTACAAATCCCTTAATCATAATTTAATGTTTGATGTTAATTATAGAACATGTAGTATATATACATTTGTTAGCAACGTGTGGACGTGTACTTGCATTAACACGTACAGGAGAATGTGAAAACAGAGAGTCTCTGGAGAAAATAAAATGACTGAATTTGGAAAAGATTTACTCTTAGAAAACCAATCGTACCTATTATAAAAAAAGCAGTCCACATTTACGTAAGTTTGAAATACAGTACTGAGAAAAACTACAGGTTACCGGCAAAAGAAATAGTCATTAATGTATTTTGCATATGCAGGTGGAAGGTAGGTAAATACATTTGTCAAGACCACAGGTCCTGAAGTCAGAATTTTTCCCAGCTTAAATCACCTTTAAAAAATTATTAGATGGTACCTACAACCAGGAGAAGATAAAATAGATGAATGGGACCTTCTAAGACTCAAATCCTTATGCACATCCAAAAACTTCTCCAACAGGATAAAAAGGGAAGTCACAGACTGGGACAAAGTATTTGGTAATGACATGGCAGATAAGGGACTTTTATCCAGAATTTATAAAATACTTGAGCACCACAACAAGATAAAGGTAAATAATCCAATTGAAAAATGGCCACAAGATATGAACAGATACTTCACCAAGGAAGACATTCAAATGTCCAAGAAGCACATGAAGAAATGTTCAAAATCCCTAGCTCTAAAAGAGATGCAAATCAAAACAATTATGAGATATCATCTCACCCCAGTCAAAATAGCAACATTTAATAGAGCAGCAAACAACAAATGCTGGCAAGGTTGTGGAGAAACTGGAACCCTTATTGGAAGAGTAAAAAGGTGCAACCACTGTGGAAGGCGATGTGGAGCTTTCTCAAAAAGTTGCAAATAGAGATACCATTTAACCCAGCAATTCCACTACTGGGAATATACCCCAAAGAGACCATAACTGGCATCCAAGCAGATATATGCATACCCATGTTTATCATGGCTTTGTTCACAATAGCAAAGATTTGAAAACAGCCCAAGCACCCATCAACAAACGAATGGATAGAGAAGCTGTGGTATATTCACACAATGAAATACTACACTGCGTTGAAAAACAAGGAACTCATGCAATATTATTCAAAGTGGGTAACCCTGGAGGACATTATGCTGAGTGATGTATCTCAGTCACAAAAGGACAAATACCGTATGGTGCTACTGTTGTAAAACAGGACTGACCTCGGGGTTGGGGGAGAGACTGAGAAAGATGGGTTCAATAATGTATACTGCATTAAAACAGATGAGGGAGAAAACGGTTTAAAAGGGATATGTGATTAGGTATTTTTGTCATGACGGGAGTCCAGAGTGAAGGCTGCATAGAGGAGTGGACATGGGGGAGGAATTGTAAAACAATGAAAGAATTTTTCTTTACTTTTCCAAGAGGGGAGTGTATTGGGTGGGAGGGTTGAGAGGGGAGAAAAGTGCAACAATGAATGAATGGAAATCCAAAGTCTCCATCATTTTCATTGGGAATTAATAATAAAAATACTACATGGTGATTATAGGCTAAG
Organism: Elephantulus edwardii; assembly: GCF_000299155.1. Taxonomy (NCBI): domain Eukaryota; kingdom Metazoa; phylum Chordata; class Mammalia; order Macroscelidea; family Macroscelididae; genus Elephantulus; species Elephantulus edwardii. The sequence continues at coordinate 1,655,832 of NW_006399919.1, read as the reverse complement.
AACATAACTCTTTCTTAATTTGTAAAAAAGGTATCACAATTATAATAACTGTAGTCATAAAGTTACATGCAATGAATATATATATATATGTTGTTGTGTGCTATCAAACCCACCATCCACCACGACTCATACCAAACCTTTGCTCTGAAGCCTGCCCTATCTTGGAGTCAGTCTCAATGTCTCCAGCACACCTGTCCCCATTGCTCCAGTCACTGTGTCAATCCATCTCATTCAGGATCTTCCTCTCCTGATCTGTCTCCCTCCACTCTTCCAAGCATGATGCCTGTCCTCTAAGAACTGATCCCTCCTGGCCATGGTCCAAAGAATGTGAGACAGAGCTTCAAAATACTTGCCTCCAAGGACCAACTTGGTTTCATCCTCTCCAAGACAGATCTATTTGCTTTCTTTGCAGCACACGATATTTTCAATAGTCTTCTCCAGCACTACAGTTCAAAGGCATTGATTCTTCTTCTGTTATCTATAATCATTCTCTTAATCACAGGTGAATAGCAAGTAATTTAGAAGCCCCTGGCTTAGATGAGGCATACCTTAGTTTCTAAACTGACATTGTTGCTCCTTGGAATTCTGGAGAGGTATCTGGCAGCAAACATTCCCCATGCAAATAGTTTTTTGATTTCCTGACCACTGGTGCCAAAAGTATTGACTGTGGATCCAAGCAAGATGAAATTGTTAACAAGTTCCATCTCTTTTCCATCTATGATGATGCTGACAACTTACCCTGTGATTAGAATCTTTGCTTTCTTGATGTTGAGCTTTAATTCATATCGTAGACTTTAGACATTGACCTTCTGCAACAAACATTTCATATATAGGTATGGGTATGTTATCATTGTTGATTGTCATTGAGTCAAGCATGACTCTTAGAGACCCTATGAACAAAAGGCCTATGAACAATTTGTCGAAGTTCATAGAGTTTCCAGAGTTATGTCATTGTTTAGAAAGTGGATGTCACTCCTGCTTCCAAAAGTACATGTATATACTTATATTTATATGTATGTAAAGATATAGATATAGATATAGATAAGGATACAGATATAAAGAGATAGATAAAGATACAGATATATGCTAATAGATATGTGTATATATAGATATAGGTATATAGATTAGATATAGATATAGACGATATAGATACAGATGAGATAGAGATAGAGATATAGTTCTTAGTCCATTACCTGGTGCTTTCTAGTATTCAATGAGTATTGTTGTTATTGTTGTTGTTATGTGCCATCGAGTTGCCGCGGCTCATAGCAACCCTATGCATAATAGCCCTAAACTCTGCTCCATCGCTTGCCAATCTTATTGTCTCCGACACACCAATCCCCATTACCTCAGTGACTAAATCAATTCATCTCATTGAGGGTCTTCCTCTCCTGCACTGTCCTTCCATCATCCTAAGCGTGACATCCATTTCCAAGGACTGATCCCACCTTGAAACATCTCCAAAGACTGTCAGATGAAGCTTCAGAATCCTTGCCTCCAAGGAGCAGCCTGATCACATCCTTTCCAGGATGAACTTGTTTGTTCTCCTAACAGTCCACGGTATATTCAATACTCTTCTCCAGCACCACAGCTCAAAGGCATCAACTTTTCCTGTATCAACCCTAGTTATTGTCCAGTTCTCTGATGCATAGCAAGTAATTGCAAAGACCATGGCCTGTATCAGGTACACATTAGTCTTCAGACTGACATTGTTGCTCTTCATTACTCTGGAGAAGTCTCTGACAGCAGACTTTCCCAATGTAATTCATCTTTTAATTGCCTAGCTGCTGTACCAGGGATGTTGATTGTAGAACCAAGCAAACTGAAGCTGTCAACAATCTCAATCTCTTCACCATCCATCCTGATGCTGCCAATTGGTCCAGTGATGAGAATCTTTATCTTCTTGACATTGAGCCTCAGTCCATATTGAAGGCTGCAGTCCTTGACCTTTTGTAGTAAGCACTTCAGGTCCTCCTCAGTTTCAGCAGGCAGGGTTGTGTCATCTGCATAACGCAGATTTGTTGGTGAGTCTACCTCCATTGCCACACTTCTCATAGAGCCCAGCCTCCTACATAATCTGTTCCACATATAGATCGAAAAGATATGGAGAGAAGAGACATCCTTGACACATACCATTCCCAGTTTTGAACTATGTAGTGTTTTCTTGCTCTGTTCTTATTACTTCCTCCTGGTCCAAGTAAAGGTTTCTCGTAAGCACAATCAAGGATTCCCATTCTTCTCAGAATTAGCCACAGTTTGTTGTTATCCACACAGTAAATGCCTTTTCATAGTCAGCGAAACACAGATATACAGTCCTCTGGTACTCTCTGCTTTCAGCTAACATCCATCAGACATTAGCTATAATATCCCTAGTGCCACGGGCTCTTCTAAATTCAGGCTGTACTTCATGAAGTTCTCTGTTGATGTGCTGTTCCAGTAAGTTTTGGGTAATCTTCAGCAGAATCTTGCTTGCATTTGATATCAATGATATTGTTTGATAATTTGCATATTCTGTCAGATCACCTTTCTTTGGAAAGGAAACAAATATAGGTCTCTTCCAGTCAGAAGTCTAGGTGGTTGTGCTCCAGATTTCGTGACACAACTTGGTGAGCACATCCAGGGCAATTTGTTGAAATATGTCAATCAGTATGCCATCAGTTTATGGGGCCTTGTTTTTTGCCAATTCTTTCAGAACAGCTGAAGCTTCTTCCTTCACCACCACAGGTTCTTGCTCATACATTGTTTCATGAAATTCTTCTGTGTCCGCCAATTCCATTTGGTACCATGACTCTGCATACTCTTTTCATCTTCTTTTAATTGTTGTTGTTTGCCGTGGAGTCTAGGTCGACACAGAACAATTCTATGAACAAAATACCTAATGCCTTTATATAACTCTCATTTCTCTAAGCTCAAAGAGTTTCCAGAGGCATGTGGTTTAGGAAGTGGATGCCACTCCTGCTTCCCAAGCTACTCAAACACACTTTTTTATTTTATTTTTTTATTTTATTGTGTGTGTGTGTGTGTACTGTTAAATCGGATCTGACTGGTACAGGAGGAGATTGTCCCTCCTTCTCCAGCAGAGCATCTGGTGGATTCAAACTGTGTACCTCTGGGATTGCAGTGCAGCTTCCTTTTATAGGTACACTATTAATGTTGCTTGCCAAAGAAATTATCTTTTTATGTCAAGGAATTGGTATTTTTTTCCATATTAAAGAAAAAAAAACCCTATTACTGTCAAATCAGAACTGACTCAAAGCTAACCCTCTAACAGGTTTTCAGAGGCTTTAAGTCACATAGGAGGATCCTGCCCACATTTCTTCTGTGGAGCAGTTGGTGGGTTTAAACAGTTTGCTTTGTGGTTGGTGATATTAACTCGTTATTGGGTAATCTACTAGAGCTTCAACTCACAGAGGATATTACCAAAATAAGCTGGATTTGGGATGAATTATTCTTGCGCATTTTGTTATGGAAGAACTTTGTATTAATTCTGCAAAGAGGGCATAAACTGTACAGTTTGACTTATGACTCCTGATGTATCAGGCTTCTAGTAATGTATGTTATTTAGGTTTCAGGAATTTTAATTCTGTCTTGGTATTATCCAAACCTATGTGGCTGTTAGGAAAATGAACAGGTTCATCCTAAAGAAGGTGTGACAAGGATTCTGAAGCTTTGTCTGACATACTTTAGACATGTTGTAAGGAGAGACCAGTCCTTGGAGAGGGATGTCACGCTTGGGAGGGTGAAGAGACAGTGCAAAAGAGGAATACCCTCGATGAGATGGATTGATTTAGTGACTGGGGTAATGAGGGTAGGTGTGTCAGAGACAATAAGTTTAGCGCAGGATAGAGTAGGGTTTAGGGCTGTTGTACGTAATGTTTCTATGAGTTGTAGGCAACTTGAGGGCACATAAAAGCAACAGCAATAACAAGAACAACACTGGCTTTTAGTTTCACTGTTTCTAAAATAGGGAGTTTATTCAGCTTGTTAGATATTCATGTCATCTATACCCACACAAAACACAATTCTAAGTAAACATTTCCTAAACATTATTTACATAGCATATCCTTTTAACTAACACTTTATTTTTAATATAAACTTTTCATTTACTTTTAAATCTTATGAAGCCATTTATTCTTTAGCAATAGTTGCTAATAGCCTTGAGTACACTGAGCTTAAGGAGAGCTTGGATAAATCTCTCTAGACCCAGTAGACTATGAAACTCGAGTGATATATTTCTGTCACATAAGGACAAATACTGCATAACACCACTGTTATAAAGCAGGTATGACATGGGGGGGGGTGGGAGGAGAATAAGATAAGAGGATATAGATAATGACCATTACATTGGAACAGATGAAAGAAAGAACTGTCTAAAATGAATACATATTAGGCATTATACATATGACAACATCCCAGAATAAGAGACGTATCATTGCAAAGAGGACTTGGGAGAGGGAGAGAAGTAGGTAATTGCGCAACAAGGTATTAATATTAAAAGAAAAAAGGAGAAACTGGAGGAGGGAGAAGGGAGGACAAACGGGTAAAATGTGCAACAATGAATGAATGAATCAAAAAAATCTAACTTCTCTGTAAATATTTATAAAAATCACAATTAAAATAAAACTTTATTTAAAAAATGAAAAAAAATATCCAACAAAAAACAAAAATAACAGCAAAAAAGAAACTTGACTGAGATGACCTCAAAAAGTTCCTTCCAGCTCTTTCAGTAAAGTAATAGACTTACAGATTCTTAGCAAATATTGTTAGTTTTACTTTAATAGAATTTCTCTTTTCTCCTATTTACTGACACTCTAGAATTCATAAACTGCTAAAAAGTCATTTATACAATTATTGCGGTAATGGGCTCAAGTGTGTCAGAGATTGTAAGGATGGCACAAGATAAGAGCAGCTTCAGATCACAGGATTTCTTCGAGTCCTAGTTGACTAGAGCGCACATAACAAAACAACCACCTGAAACTGTTCTTACTATGTTTGCATTTAGCCAAAAGAAGCTCAACTCTATTGAATGGAAACAGACATAGGAAAAGATTTTGGGTATAATTTTTTGTGAGATAAATTTACAAATATATGTTGTTGTTGATATGTACTGTTGACTCAGAGCTGACTTATAACTGACTCCCAGCCGGTTTTCAGAGGGCATATATCTCACAGCAGGAGGTTGACTCTTTCTACCTCACAGCAGCTGACGGATTCAAATGGTCTGGCTTTACAGCGTATACAATGTCTATCATTTCAAGGAAATGAAGTTCGAAAACTACATAACTTGAAAAACCGAACGAAAAATGAAACCCTAAGAGTGAAAACAAATGCTTGGCCAGACGTTATGTAGTAAACTTTCATTAACTTTTCTTTATATGGGCTCTATGAGGAGAAATGAGGCATCAAGATTGGAGGATGACTCATCAAAATCTGCATTATGCAGATGGCACAACCCTGCTTGCTGAAAGTGAAGAGGACCTGAAGCGCTT
>NW_006399919.1:1648492-1650143 GCF_000299155.1 Elephantulus edwardii | reverse complement strand
TCTCCAAAGTACTGAAGAGCAATGATGTCAGTTTGGAGACTATAGTGAGCCTGATCCAGTCCATAATCTTCATAATTATTTGCTATGCGTCAGAAAGTTGGGATAATAGAAGGAGAATTGATGCCTTTGAGCTGTGGTCCTGGGGAAGAGAATTGAATATATGATGGACTACTAGGAGAACAAATAGGTTTGTCCTAGAGAAGGTGAGATCAGGCTACTGCTTGGAGGCAAGGATTCTGATTTTGTCTGACATACTTTAGACATGTTGTAAAGATGGACCAGTCCTTGGAGAAGGATGTCATGCTCGGGAGGATGGAGGGACAGCACAAGAGAAGAAGACCCTCAATGAGATGGATTGATTCAGTGACTAGGGTAATGGGGGCAGATATGTCAGAGACAATAAGGTTGGCTAAGGATAGATCAGGGTTTAGGGCTATTATACATAGAATCACTATGAGTCACAGGCAACTTGATGACACACAACAACAACAATTTACAGGCAAAGATTACTTCTTTTTCAAGTTTTTTAGAAATTATAGTTTTAAAGGAATTTTACAGAAATGTCAGATTTGTATTCATTCATTGTTACACCTTTCCTCCTTCTGCCTCCCTTCCCCCTCTCCTAGTCCACTTTGCAATGCACGTCTTGTTCCAGATTGTTGTCATACATGCAATGCCTAAATGTATAATCCTTACAGATTGCTCTTCGTTTCATCTGTTTCAATGCATCCCAACTTCTCATTTCAGTCCTACTTTACAACTGTGGTGTTATTCAGTATTTGTCCTTTTGTGAGAAGGAAATTTCACTCTGCGCCTTCCAGGCTCACCTATGTTGAGTAATGTTTTATGAGTTTGTTGTTTTTCAATGCTGTATAATATTACATTGTGTAAATGTACCATACTTTTCCTATTTGTTGATAGTGATTTCTTTTTTTTAATTAAATTTTATTAATTTTAATGAACATTTACAGAGATTTGGGGTTTTCATTCATTCATTGTTGCACCATTTTCTCTACCCTCCTCCTCAGTTTGTTCGTTCTTTTTTCCCCCCCTTGAAAGTCTGTTTTAATTGTCCAGTTGCCACAGTGCTTGTCTAAGCCAGTCCTGATTAATCTCCTTTGTCAGTGTGCCCTTTGCCATTCCCTATCACTCCTCCCTGAGAGAGACTTCACCCTGATTCATAAGGAAAAGAGGAAGTCATATTCTCTTAGCTACTTCCTGCTGAAAAGGGACGCTATAGGTTTCAGGGTGAAGATCTTCTCTCACTACTCTAAAGGGCCCCTTTGGCAATAGAAAACACATAGACTATTATGGAGATTGATTTTGGAATTTAAATGCACTGTTATCAATTGTGCTTGTCGTGCATGTTCATATCCTTGAAGTTTTAACATAGAAGTGTTGCAACCTAGAAGACACAAATTTAACTAACAAGTTAAAAGTACATGAGTCAAAAATTGAAAAGCAATAATATTCCAGATAGAGACTCTAATAGTGGCACCAATCAAGTTACAGAGGGGAGGTAGTTCTTACAATAAAAGGCCTATTGACTAGCACTTTGTCTAGTATAGTATAAAGGTTAGGAATCACAAGATGTAGAGGTTCAACTATGTCATTTATTGTTCTTAAGTCCTGGAGCAAATTCCATCTACCA
>NW_006399919.1:1646485-1647062 GCF_000299155.1 Elephantulus edwardii | reverse complement strand
TGTTTTCTAGATGTTGAGATGCAATTTAATTGAAGGCTATAAACTGTTCTTCAGCAATTGCTTCTAGTTTTCTTCTCTTTCTGCAAACTATCAGCATAACAGAAGTTGTTGAGTCTTCCTCCAATTCTTCATATAGTTCAGTTTTCCAGTTATTTTCTAAGCCTATGGACTCAACAAATATGGAGAAAAGATACAAACCTGATGCACACCTTTCCTGAGTTTAAAGCATATGGTGTTTCCATGTTCTGGTGGGACAAATACATCTTGCTGTACGTATTGGTTTAGCATCAGCAGTACATTTAAGTGTTTTGGGACTACTATTCTTCTCAATACCATCCATAATTTGTTATGATACACGTGGTCAAATGTCTTTGCATAGTCAATAAAACACAAATTATCAATTCCTAAAATTCTCTGCTTTCAGCCAACATCCGTTTGACATCAGCAATGATAACCCTTATCTCACGGCCTCTTCTGAATCCAGCTTGAGCATCTGACAGTTCCCTTTTTATTAATTGTCTTGTTGTTGTGTGCTGTCGAGTTGTTTGCGACTCATAGAGACCTTATGCACAATAGC
>NW_006399919.1:1632011-1645865 GCF_000299155.1 Elephantulus edwardii | reverse complement strand
TGCCAATTGGTCCAGTGGTGAGAATCTTTATCTTCTTGACATTGAGCCTCAGTCCATACTGAAGGCTGCAGTCCTTGACCCTCTGCAGCAAGTCTTAGACAATTTAAAATAGTCTTCAGAGAGATTTTACTTGCATGTGATAATAATATTATTATTTCATAGTTTGTACAGTCTGTTAGATCACTCCCCCCCTTTTTTTAAATGAGTACAAATATGGCTGTTTTCTAATTAATTGGCAGGTAGCTCTCTTCCAAGTTTCTTGACATAGATTAATTAGCACATCATTATGTTATGTGCCGTTAAATTGCCTGTGATCATAGTGACCCTATGCACAATAGCTCTGAAATCTGCTCTATAGTGAGCCAGTCTCACTGTCTCCAACATACTTACTCCTATAACCCAAGTTACTGTGTCCATCTATCTCATGCAAGGTCTTCCTCTTCTGTGTTGTTTCTCCACCCTTCCAAACATGATGTACTTCTCCAAGGACTTATCCCTCCTGGCCACATGCCCAAAGCATGTGAGATGGAGCTTCAAAATCCTTGCCTCCAAGGACCAACTTGGTTTCACCCTTTCTAAGACAGATGTGTTTGTTCACTTGGTGGTTCATGATATATTTAGTACTCTTCTCCAGCACCACAACTCAAAGACATAAATTCTTCTGTCATCTTTTGTCATTGTCCAGCTCTCTGATGCATAGCAATAATATTGATTGTGGAGCAAGCTAAATTGTTAAGAACCTGAATCACATCTCCATTTATCATGATGCCAGGAGAGGCATCCACTTCGAAAATGCCTCGGGAAACTCTATGTATGAACAGTGCTCAGGCCATTCGTTCATAGGGTCACTATGAGACGTCTATGACTTGATGGCACCAAACAATAACAACAAATAACTGTTTGGACCAATGGCAAGAAGCTTTGTCATCTTGGTGTTGTAGTGTTCAATCCATATTGAAGACTACCATCTTTGACGTTCTACAGAAAACATTTCAGGCCCTCTTCAGTTTCAGCAAGCAAGTTTGTCTCATCTGTATAACACAGGTTGTTGATGAGTCTTTCTCCAATCCTGTTGCCACATTCTTCCTCATAAAGTCCAGCTTTCCAAATGATCAGTTCTGCAAACAGATTGAAAAGGTGTAGGAACAGGAGGCATCCTGATACACTTCTTTCTTGGTTTTGAACTATGAAGCATTTCCTTGCTCTGGTCAGAGGGCTGCTTCCTGGTCCAAGTATAGGTTTCACATGAGCGAAACAAGAAACAAGAAATCTAAGGATGCAAGCGTTCTGGGATTCCCATTCTTCTCAAGGTTAGCCACAATTTGTTGTGATCTATACAGTCAAATATCTTTGCATAGTCTATGAAATAGATAGACACTCCTCTACTACTGCATTAAAGATTAGATTATAATTATCTGCAAGTTCCAGAAAGTTCTTTAGACTAGCATCATGCTAATCTTGTGCTAATGATCACCATTGGATCATTATAAGACTATGAGATACCTCTTTCCTTTAGATATCCATCTCTTTTTGGAATATTTTGTGATGCATTTAGTAGTCTTGAAATCCAATGGATGGTTAACTATGGATCATTTCCTCCTTAATGACAATGAGTTGTATTATCAACACAGTGTGACCACTGCATAGCAAGTGCCTTGATAAGCAAAGATATCCAGTAATCTAATTAAAGGGAAAATATGAAAGTATTATTCTTCATACTTCTTCTTTTGTCTATTTGTCAACTTCTTAAGCCTTCTTAAGCCTGTCAACTTCTTTAACCTTGTAAAACTCCCTTGTGTAGAAATCTCTCTTAGTAAAGAAGTTCCTTTCTTTCTAATTGCCCTGTATTAGATTTCATTGCTTCTCAGATGTGTCTAAGCTTGTGTGTCATGTACTCCTATAGAGCTAAGGAAACAGATTCTGCTTATAGTAGGTCTGAGATTTTGACAAGCTCCAAAGTGATGTCAAGGTGTTACTGGTCTATGTAACATTTCCTCACTTAGCAACAAGTATATATCCAAAGTATTGAAGAGCAATGGTGTCAGACTAAAGTGCACCTGATTCAGGCCATAGTCTTTGCAATTACTTGCTATGCATTGGAAAGCTGGACAATGCCTAGGAATTATAGAAGGGGAATTGATGCTTTTGAACTGCAGTGCTGGAGAAGAGTTTTGAATATACCATGGATTGCTAGGAGAACAAACAGATTTGTCCTAGAGAGGGTGAGGCCAGGCTGCTCTTTGGAGGCAAGGATTCTGAAGCTTTTTCTGACCTACTTTGGACATGTTGCAAGGAGGGAACAATTCTTGGAGAGGATGTCATATTTGGGAGGGTGGAGTGACAGCACAAGAGAGAAGACTCTGGATGAGATGGATTGACTCAGTGACTGGAGCAGTGGGGTTAAGTGTGTCAGAGATAATAAGATTGGCACAGAATAGAGTAGGGTTTAGAGCTGTTGTACATAGGGTCGCTATGAGCCACAGGTGACTTGATGACATATAACAACAACAACAGATATATTTCAGTTATCAGGTAGCTCTGGTGGCCTAACCAGTGGAGAGCTGTGTGCCATCTGCAAGGTGGACAGTTTCAATCTATCAGCGGTTCCATGGGAGAAAATCGAGCAATCTACTCTTGTGCAATTTATAGCCTCTAAAAACCTGCTGAAGAGTCAGCTGAGAGTTGGTTCCAACTTGACAACAGTGAGTTGCTTTTGTTTTTGATGCTTAATCTTAAACACTGATTGTTAGGATAACCTAGATTTCTTGTTTATTGACTAGAGTTGCTGGATGCTGTGGGATACAAGTGACTATATACTGAGGTAGAATGTGTTTCTTGAATCCATTCTAGCAGAACATCTCTGTCTTCACTGATAATCATCCTGGAATTAAACAGAACATAGCACGTGATGTGGGATAGCAAAGGCGTCATAGAATTCCATTAGAAATGGAATACTGGGAAAAGTTCACCTGGCATCTCTGACTTGAGAATCAGAAAGAGAATGAATGGCTCCAGCAGTCTTGCCTGAGCTGCCATTATTTATTTCCTTACTGTTAGAGGACAGGCATCTCTTGAAATAATGATGCAGTGCGTGGGGACAGGACACAGGGTTGAAAACATGAGACATTTTGAGTCAAATAAATGTGAATTTAAGTTTTGTTTGCCCAAGTTTTCTGAGCAGATCAGTCGTGGACAAGTCATAACCCTTTCAGACACAGCTTATTTATTAGATGGATAGAGGCTATGAGAAGTGTTTTACAGTGTGAAAAGTTGCAGAGATATGAAATAAAAGAAACTAAAACACCAGATACCTACTGTCGTGGACCACGGCAGTGGAGTTTTGGGGTGTACATGTGTGTTTTTTATTAAAACTACATTGTAACAGATTTAATAAATGTTGAGTGAAATTTTCAAACTTTGCTTTGGCACTTAAAAATTATCTCCTCTGACTCCAACACAGTCCTCTGCTGGCATTGGCTACACTCCATTTTCACTTTCATTCGGAGTGTTGCTGTCTCTTAGATTTGAATTGACTTTTCTCTGGATGAGACTCATAGTGGCTCTTCTCTATACCACCCTTTTGTTTCTTCGTTCATTCTCAACATTCTCTTCTTCAAGCTCAAAACCTCAGGGCTCCTCCACGCTGAGGACCTCCAGTAGACAAGGATGGCCGCACCCCTGTCAGTCATCCTGTTCAAAGCTGAGGAGGAAAGTGGATGTGTGTTTATATGGCAAGTTGGAATAACAGATTGAATAGCAGCTTCACTTTATTTAAGCTCAGCTCCTCACCTGTGAGGAGACTCACTGGTTTTTATTTTTCTCTTGTTCCCTGGCAACATGTCAGTGGGGGAGCAAAACACCATGGCAGGTTACTCATTTGTAATGCAAATGAAGTTTTTGAGAATGTGTTGCTCCAGTCTTTTTTCGTATGGATTGTTAATCCACAACACGTTGCTACTTCTGAAACAACACTGGGCCTTCTGGTGTGAGGGCTTCCAGGGCAGAGGTATATAAACTGACTAATTCCTGTGGTCCTTTCTTGAACATGTTTATGGCAGTGGAGTGATCAATAGTTGTATTTTAGCTTGGATAAACCTGTATGTGTAACCTCAGACTCTGAGATTCTTAAGAAGCAGAAAGTTTTAAAATTTCTCTGGATTTATGAAAACAAGCTGACTTTAAGGGGATAGATGGTTATTAAGTTGCAATATATGCCCTCTGGTTGCTATGAGTTGGAATTGATTTGATTGTAGTGGATTTAGGGTTTTTTTAATATATCTTGTTTGTTGTAGCAGAAAAATGTTCTGAGCTATGATCTTGGACTGTGGAAAATGATCATTGATGAGGAGAATGAGGAATGATTGTGACCTCTCATCTAAATTTCTTTTATTCAAGCATTTTATCTACTTTTTGTAAGGTGCGCCTGATCCAGGCCATAGCCTTTGTAATTACAAGCTATGCATCAGAAAGCTGGACAATGATTAGGGATGATAGAAGGAAAATTGATGCCTTTGAGCTGTGATGCTGGAGAAGACTATTGGATATACCATGGACTGCTAGGAGAGCAAAGAGATTTGTTCTAGAGAGAGTGAGACAAGATTGCTCCTTGGAGGAAAGGATTCTGATTTTTTATCTGACCTACTTGGACATGGTGTAAGGAGGGGCCAGTCCTTGGAGAGGGACATCATGCTTGGGAGGGTGGAGGGACAGCGCAAAAGAGGAAGACAGACCCTCAATGAGATGGATTGACTCAGTGATTGGGATAATGTGGGTAGGTGTGTCAGAGATAAGATTGGCAAAGGATAGAGCAGGGTTTAGGGCTATTGTACATAGGGTCGCTATGAATTGCAGGTGACTCAAAAGGTACATAACAACAACAATGACTACAACAACATGTCATGCTGTGTTAGGTGCTGATACTAAAATCTGCAGCAGTAGGACAAGTGTTTATCTTCTGCACTCACAACTGAAAGTTTGGACATTAAAATCTATTCAGAGATTCCTCTGAAGAAAGGTATGATGATCTTGTTTGAAAAAAAAAAAAGCAGCCATTGAAAACTCTGTGAATGCAGTTTCACTTTGACACACATAAATAAACATGAATTGAAATTCAAATCAACAATTTCTTAACCTTAAAGGAATTTACAGCTACTAATAAGGGTTCTGCTAACAGGGAAGTGTCTGGGACCTAACAATGACCTGGAAGCAGGGAATGAAAAGTGTCAGAAGGGTTTTGGAGGAAGATTATTTATTGAAGACGTACATAGTGACTGGGATAATTGGGATGGGAGTGTCAGAGACAGTGCGATTGGCACAGGACAGAGCGGAGTTTAGGGCTGTTGTACATAGGGTCGCTATGAGTCGCAGGCGACTCGACGGCACATAACAACAACAACAACATGTGAAGTATTAAAAGGGTAGCTCTTACCAGTGATAGAACTGCTCATCTTTGGGTTTACTGTGCAACTATCTATTCTCCATGTCACCAGAATTCCCCAATACTGACAGACGATGTGGAGAAGGTTAGTCATTAAGAAAACAAGTTTGGGAACAGACAGTTCTAGGGGTGTCAAATTCATTTTTTACTACCAATTGTAAAACAAAGATGCTAAAGAAATGCATTAGGTCTTGATTGAGGGAGCTCTGGTGGACTAGTGACAAGTAGCTGCACTGCAGTCCCTAAAGGCATGCAGTTCAAGGCCACCATGTGCTCCATGAAGGTGGGAAATCTCCTCCTGTGTGATTAACTGTCTCTGAACACCCACTGGAGGGTCAGCTATGGGTCAGTTCCTACTTGACAGTACACAATAATAACAGGCCTTGATTTCTTTGTAGAAATCAAGATAGGAACAACAACAATAGCAAAAAATCTAACTTGTAGAATGTTATGAAGTTACAATAGCAAATGCAGATCATAGTACTAGAGTATGAAATGCAATAGCTAGTAGTTGTGATAACAGTTAAAATGTGTGTTTATTTATGGTTTTGTACAAACATTCAGGAAAACTATTTACAACTTCAAGTTTCATGCATCTTTTATGCTTAGTATTTTATTATTTTAACCACTTGTCTGAATGGACTACTTTTTAAGAATCTTCTAATCATACAGTGATATTGACTTTCTACCTGCCCTAGTTCCTCAATTGTTGCTTCCAGAATACAGCCAATTGTAGGTAGCAGCAATTATATAAATAGTACATCCGGTTGACTGTCCTCTGTATGTGTGGGAAAGAAAATCTTCATTAGACTTTAGAATAATCTGATCTTGAAATTTTTATGAGCAGAATGATTCATAAGACCCATCACGAAACAATGAGTATACTTAGACATAGCTAATTATTACACTTGTTTGCAAATGTTAGCTTGAACCATTTCATAGCTTCTTATTAAAATTAGAATCCAGAGTATGAATTCTAGATATGATGAAAGGGATTATAGTGGATTTTGCCCAATGTCTGTCTCAATATCTGTCGAAGACTTGGGCTGGAATTTCTTTAGTCAGTATGGAATAATGAGTCTTGAGTTTTAAAATGAAACTTACCTAGTCACTTAATATTGTTTTCATTTATCAAAACTAAATAATTGGTAGGTCATATATATAGTTATGTCACCTAGCATTTGCAAAGCTGTACTAATATACCCAAATTGTTTGTAGAACAACATGTAGTCTAGAGTTATAAATATGCATGATTTAAAAGCATAAATAAATAGTTAACAGAAATTCCCAATTATATCAATAGGTGATCTTTAGTTAATATAAGCCAGTTTCTTTGAGCTCTTTACATTAACTAGATTACTCACTGAGTAGAATGTTTGATTATTAGAAAATTATTTTTTCTCAAAGTGTTTTTGGGAGATTATCTTGTTTACATTATTATGATATTCTGGTTTCTAGTTTTAAAACAGAACAAAAGTGCCTACATATATTCTCTATAGAGAAAATAGATTTCTATGTCTTTATAGAAATAAAAAGACATTTATTTATGTATAATTTTACACATTCACAAATATATATGTTTATTCTTATATAAAATAAATAATGCGTCTAACACAGAAAAAGAGGCATGTTACATTTTTTATAAAATTTTTTCTTTGTGTAGGTAGGGAAGCCATTTGAAGAGTCCTTGACTGTTTTTACTGAAGAGAATATTAGTAAGATGTGCTTAGATATCTATGGATCACAGTTATGCAATGAATATGGTAATATGAAAAACTCTGCCCAACTAATAAATATTTAAAAATAAAAAAATGATGAAAATGATCATATGAAACACAATGTAAATTCAAAAATTTAAATAGTATAAAAATACATAAATGAACATAAGGATTAATAGTTTCCAAAATATCATGCCATGCCTTGTAAAAATTATGTAGGTTGAGTTAGAGAAAATTCTAAAAAACTATTTGATAGAAAAGTTTAAATGTCATTCAAAATTATTAAATAATATTATATTTTATCTAGAAAGTAGATTTGCTATTCTTGGAAATGTCTGTTTTCTTACATCTTGATTCTTTTATTGAAAAAAAAATCTGAAAGGTAACATTTGGATGCGTATTATTGAAACCATAACAAAGTATGAAATATTTCCTTCAGAATGCATTTAATTATGTGTGAACATTAAGTTAAAATGTCATAATGCAAACATCAATTATTCTGATTGTATAATCAAGTGTTCAGTTTTAAACTAATTTAAAAATAGAAAGATGTGCAAAGTCTCTGTAAGATATTTGTGTACCTGTAAAGCATTGGTCTGTTTATTGATGTAATATTATTGATGAAAGAGAGCTAGCTGAATAGTAATATATGTCTGTGAGAATGAGGCTGGAGTTGTTGCCTCAAACCATAAGAATGGATTAGATGGATTCTTTTGTCTAATGGCACCGTATAGCTGCAAACAAGAGGATGTTATTTCTCTTTGATGAGTATCCTATATTAGAGTCCTAAATCTTAAATGGGAGAGTCCATTATATCCTCATAGCAGGTCTGATAACTCATAGGATTATTTTGCTACTTACTTGATAGATATGGTTTGAAACAAGAATGCATTTAATAAATAACCTCTGCCAGTCTAAATTTTTCTTTTCAAGTATTTGAAAAACTGTTTTTAGTTTACTTTTGAACAGGACTGTAATTGTGTAGAAATTATTTTTCATTTTGCTACTGATCCTTATATTGACTGCTTAGTAAAAAATAAAAATTTACATACTTGAGAATTTGAGCGTAGTAAAGCATAGTTTTCAAGACCCTTAAGTAAGTTGTCTCCAGTAAAAACTTGCAATTATAAATAATTTTACAGTAAACATCACTTTCCTTTAGAGAATTTGAGCATCTCTTCCCTACCTCTTTGTTAGAAGGAGAACTACCTTCAAAACTGAGCTGAATCTTTTTCTAGACAGTTGCTTCGTGAAAAAAAAAAATTATAAACAATGCAAGTTCTGTGTGCAATGGTTGAAAAACTACTGCTTCGTAGGAAAAATAGATTGTAGTTGTATCCTCAACCATAGGCCTTGCTTGCAAAGACTTAGCTTCTGAATTGCAACGTTTTCTCCTCATTCTCTCTCTCTCTCTCTCTCTTTTTTTTGCTGGATGAACAGCCTAATGTTCCATGCACTGTACTAGAAGTAGCATTTTATGCAACATTGAAAGAGTCAATTAATTTGCATAATTTCCTGAGTATTACCATGACTTTAAGGAAGGCTAGCTCGCTCAGGAGCCTCGTCCGCCCAATATATACATAGATATACATGTATTTGCCATTTTGACAAATTAATCATTTTTAAGAAACAATTAATTATACTTATGACAAACTGAACCTTATACCCAAGGGTCCTAAATTTTTATAGCAGAAATCTAATATTAATGTGAATAAGATCAGTGATTTAGTAAGTACCTTAACAGTCAACAATGCCTAAGGCTGAACAAAATTAATATTTTGTTTCCCATCTGGAGACTTCAGTAAAATTAATGAGAAAAGGGGCCTTATTGTAATATATGATAGATACAAATGTACTATTTTCAAACTGGGCATTCTGTCTATATAAGGGCTCAGTTATTTAGTGTACTTTTCATCAGATTTTAGTGGTAGAATCTGTTTTCTTCCTGAAAGACAAAATGAGAATGATAATTTCCATTGTCTCTCTCTTATTGCCCCAAATAAGAAATGAATATTGAATTAGCGACAAATTTAATAATCATGTTTTTACACTGACGTATGTTTTATTATGTACATATTTATCACAATACCTTTTTTTTAAAAGAACACAATTCCAATTTCAGAATGCATAAAAATACACTTGTATCTTAGTGTTGAGATGAGTTATGACTTTTGTTTTTTCCATTCACGTTGTGTTCCGTATGATCATTTCCATATATTGTGTTGTCTTATAAAATTAATCACCATTGATCTATGTCCACTATTACCTCATCTTTTCAGATCCCCACTGGATCATTCCTAATTCCTTCACACCTTCCCTCCCCTCACCAAACTCTGTGACCCTATGATTTCCCAGCCCCAACCCTCAGCACCCCTGCTCCCTCCCCTTCCCTCTTTGGGTACCCATATACATCTTACTAGCTATCTTTCTGTTTTTGCAGTAATGGTCTTATATAGTATTACTTAGACTCATAAGCACAAACTATCTCTTTTTTAAAGGGAAAAAGTCCAACTTTAAATAAGTATAGTAATGAATATTTAAAAATTAAATGACACATTACATTATTCAATATTAATTGTATATATGATAACATACTCAACCCTAAGAAAGACTGCAAAATTTGCTTTTGGTTTCTCCAAAGAATTCTATACCAGTCTTATGATTATATGGGGATGTCTTTGAGAAAAGCATGCATCATTTTTTATTGTAACCTAGGTGTTTAAAGATAATGTTTACACATCCTTCTAAGGAAGTCCTGGACTAAGATACTATTTAAAATTTAGTAAAAACAAGTTGAATAAATCTGAACACATCCCTTTTATGATGCTCCAAATGCCCTAATATTAATTTTAAAACCTAGATTACTTTTCAACCTGAGTAGAAAGAAAAGTTTACATTGATGATTATTTCTAAGGAGTTACAAACAAGAGCAAAAACAACTCACCCAGCATCTTCAATTATTTTCAAGAATTTTTCAAATTTTTATAAACTTTGAATTACATTTAGAAAAGTTGCACTTTTATCTGCATCTTCTAGGCCTACTAAATATATTGCAATATATATTTTTTAAAATCAGAAAGACAAATATATTTAATGTGCATAAACCCTCAACATAGCTTAAATAAGTGTTTGAATAGGAAATCTAATAGCTGAGAGTTTAAGCACTCATTCCATTGCTAATATAAAGGTTGACAGTTCAAATATACCATCTACTTTCAGAGGAAAGATGTGACATTCTTTTAAAATCCTAGAAATATTTTAATTTTGGAAGCTTTGTAAGATAGCTCTAGTCTGTTGTATAAGATTTTTATGAGCAGAAATCAACTTGCTGGCAGTAGGTGGAGCATGAGTGTATATAAGTAATATGTAAAAGAATATATAATAATTATATATAATATGTAGGCATACATAAGGCTATATATATATTTAAAATATTAAAATAATAAATACTTTTGGCGTATGGTATTTGGGGAAATTATTTTAGAACTTGTGAATAGAATTGTAACTGAGTCCAGTGATTTAACGGTTTATCTACTCTCCTACATTAATATCATTATATTCTTAGTTTTGAGAATCAACATATAATTTCATTTAAATATTCCATTATTAAGTTTCAGAATTCTTCGAGAGATGATATCATACTTTTCCTCCCATAGTTTAAAAAAATGGCAGTCTGATATTGCTTTTCATAAACAAAAATTAGCTTCCAAATATTAAAAAGACAAAGCATCTACATTCTGTGGAAATCTGCATTATTAATTCACTGTAAAAGAGATCCAGTTGGAGGACTTGTTTTTGCATTAAATTAAGCCTTTGATGTTCTTTAATGCTTTGAGTTAGCCTCTAATTTGTCAGAGCACAAATGCATCAGCAGCTGTTGAAAATATCACTTTTGCAGTCCTGTTTCTGGCCAATAAAACCTCAACAAGTCATCTTCCAATATGCACAAAACAGCATTGGAAAAGTAGTTCTTGCTTTGAAGTATCACTCCAATTATAGGTTTTAACCCCTCAGGTCACAGTTAGATTATTTATACAATGCCAGCGTAATTCTGCCTTGATTCTAGGCTTTCTGAATGTCACAAGTGTTCACCAGCGCCACTGGATGGAATCTTAGGCGGTTGCTCTGATGGCACTGACCTGTATTTGATAGGGTTAGACAGCATTTGACTGATCCCATATATTTTGTGCATTATTTAACTTCCTAGAATGTACCTAGCAGCAAAAGCAAACTATCCTAGGGTTACCTTTTTCTCCTTTCAGAAATCAAGAGGCTAAAATATCTTTTTATCACATCATGATGCTGAGTCCATTAGCTGTATGATACATATGCATGTATGTATATTCAGACTGTGAGCCAAGGAAACATTTTATTTGACAGCCACTAATGATTTGGGGATCTTTTCTTGTAAGTTTAATCATATGTCTCATTTTCCTTGGGTTAAGTGTTAATGTTGATGCTTGACAGTAAAAATGGACCAGTCCACCATGCTGGTAAAATTGTCGACATTTGTTATATTAGACATTCTTTGGCAAATTCTGCTAACAAGAACTACAACTGCTACTTTTGCACCAAGGCAAGGATTTGTGTCATTTTAAGCTTTTAAAAGTAATATTCTGCTTTATATTTACATCAAAAAAGTTGTAACAGACCATGATTTTAATTAGTTGTTGACAATAATTAGAAGGTAATTCACATGATGCTAAAAAAAAGAGAGCAATCACTTATCTAAGGAAAATCTAATGTAATAGAAAATAATTTAACCTTTTCTAATTTTGAGGCACAAAAATTCCAGGTCTTGGGAAAGTTTCTTAGCAAATAACTCTCATGGTAAGTTGTTCTAAACTCTGCTAAACATGTGGAGTCTTTTCATTTTACTAATTTGAAGAACATCTATTTTATTTTTCTGTTTTTGTTTTTGTTTTTTTTTAGCACCTCCTTCCTTTGTGCAAGAAATGCAATATATCAAAGCACATTTCTCAACACTGGTACTTTGCAAAACTGCTTGACTCAAGGATATAGATTGAGATTTTTGCTCATCTACTTAAAACTGTTTTAATACTGGATGCTGAGATACTGTGATGATTAAATCCTTGGTGTCTTCCAAGTTGTTTATCATGACTTATAGGCTTACAGATAACATGCTTTCTAAGACCCCAGATGGACTGTGGCACATTTAAAAGAAAAAAAAAAAAGAAACCAGTCAACTCTTTGGACTTCTGCCCCCACCCGCATTTTACTTGGTTACAACATATAACACTCACATTACTTTAAAACTGATGTAGTAAACTGGATGTGAATAATACATTGCCATCCTGACCAGAAGATGTTTGCTTACCCACATAAAGTAATTTGCTTCTTAGCGCAGCTGGGTTTCCTTTTGTGAGTGTTTTATTTTTTATGAAGTAAAGAGAAAAACATTATTTTTGTAAACCAATGTTTTAATCTAATTGTTGACAAGTCAATGGCCTAGAATAGCAATGGCTGCCTCCAAACACCTCTCAATTTGCACATTTTAGGGCCTACTAAGCTGAGCAACTGAAGCATGAGGCAAATGAAAAAATATGAAGTTCATAATCTAGGGAGACCTGCATGTGTACAGCCATAAAAGCCACAACTGCCAGCTCAGGTGGAAAAATGTTGAAGTGAGAAATGTATTCAATAAATAGAAAACACAGCATGTAGCTGAAAAGTGTGCATGAGAAACTGGTTAGGAGATTCGAGTAAATGGAAAAGGAAGCAGATGGAGCATGAGTGTACATTAAACAGTAGTGTTCATAGCTTGTGACATCAAGGATTCCTCTGGGAGTCTAATTCTTAACTATCTTCAAATTCATTCAATTTAAAGTATCATGCTCTTGTTATCATTTAATTTTGCAGAAATTTTATTGAAAATATTATTGTGATGGACTGCATTTCATAGTTGAAAACCACTTGCTGATAGAGAAGGCTGGATTTGGAGAAGTTGCTAACTTGGTAGCTTAACTTTGCCTTCTCTAGTTGGACTTGCTTTTTGGAGCTACCCAGTTCGGGTGCATGAGTTTTTACCTGCCACTACCACCTAGGTGCTCACAGTCATGCGAGAGTAAGATATACTCGACAACGGAACAGGAAGTCATGCGTTGTTTTTGGATTTGTGAGCATGGTTACCAGACTTTTCCAACTATTATGGGACATGGAAAGATCTCTCCAAAAGGGTATGGGCTTGTGTGTTGTTGTGTTGGAATTGACCCATACCTGACCCTCCAGTAGGTTTTTCAGAGATAGTTAATTGCATGGAAGGAGATTGCCTATCGACTCTCTATAATACAATAAAACAAAACACATCGCACTGCTCTTTGTTTACCACTGCAGAATTCTGTTACCTTTACAAAAAACACAAAACATGAAATACTGGGTCCTCTTCTTCGTCCATTCATCAGTTTTCCTTCTGTGGTAAGGATCTGTCATGAAAAAGATAGTTATTATCCTTTAACCATTTCTAAAACCAAACTAGAACACTTACTTATTTTAACATTCCATAGTATTTCTTTATGACTCCCTTTTGACAACATTTTCAAGAATCTTTCTGTATTTTGTGTCTACATTGCCTTTCAGTTAAACAGATAATTTCAATTAAACAGATGCAATTTTCTGTAGAAAGACATAAGCCCTTATTTGATAGAAAAGCTTATATACGTACATGTTGTTGTTGTTGTT
>NW_006399919.1:1625152-1631501 GCF_000299155.1 Elephantulus edwardii | reverse complement strand
CTAGTGTGATTTTATATATTAAAACCTTCTTATATTTTTGGTCATATGTAGCTTGTTAAGCTAAACAATCTTAATCATGTTCCTTTATTTATCCTCTTTCTCTCGGAAATCTACTTTGCTCTGTTTTTTAATTCTTATGTCTACTTCTTTTAACATTTTTCTATAATTTATGATGACCTAACAAGCAGAAAAATAGCTTATACCTATCCTGTCATCTGTTTTCTTCCCTTTATAGTTGTTGTTAAGTGACCTCAAGTCGTAGGTGACTCATAGCAACCCTGTGAATGAAAGTCCACAACACTTGTGTGACTTTCATCCTTTCTCCAGGTTCATAGGGTTTCCGGAGGCAAGCTATTATGGAAGTGGATGCCTGCTTCTATTATGGAACTCCTGCTTCTGAGCTTGTTTTAATTGGGGATCTCCACCAAACACTGTCCACCACGGGTAACCATTATTGCATTTGACACATCAGTGTCACAGTGTTCAGCTTCACAGCAAACACAGGAACAACTAAAATAAATTACCTGACTGGAAATTGATTCTGATAAAGAATTTGTCTTCTTATGCTTTCATAGATATTCTCTCTCTCTCTCTCTCTCTCTCTCTGTGTGTGTGTGTGTCTTAGTTTGTTCTTTCTTTTCTTAAAACTGTCTCAGGGAAGAAAAAAAAAGAGTCTGTATTCTTCTCTTTCCCCTCAGCCTATGTTATGTATGACTTTCCACTTGACCTCTACTGAACCTTTAACTGGCATGTCCTATCCTGCAGTTACCTCCTTTAAATAATGTAATCATCTTCATATTTCAAATGTGTTAAAGTTATTTCATGTTGAAAAAATGATTTTAACTTGGATGTTGCAGCTCTCTAATTCCTTTTTTTTCTTTTAAAAATAAATGTTTAATTTCCCCCCCTAAAGCTTTCTTTATTTGGTAAACATGTGCTGCATAAACCCTTGAAATCTCAGTCCTATCATCAGGAAAATGATGAGATCTCTGACTGTTAATTATAACCTGCCAATGGCGTTCTCCTTTGAATTTTTGGCTTGTTTCCTGTGGCTCTCTTTTATCTTTTGAAGTGCTCGAGTCCTTGGGTCATCAAAACTCTTTCTTCTTTCTTGTGAATGCCAGTTGCCATAAAGTTTGTTTTGATTCTTGGGAACTTCCCATGTATCTGAGTATGACTCTATTTCACAGAAGCTTCACTGACAGTTTTGGAATTAGATCATCAAGTCTTCTTTCCTTGACATCTCTACATGGATTCTAAGCTCTAAACTTAGCTTAGCAGGCAAACAGATCAATAGTTTACACCTCTCAAGGACTTTGTTTTTGTTCTACTCAACTTCTCTACCTCTTCACTCCACTCCAGTCATTCACCACGTTCTCATATTAATATGCCTCTCTATTGCCTTGGTTTTTTTATTTTTTTCACAAGTCTTAGTAGATGTTTTCAGATTAGAGTTTCTTTTAAAAATTTTTATTGCTTTGATACAGTAATTTGTTTATATTGTGTTTCATTCTTGTACCTTCTTTTTTGCCCCCTTCCCTCCACCCACCAAACCCTGTGACCCTGTAATTTTTCTCTCCTCTTCTCCCACTCCTCTTCCCTCTCTGCATGTTTACACACATTTTTCTGACTATCCTTTCGTTTTTACAATAATGATATTCAGCAGTGTTTGCTCTTATGTGCCTGAGTTAGATCACACAGCATAACACTTTCTAGCCTCTCCTATGTTATACAGTATTTTCAAAATCCTCACTCCTGAGTGCTACGTCATAGTCCATCCAGCATATGAATATACCACAATTTCTGAATCAGTCTAGATTTTTGACAGGGATCTCTGATGGTGATGCTTGTAAGGACTTGGGCTGCTAATCCAGTTGTGGGGCCTCTCTGTTGATTCTACCAGCTCAGAAGAAAGAGGAACAATATCCTCTCTTGCAATTTATAGCCTTCAAGTACCTTTGTAGGAACAGCTATGAGTCAGTTCCAATTAGACTATAATAAATATGAGGTCTGGGACACCTAATAACAAATTTCTTGTAAAATATTTCTCCTGTATCTCTTTTCTTTTTTTCCTGACATATCACAAACTTATCAGAACACTATTTACGATCTCAGGATACTTTCCATCTTAAAACCATGTACTATTTTCTCATAGTTCAAAGCAGTGATTGCCAATGTGGACACTAATTTTTAA
The DNA here is from genome assembly GCF_000299155.1 of Elephantulus edwardii. NCBI lineage: Eukaryota > Metazoa > Chordata > Mammalia > Macroscelidea > Macroscelididae > Elephantulus > Elephantulus edwardii. Next base: position 1,629,307 of record NW_006399919.1, on the reverse strand, counting down.
GTTGCTTCTAAGAAGCAGAATTATAAACAAACAAACAAATAAATAAATAAACAAATAAATATATATTGTTTCAATGTGCTTGAATATATTAGAGTTTTAGATATTCTGTCGAAACTTTCCATTCTGGGACATTATTCTTTGAACAAAATTAATTTATATCTAGAACTACTATTCTTATGACTAAGGATGACAGAAGAAGAATAGATGCCTTCGAGTTGTGGTTCTGGAGAAGAGTGTTGAATATACCATGGACTGCCAAAAAAACCAAATAGGTCTATCTTAGAGAGGGTGAAACGAAGTCTCTTCTTGGAGGCTAGGATTTTTAAGCTCTGCCTCACTTATTTTGGTCATGTGAGCAGGAGAGACCAGTCCTTGGAGAAAGTCATCATGCTTGGTAGGGTGGACAGACACTACAGGAGAGGAAGATCCCACATGAGATGGATTGACAATGAGGGTTAATGTGTTAGAATTAGTGAGACTGGATCAGGGCAGGGAAGGGTTCAGAGCTGCTGTACATAGGATTGTTATACATCACAAGCAACTCCATGGCACATAACAATAACATACAATAGGCATTTGACTGTATGAATCACAATAAGCTGTGGCTAACTCTTAGGAGAATGGAATCCCAGAACACTTGATTGTGATTATGCAAAAACTATACTTGGATCAGGAGGCAGTCATCAGAACAGAGCAAGGAAAGACTGCACAGTTCAAAATTAGGAAGGATGTGTGTCAAGGATATGTCCTATTTCCATATCTTTTCAATCTACATGTGAAACAGATTATCCAGGAGGCTAGGCTCTATGAGGAGAAGTGTGGCATCACTTCTGGAGGTAGACTCATCAACAATCTGCATTATGCAGATGACACAGCTCTGCTTGCTACATCATGATAGATGGTGAAGAGATTGAGATTATTGAGAGCTTCACTTTGCTAGGCTCTACAATCAACACTCTTGGTACCACCAGCCAAGAAATTAAAAGACAAATTGCATTGGAAAAGTCTGCTGTCAGAGACCTCACCAAAGTACTGAAGAGCAATGATGTCAGTCTGAAGACCAACGTGTGTCTGATACAGGCAATGGTCTTTGCAATTACTTCCTTTGCATCAGAGAGCTACACAATGACTTGGGATGATAGAAGGAGAATTGATGTCCTTGAGCTGTGGTGTTGGAGAACTGTATTGAATATACCACGGACTGCCAGGAGAATGAACAAGTTGCTCCTGGAGAGGGTGAAGCCAGGCTGCTCCTTGGAGGCAAGGATTCTGAAGTTTTGTCCGACATATTCTGGAAATGTTGCAAGGCAGGATCAGTTCTTGGGGAGGGACATCATGCTTGGGTGGGTAGAGGGACAGCGCAGGAGAGGAAGACCCTTGTTGAGATGGATTGATTCAGTCACTGGGGTAATGGGGATAGTGTGTCGGAGACAATAAGATTGGCAAAAGATAGAGCAAGGTTTAGGGTTATTGTACATAGTGTCGCTATCGGTTGCAGGTGACTCAACAGCACATAACAACAACAACAACAACAATCATAACAAAAAATAATAGTTTGTGAGTTGTTGTTGTTATGTGCCATCAAATTGGTCGCAACTCAGCCACTCAAAATACCTCTGAACCCTGCTGTATCCTGAGTCAGTCTCACTGATATACCTACCCTCATTAGCCCAGATACCGTGTCAATCCATCTTATCTGGGGTCATGCTGTCCCTCCATCCTCCCAAGCATGAAATCCTTCTTCAAAGATTGTTCTCTCCTGGCCACGAACCAAAAGTATGTGAGACCAAGTCTCAAAATCTTTGCCTCCAAGGGTCAGCTTGGTTTCATCCTCTCCAAGACAGACCTTTTAGTTCTTTTCGCAGTCCCTGGTATATTAAAAATCTTCTCCAGCACCTCAGCTCAAAGACATCAATTCTTCTTCTGTCACCCTTGGTCATTGTCCAACTATCTTACATACAGCAAGTAATTGTAAAGACCATGACGTGGATCAGGCACACCTTAATCTCTAGACTGTTAATTAGCTGAGCATTGCTTTGTAAACTATTTTAAATTATTTATAACTATGATCTTTATGCTATTGTTATTTTATTATTATTATGATTTAAATTAGTATTTATTTTACTTAATTTTCAGAAATACTTTATAAAAGTCTGTACTATTATTTTTCAGGCTATGGTCTTTGAAATTACTTGGTATGCATTAGAGAGCTGGACAATAACTAGGGATGATTGAAGGAGACGTCCTGCTTGGGAGGGTAGAGGGACAGCACAGGAGAGGAATACCCTTGGTGAGATGGATTGATTCAGTGACTGGGATAATGGGGGTAGGTGTGTCAGAGACAATGAGATTGGCATAGGAGAGAGAAGAGTTTAGGACTGTTGTATATAGGGTTGCTATGATTTGCAGGCAACTCAACGTCACATAACAACAACAATAACTAATTTTCAAGGAGGTCTTCAAGGGTTATTTTTCATCTGACTATTTTATAAAGCTCGAGGAGGTTAAATACCTTGAGTGGTCTCAGACCGCTTGTGGGTAAATAACATTAGAAATATACAAATCAGGCCTGTGGGAATCTGCAGAAACACATCTTTACACTACAGGGCAGCTGAAGAGATAAAGAGGTTCCTACTCTGTCTTCATGCTTGGAAGGGTGGAGGGACAGAGACAGAGAGGAAGAAAGACCATTGATGAAATGGATTGACTCTGTGACGGGATAATGAGGGTAGGTGTGTTAGAGACAGTAATAGAGCAAGTTTCAGGGCTATTGTTGCTATGAGTCGACAGCACATAATAACATAACATAACATAATGACAGCACATAACAACTCAACGGCACATAACAACAACTTTGTCTTCATTGTATTTTTCTATTCTTGTAGACTTTCTATTCTAATTGGACTAGACTACTATAATTCAACTCTCTACCTTCAAATATTTCCTTTCCTTTTCCTTCTAGATTTTTCTTCACTTTGTCTCTGCTCGACTATTTTGTGTAGTGTCTCCTTCATGGATGCTAGTAGACCCTGTGGTGATTTTGTTTCCTCTATATCCTTATGTATATTTTTACTTAATGCCATTTATTTGCTACCAGATTTTGAAAACTAACAAAAACAACAGCAAGACATAATTCCTTCTTTCTTCTGTAAAATTATAGCCTCATTTTTTAATAGAGCCTCTGAATTTATTTTTTAATCTATAACTAAAGAAATGACATATGAACAGAGAACAAAACCTGTACAGACGTTTGGAATAATTATTGTTATGAGTTTCAAGTGAGTAGTAAAATAATTTTATCTAACATTTCAACACAATATCCTACTGTTTTTTGAAAAATGAAAATATTTATTACATATACATGGTGCACATGCACCCACATGTATGGCCTACTTTTAAGAAGTTGTGCTGCAATCCCAAAGACGAGGTTCATCTACCAGCAAGGGAGAAGGATGGGCAATCTATTCCTGTGTTATTGATTTACTGCTTCTGAAAACCCATTGAAACTGGAAAATCAACCACGAGTTGGTTCTACTCAATGGTACACAACAATAACAACATTGTTAAAGTTTTAAAGAAGGGGATAGTGATCAGAGTAAAACAATATTTTTTATGTGATAATTTTATTTCAGCAAAATATAAGTTCTACTCATAGGAGTTAGCCAGTGTTACATTTAATGACTGTGTTTCAAGCTTTCCAGTCGTTTTTCTATGCACTCTTCTTTATTTATGTTTTATCTCTTCATCTTTAAGTTTTAAATTTCACATTTAAATGTATTTAGATTCAATAAATAACCACCTGAATTCAGATGACCTAAGAACACTAAAATTCTTTATTCATTATTTTAATAAATTTTATACTATTTTGGTTAATTTTTATTTTCATTGATTCTACTTTCATAATTTCTGATGTCTTCTAGTTTTTTTTCTTAGCTTCATTTTCAAATGTATATTTGTTACTCTTTGTCTAAGTGTTTTTGCAAGAATATCAGTACTGAATACTGCTGTGGTCTCCTACTCCTCAGATTTGAAAGGCATCGATTATCTTTGTTGTTTATTCATAATTCAAATTTTGTTTTTGTGCCTTTTTTATGATAAGGAGTAGCTTATGCAGATTACATACTTTTACTTCTTTTGTAATTTTTTCAATTTTTT
>NW_006399919.1:1622313-1624052 GCF_000299155.1 Elephantulus edwardii | reverse complement strand
CCCAAGGACAGTCCCATTCTACAACAGTGGCATCATGTAATATTTGTCCTTTTGTGACTGGGATATTTCATTCAGCAGTTTGTGGTCTCTTGGAGATGAATGCAGAAATATTCCTTTTAATGTTCTTTTTTCTTTTCAAAAGGAGTAAAATACTTCATAACATTCTAAAATGTGTCTGAAACATCCAAATAAGCTTTTGGGTGATTTGCATTTTTGCTATATATTTATCCCATTTATCTATATAGAAAAGTATCTTAATTAGCAATAATATAACTTTATCTTACTAGTGTTCATAATTTAATTCCAGAATAAAATAAAGGCCTACTATGAATCCATGTGGTAAATCCCTGTTCTTTTAATAAAAATTATTCTTAAACCTATTCAATCTGTGTGCTGAGAAAATAATTTAAGAAACTGGATTCTGTGAAGAAAAATGTGGTATCAGTAGTTGAGGAAGATTAAACACAGCCAGCATTATGGAGATGATACAACTTTACTTGGAGAAAGTGAAGAAGACTTGAAATATTTACTGTAGAACAAAGACTACAGTCTGCAATAAGGATTATGTCTCTTCATTAAGAAAACAAAAATCTTCACCACTGGTAAAAGTCAACATTATGATAGGTGAAGAAAAGATAAAAGTAAACAATTTTATTTTGCTTGAGTCCACAATTAACCCATGGTTAACAGCTGTCAAAATAATCAAAAGAAATGTTGCCTAGAGAAAACCCTCTGTCAAGGACCTCTCTAAATTTCTGAAGAGCAAGGATATCTGATTAAAGACTAAGGTGTGAAATGTCAAGCCATAATATTTTCAATTGCATCTCATACATCTGAAAGTTGGACAATGAATAAGGAAGAACAAAAAACAAAAGATAAAAACTACCAAAACCTTTGAGTTGTGGTTTTGGCAAAGTATTGACTATTCCATGGATGATTTTAGGAGGAAACACTTTTGTTTTCAAAGGAAGTGCAATAGGAGTGTTCCTTAGAGACAAAGTTGGTAGAACTTCATCTAACTTATTTTGGATATATTTTTAGGAAGAATTAGTCCTTGGAAAAAGACACTATTCTGGAAAAGTTAAAAAGTTAGCGAAAGAGAAGAAGGTCCTCAGTGATATGGATTGACATAGTGAGTGTGACAGTGGGCTTCAGCATACTGGAGATTTGAAAATGGCATAGGATAGGGTAAGATTTCTATCTAGCTTCTCAGCTCAATAGCATCTAACAGAAACAACAACATTCTATAATCAAAGATAAAATAGAGAGAAGATAGAAATTAGCATTATCAAGAATAATAAAGTATTACTACAGACACAACAGATATTGACAGAATAATCAAGAAGTACATTTATATTCATACAATAGAATATAACGCAGCAGGCAGAAACAATGATTTTGTAACCTACTACCTAACTTCGGAGAGACTGGAAAGCCTTATGCTGAGTGAACTAACTCAGTCCCACAAGGACAAGTACTGTAAAAAAATTATCCTAAAAAAAAGAAGATGGAAGGAATATACTGAGTCATTGGACTGAAAGGAATTGGCAGATACAGGAGCATTTAATGAAATAGCATTTGAGCCAGAGCCTATGGTGATGAAGGCAGAAGTTCAAGCTGCTTTGAAGGAAATAGCAAAAAATAAGGCCCCCGGAATAGATGGTATACCAATTGACATATTTCAGCGAACAGATGCTGCTGTGGATGTGCTCACCAAGTTGTGCCAAAAATCTGGAGAA
>NW_006399919.1:1619166-1620734 GCF_000299155.1 Elephantulus edwardii | reverse complement strand
AAAAAAAAAAACCAAACAACTCCGTTTTTTGTTGTTTTTCTACTTTTATTAAACCATAAACTTATATTTCCACTATTATTTGAGGAGGTATCTCAAATGTTGTTGCTGTTGTTAAGTGCTGTCCAATGACTTACAGCCCATAGTGATCCTATGTACAATAGCCCTGAAACCTACTCTATCCTGTGCCAATCTCATCGTCTCTGACATACCCACCCCATTACCCTAGTCACTGAGTTTTGAAAACCCTATTGAGCACAGTGCTACTGTGACACAGAGGAAATTGCCATTAGTCAGAATCAACTCTCCAACAGTGAATGTTTTGCTGTTGTTCTTGGTAGGCACCTTTGAGTTGACAAGCACTCATAGTGACCGCAGAAACAACAGATCTGAACCTTATCCTATTGGACGCTATCATTACCATCTCCATCCTGTTCAAATCTACTGTTTTTGTCACTATCCATTTATCTCACGAAATAATCTTCCTCTTTCATTAAGTCTCTACTTTTCCCAAGGACTGGGCCCTCCCGACAATCACTACATCCTATGCCATTGGAACTATCACTGCTGTGTTGGCACCAAAATATGTTTGTTAATCAAAGTATGTGAGATGAAGTTTCAACATCCTTGCCTCTAAGGACCTCTCTCATTTCACTTCCTCCAAAACAGACTTGTTTGTCTTTTCTGACAGTCAAGGGCATAGCCAATACTCTCTTCCAACACTGTAATTCCAAGACCTCAGTTCTTCTTGAGTCTTATTAATTCACCAACTTTCAGATGCAAGAGAAGCAATTGAAAAATACTATGCCTTGAATCACATGTACCTTAGTCTTTAAACTGTCATCCTTGATCTTTAACATTTTAATGAGTTTCTTGACAGCAGATTTCCCCATTTTTTAAAAAAAAATTTATTTCTTGTGCGTGTACCATCAAATCAGATCTGACTGGTACAGGAGGGAAATTTTCCCTCCTTCTCTGGCAGAGCATCTGGTGGATTTGAATCATGTACCTCTGGGATTGCAGTGCAGCTTCTTGCCACTAGGCCACCAGAGCTCCCTAGATTTCACCATTGTAACACATCATATAGAAAACAATGCATTGAGGCAACTCTGTTATTTTGCTGGAATAACTTGACCTCCAGCCAAGTGTTCAGTGCCAATTTCAGAGAATATATTAAGACAATAATTTCAGAGGGTTCCTTTAGGTAATGGAGTTTTGAATCATATTTGTCTTTATAGCTTGACTAGAAAAAATTTTGAATAAAAATTATGCCTCACTTCTAGTTGTTGTGTCAAGTTGTCAAATGTGATAATGGTCACCCGTGGTGGACAGTGTTTGGTGGAGCTCCCCAATTAAAACAAGCTTGGAAGCAGGAGTGGCATCCACTTCTGAAATAGCTTGTCTCAGGAAACCCTATGAACCTGGAGAAAGGATGAAAGTTACACAACTGTTCAGGTCCTATGTTCAGAGGGTCGCTATGAGTTGCCTACGACTTGACAGCACTTAACAACAACAACAACAGCAGCAGCTGAGGGACTCCATTTTGTAACCAATATGTCATTTTAAAATAT
>NW_006399919.1:1611822-1613756 GCF_000299155.1 Elephantulus edwardii | reverse complement strand
GGCCCGGATTCGAATCTGAAATAAATTCCCTCTTGCCCTTGCATCGGTGTCGGCTCCTTGGTGACTTGGCGGGGGGAACTGGATTTGGGGCATAACACAGCAGCTAAACTTTTGAATAAAACTTATGCCTCATTTCTGGTTGTTGTGTCAAAGTTGGAACCAATCCATAACTGACTCTGTGGTGGGTTTTCAGAGTCAGTTAATCTCAAGGGAGGAGATTGCCCACTCTTTTCGCGTGGAGTGGCTGGTCGTCTTGAACTGCATGTCTTCAGGATTGCAGCACAGCTTCTTGCCACCAGAGCTCCCTTGACTTCTAGCACATGCCTTTGTATTGCTTATTTTTGTTTTAACTACAATACAAATTATTGACTCTAATCTTACCTTTCTAATTTTGTTTGGCTACTGCAAATTGTTAATTTTTTTAAACTTTTCCATTTATGTCCTGATACTATGTTAGAAAGTAATTATGTTTATAAAAGATTGAAAGAAAAATGGCCAAATGATAACTGTAATTTACTTTACCTATTTAGGTAGGTGGGCTTTTTATTGTTATTATGTGCCTGTGGCTCATAGTGACCCTATGCACAAGAGCTGTGAACCCTGCCCTATCCACAGCTAATCTCACCGACTCTGACACAGCTACCCCTATTAGGCCAGTTACTGTGTCACTCCATGTCATCAGGGATATTCCTCTCCCAAGCTTTTCCTCCACACTTTCCATTTTTCTATCTCTTTTTTGATAGGAAAAAGAAAACCCAGATTAAATGTTTTATTAAATCAGAATGAATATATTATTGTCATTATGTGCTGTGGAGTCAAATCTGACTTATACCAAACCCATGTCAACAGAACTAAATACTTTCTGATCCCGTGTCATTATTGTCACAATCTCTGCTGTGAGCCCATTCTTGCAATTGTGTCTTGTCTCTTTGAGGATCTCACTTTTTCTCTCTGATTGTAAGTTATATACATTAATAATTCTATATATTTCATTTGTGTGTATGTATGTCCTGCATATTAAATGTGCTCGGAAAATGTAGTGTTACCTACTATAGATATATGTTACTTACTTTCACTCCAAATTGCAAGATGAGGGTTGTGAGATGTTAGGGACTACTGTGTCTATAATCTCATCCCTCCTTTTCTCAGTGTTCTATTGGCAGAAACTTTGTTTATCTGTCCGCAAGAATTCTGTATTTTAATTTTTTTTTTTCATGTCAGAACATTAGCAATCTCTTATTCCCAGTCCTTACTTGGGCTGAGGGAGCTCTGGTGGCCTAGTGGTAAGAAGCTGTGCTACAAAGGCACATGGTTTGAACTCACCAGCTGTTCCATGGGAGAAGAATGAGTCACCCCTTTCTGAGAAGCTTACTCCCTCTGAAAACCCACTGGAGGGTCAGCTATGATTCAGTTCGAATTTGATGGTACCCTTAACAATAACAACAAGAAACAACAACAACAACAACCTGGGCTGAGTCAAATTTCATAATAGAAAAATTGAGTCCTCATTTACTGTAAGGCATTCTCAGAAACTTGTGAATGCAACTCTTTGCTAGTGTCTTGGTGCTCCATTCATGTCATTGCCAAGGGTCTACCTCTCAAGTCACTGCTTTTTTCTTTCTGTGCCTTTCTAATTCTCAGTAGGATTTTTCTTAATTTTTAAAAATTTATTTAGTTCTTTTTCTATCAATTTTAAAAATGTAATAAATATATGGGTGATGTCCTTGCTGTCATTCCACAACTGATCTGAGTCTTTGGTCATTAGGGTTCAATGTGTAAGATCTGAGATGGAAAGAATATACTGAGTCACTGTACGGAAAAGAATTGGCAGACTCAGAAGAATTTAATGAAACAACATATGAGCAAGAGCCTATGGTGATGAAGGAAGAAGTTCAAGCTGCTTTGAAGGAAATAGCAAAAAATAAGGCCCCAGG
>NW_006399919.1:1570693-1610012 GCF_000299155.1 Elephantulus edwardii | reverse complement strand
CTGGGGTAATTGGGATGGGTGTGTCAGAGGCAATGAGATTGGCACAGGATAGAGCACGGTTTAGGGCTGTTGTACATAGGGTCGCTATGAGTCGCAAACAACTCGACAGCACATAACAATAACAACAACAACAATTTGCAATGGATAAATCATACACTGTACCAAATCTCATCATTCAATATTCAGTTTTGTTTTTGTTACCAAGGCCATATTTTTCAACTACTAGTCCTTCTTTGTTTCCATATTTGGCATTCTAGTCACCGGTTAATTATCCAGTTATTAATGCATGTTGATACAGGTCTCACCAATTTCTGGTTGCAAAAGTTTGCAGAAATATTGATTTCCTCATCTTTGATTTTGTGGTTGGTATGTATATTTAAATAATGATTGCATTAATAGGATTTTATTCTAAGTGTATGGGTAGTTTCCTATTTATCCCAGGATTATATTTCGGGACAGATCTTGAATTATTCTTTTTGATGATGTGTGCCACACTATTTCAATTTGTCATTTTGGGCATAATAGATCGTAATTGCCTGATTCAAAATGGTTAACATTAGTCCCAATGAACTCACCAATGCCTTGAAGTTATGTGTTCCATTTGATTTTTGACAATTTCCAATTTTCCTAGATTCATACTTTGTAATTCCGCGTTCCAATTGTTAATGGCTGTTTGCAGCTCTGTCTTCTTACTTTGAGAATTTAACATATTCTAAAATCCAAGGATGCCAATTTAAAGATTAAAGTGAACCTTATCCAAGCCATAATATTTTCACTTGCTTTCTATGCACTTAAAAGTTTACAATGAATAAGGATAACCAAAGAATCAATACCTTTGAGTTGTGGTGTTGGTGAAGAACATAAAATGTATTATGGAATTCCAAAAGAACAAACAAATCTGACTTGAAAGAAGTGCAACCAGAGAGCTCTGTAGAGGCAAGATAGTGAAATTTTGTCTCATTTTGGCCATTTTTTAGAAGAAGCCAGTCCTTGGAGAGAAATATGCTGGGAAAGGTAGAGAGACAGTGAAAGAGAGGAAGACCCTCAGCAAGGTGATTGACACAGTGTAAAAACAACAAAGGTTGCCAGGGGACAGCCAGGATATATCTGATTTTTATCAGCCACACAAAGGGAAACAGTCCCTGTCAAAAACACCACCACAAAGCCAATTTACATGAGGTCAGACATGACCCCCACATGTTTCTACCTATCCCAATACCAGTATTATTGCTGTACTAGACCCAGAATCCATTGAAATAGATCACAGACCACACAGAACCCTATTAGGGGAGATATAATTCAAGTTAGTAACAGAATACAATCAGTCAGGACAGCTTTTGAAATGTGCTCACAGGCACCACAGCATTCAGCCTTGTGGCTTTAGGCTCTTTGTCCTGCCAACTGTCGTTCTCCATCACAGTCCTCCAAAAAACTTGGGCAAAGGCTCTTGCTCTGGTTCAGCGGAATAACAGTCCCAAGGTCAACTCCCCCTCATGTCATATCTCTGGTTCCTGGCTGATGGCTGCTATGGTTGTGTTGCTTCTGTAGGCCTTGGGCTAGCTGGTGCAAGAATCTCTGGTTTTGATAGATGCACTACATTTACTTTCTTCTTTTTGCTGGTGGTGAGACTTTCCAATTCTTCTGCTGGATCCACTCAATTTAACAGTGAGACTAGCCAGCACCTTTTGCATAAGCCAACATACCTTATTCGCATATTTCCACCATCCACATGGCAAAGTCAAAGTCAATGGCTAGGACACCTATTTTGAACAATATTCTTAGCACTACAAACAGTGATTAACATAGTAGTGGCTTGAGCAGGACAGAGATCATGAGGATGTCACAGAATAGAGAAAGACTCAGATCTGCTTTACACAAGGTCACATGCAAGTTATAGCCTACTTGATGGTACCTAACAACAACAATAAATATTGTAGGGACATCTGTTTTACTAGGGCAAAAGAAAATGATATTCTTCCCCATATCATAAAATGTAAAAAAAAAAAAGAAAAGAAAATCCAGGTACTTAAAATATCTTAGGAGTTGCAGAGCTTATTGACAAATATTATGTTTAGTGGTGGGAAGGTATTTTTGAAACATAATTTGACAGATGAAGTTACCAAGGAAAGGATATTGTTGTGACAATGTGAAAATTGCAGTATGTGTTTTATTAAATAGTAAACGTATCAGTTTAGATACTGATGTTGAAGACAGAGTTTCAATAATGCTTTGACAAAATGTTAGAACGTTTAGTTTCAACTTATCTTACCTGAGATGACAGAGTAGAACTACCCTACATGGTTTCCAACACTGAAACCTTTATGAAAGCAAAGAGACTTATCTTTGTTTTTTTCTATGGCTGATGATTATTTAGTTGTTAATCAAAAAGACACAGTAGCTATATATACTTAATCCTGGTGCTGCTAAAACTTTTTCTAATATTTTTAGTTCTTTCAATAAATTAAAAAAAACACAACCAAACAACCCTCCTTGAGTGGAATTACACTTAAAAAATGTGACTGTGAAACTGAAAGAATAATATTTGAAAAGATTAGTAAAGATTTACAGCCTTAGAAACTCCTGTCCAGTAGGGTTCAATGAATTGGAAAAGATTTTTTTCCCCTGAGGATTAATAATTAAACCAAATTATTATAAGTGGTATAAAAAAGTTACTTTTTTGTTTTGTAAAGTTTCTATATAGTCATGATATTTGAACTAGGTGTAAATATCTTTGTATTTTCTTTTGAAATTATTATTCCACTTAATTTTTTAACTAATAGGCTGGAAGTATATAATTATACCAAAGAGTTGGAACAGACCCATAGCTGACCCTCCGGCAGGTTTTCATGGGAGGAGATTGCAGGTCCTTCTCCCGTCGAAGTATAATAGCTGGATGTAATGTCTTTCTTAGTAAGTAGTCACTTTTTTTTTCTGAGGCAAAATGACAACAGACAAAACAAGTGTTTATTAAAATTGATTTCATAATTATCGAGTTGGTTGGTATATATGGCAATGATGACGAATTGCGCGGCCAATGCAAAGGTATGCAGTTCAAATCCATCAGCTGCTCCACAGGAGAAGAGTGAGAATTCTTTGTGATTTACTGCCTCTGAAAACGCCCTGGAGAGCGAGCTATGGCTGGTTCTGACTCAATGGAACGCAGCAATGTTTCCAGATTCATTGTGATATTTACATTTTGCGATCAGACACTCTGTGGGAGAAAAGGTGTCTGATCTTCCGTGCTTTTCACATCTTCTGGAAATTTGCCAGAGGGTCCGCTATGAGACTGCTTCAACTTGATGGCAATGGATTTGAAGTTTGTTTTATTAAAATTTATATTAAGAAGACTAGTATTATTCCCATTTTATATAAGGAAACGGATATTCAGAGGAGTTTTATGACTTGATCATGACAGATAAATTCTGAAAATGGAATTCAAACAAATATTTTTGTTCTAAGTACTGTACCCCTTTCTGATTACAGTATTTCTGGATATTGATGGAAGGTCAGTACATAAAATTTTGTTTATTCTGGTTTTCATTTTTCAGCCATTGTACTTGTCTCATATCTATTGCCCTATCTACTCCATTTATATTTTTCCATTGTTAAAATGTTACCATTTGAAGATAGCTGATTTTTAAAATATTTTTATGATGCTGTCAATGTATTTTTAAAAATTTTTATTTCTATTTTTTTGCTTACAAAGTTCTTACACATTGTGTTTCTCACTATTCTTCATTCACATTGTGTTTCATTGAGTCATTCCCATGTGTTATGGTGCTGTGTTTTTTAAAAATAAAATTTTATTTTATACTGATTTACTTACGAAGTTTGTGTACATTGTTTTTCACTTTGGATCTTTCCCATTTTCCTTACCCCCCTTTCCTCCACCCATCAAATTGCGTGACCCTCTGATTACCACCCACATCGCCATCTTCACCTCTCTGCTAATGAACATAGTTTCTTGACTCCCTGCAACGGCAGTAGGCCGTGTGGAATAATAGCTAATGATGATAAATTCTTATACACCGTGTTCATGATCTTATAAAGAGAGAATATTCTTATTTCTCTTTTGTAGATGAGGAAACTGAGGCCCAGAGAAATCAACTAAACCGTCCATAGTTATCCAGAAACAATTATTTCATAATCCTCTATTTTTGTGTCCAATTTTGTTTATTTTTATATCGAGTAAAAATATGTAAGATTTATAAACTCAAATCAGTGTTTCCAGCATTTAATTTTTCCTCTAATAATATGATAAATATTGGTTTGCATCCAGATGCTGCTAGCTTTCCCAGTTGCTCCAGAGCCTCCAGTTTTAATTAAGAAAGTATTTTGAAAATTATTCTAGAGTTTAGATACATATACATAGGAAAAAAGAAATACTTTTCACTTTGAGAATGTGAGGAAAAACAAAATAGGTGCTGTTTCTTTTATTTGAGTCAGAAAATACAGTGTTGCACATTCTTTTTTTACCCCTACATTGTTGAGTGAAACCACTTTTCTTCAAAACGCTCCTTCTCTTTTATTACAAACTGTATGCATATAAAAAGGCTGTCTGTGAAATAGATTTCTGGTCATCTTTACAACATCATCAGACTTGGGTTATTTAGTGACACATTTTAGACGTCCACAGCAAAACTAATGCTTTTTGTCAACCAGCGATATGGAATAATTAATTGGGAACCGTCACTGGAGGAGGACCCATCACATTCTATGCTGGTTTGTAAAACAGGCCTGAGTGAAAGGGCTCTCAGCAGGCCTCGTCACGTTACCTGTAATTTTTCACGTGCGTGTAGTGCATCACTGGTGACATTCTGGCTTTCAGATCAGTCATCTCTTAGGACTTAAAATTGATATATCAGTCTCAGCATAAAATGCTATCATTCCCGTAGACCAACTGTTTACCGGAGTATAACTCCTCCTGTGTCTCATTTCATCACACTGTTCCACACACTGATGTTTCAATGTGAAATGAAGTTTTTTCATGCTGTGCTTCTGAGTAGAAAAAAGACAGAAGTACATGTATGATAAATGGTGAAGCTTCTGTGATAACCCTTGCAAAACAATACAGTGTCGAAGTATTATACTTGTTTTAATAATTCAATGCATAAATGTGGCTTACACTTTTTATAGCAAATACTATTTATGTGTCAGTGAGGAGAAGATCAATTATCTTTGCTGTGAATCACTTTATCTTTCCACTTACTCAGGAATTAGCAAAATACCACTGCTGTTGGACTGTCATGGTGAAATATCTGTGGAGTCCGCAGTATTAGTAAAAAGTACAATTATCACCAGCCTTTTCAATAGTATATATACTTACAGTTTTTTAAGAGGGGCAATATCTTTAATTTTTCATTAAACTGAATTATTTTCCTCTGTGTGGATCTTAAGACTAATCCATAGCTTTTAATAGCAACAATGTAATTTAGGGGAAAACCACTGGTTTATTTCCCTTCCTCTTATCTGACAGATACCTCAGTGTTTGAAGTCTATCCTTGGCCATTGTGTTTATTTTATTTAATTTGTATGTGAGTCTGAAGGTGGTCTGGCTGTGATACCAACCCCAGTGATTACTAGGGTTGATGTAAGTGATTTGGCTGACTGAGCAGAGGTCCGTATATTTCTTGCACAGCCCTAAAAACTGTGAATTGGCAGAGGTTGATGATCTCCCCAGGGAGACCAGAAACACTTATTTTTTTGGTCCAAATTGAAATTAATTTTTTCTTTTAACATGTGTAGATTTGGACTGATGGCTAAAGGTTTAAAAGACTGCTTTGCAATGAAAGCTATAACTGCTTAACCAAATCTGGGTTGAAATCACGTTTTTTCAGTTTGACCTCACCTGATAAATACACAGTGTTTTCACCAAGAAAATATTTTTTTTTCATCCCTTTACCCCTTTTTTCCCATCTGTTTTCACAAATCTGTGATATGTTCTGTTTTTACACTGCTATGGTGGAAATCATACTCAGCTGTCAGACCTAAATGGGCCCTAAACTGCTCCTAATAGTTGTATATTAAATTGTTGGCTGAAAGAGAACTAATGAGAGAGTCCAGTTAGTAGAAATACTAAAGGAAAGGTCAGAAAAATATTTTCCAACCGCTGTTTTTATGAAAATAATTTAACTTCCTTTTATACTAACTTTGTAAGTATACCAGTATAAAATAAAAACTGTATTAAAAAAAGAAAATAATTTAACCAATAAAGTGATCATTTCTGTCTTTCAGGTAGAGTCTTAAAAGCCAGAGTTAATTTATTGGTTTAATTATATTCTGCAGTGTGTATATTTGTGCCTAAGAAAGTAAACAAATCTGAAATTATTTGCATAACTGACCTTTTTATTTCAGGGATTAAAAAGATATTGAATGCAGTTCTCCTGCAGCTTGGGCATTCTGTTGGTACTATAAAATACATGGAAATCTGAAAGGAAACTCACCAGAAAACAACTTGTGCAGATAAAGAGAGATGTTTCTATTCAACCTTTGTATTATATTTGCTATAAACTAAGTAACCAAAGCTGACTTTATAAAGACATTGCATTTACTCCTCACTTACTATCTAATTATTTGATATTTCACATTGATGACAATAGTGTAATAGTATGTATCTATTACCTAATTATTTTACACATTAATAACTTATGTTTGCCAGTACTGAAGGAGGGGAGAGTAGACTAGAAAGACTAAGGTTATGCATCTACTTGGCAGGGCTGTGATTCTCAGTAGTCTGCAGTAGTTCTGTAATGCTGAAATTTGGCAGTTATGTGACAACATTACTCAGCTTAAACACAATGATATTATCTGGAAGTTATGGGATCATGTAATTATCCTCCCTTTTGTGATCAGATACGGTCATGCTCCATTTTTCATACAGTTTAAATTTTCATACGATACAGTCTTTTTTTTTGGAACCTAATTGTGTTGTTAGGTGAGGTGTGGATCCAAGACTAGTTTTAGGGTCCTTTTAATAATGTATATGTCAAGAATTATATATCTCCCTTGCCTTATATATATTATTTTAAGATTTTTTTTCAGCAGCTTTTTTGTTGTTTTATTTTTAAAAGTTCTTTTATACTGGTTTACTTACACAGTTTGTATGCTTTGTTTTGCACAACTTATATTTCACCTTTCCTTTACCCACTCCTCCTTCCACCTATCATATTGTGTGACCATATGATTAAGCCTCCTCACCCCATGTCCTTATCCATCCTCACCCTTCTGCTCCCCTCACCTTCCTTGGATCCTCATACACATTCTACAATAATGCTCTTTGTCCCTATGAGACTGCGTTAGTTCACTTAACATAATGCTCTCCAGTCCCTCCCAAGTTATGTAGTAATTACAAAATCATTGCTCCTGTGTGCTGCATAGTATTGCATTGTGTGAATGAACCATAATTTTTCAATCTATTCCATTACGCTTGGACATTTGGGATGTGTCCATGTTCTTGCAACGGTGAATAACGCTGCTGTGAACATTGTTGTGCAAGTCTCTGTTTGTACCTCAGTTCTCATTTTCTTAGGGTGTATTCCAAGCCATGGAATAGCTGGGTCACATGGAATTTCTAGGTCCAGCTTTTTGAAGAAGCAGTTATGTTTTTAATTCTAAAACCAAGAAATTGGTTTTATTATTTAATTCTCCTTGTGAGGGTTATTGAACTCTGATGGTGTGGTCTGTAGGGAGATGTAGTGCTAACCCTAACACTATTCCTCTCTCTTGGCTCCAATCTACCAGTTACTCCAAGTGACATAGGCAATATTATCCCATTCTGTTTCTTGTTGTTGTTGTTGTTAAGTGCCGTCGAGTCGTAGGCGACTCATAGAGACCCTATGAAGGAGAGTCCTCGATGCTTGGGTGCCTTTCTTCCTCTCTCCAGGTTCATAGGGTTTCCGGAGGCAAGCTATTAAGGAAGGGGATGCCACTCCTGCTTCCAAGCTTGTTTTCATCGGGGAGCTTCACCCCACCCTCTGTCCGCATTGGGTAACCAGCCATTAATGCATTTGACACAACAGTGTCACAGTGTTCAGTCTCACAGCAACCACAAGTGACTGCTGTATGGCAACTTGTACACCAGGGCCAGATGACCTAGAGGAATGTCTCTCCTCCAGAATCCAGAGACCAGATTCAGCTGGCATTAAATATCCCAAGACCCTAGGCTGGCTTGACCTTTCAGTGTCATAGTAGCCCGGCTCGCCCAATTGCTGGGAAACTCCCTGCCCCCAAGCCCCATTCATCTGGCAAGTCCGCTGTGCCAACCCCCTCGTGGGCCCCAAAAAACCACCATAGGTGCTCGGAGTCCTCAAACCTACCGCTCCTCCAGACCCCATTCTATTTACAGCTTTGTAAACCCAATGGAGTGTCAACTATAAGCTAGTTCCAACCCAACAATAGTGAGTTTGAGTTGTTTATTGTTTTGATTTCTTTTGAGTTTGTGAGAAGCTGTTAAACCATCATTGTTAAGCAACAGGATTTAAAAATAACCCTGGAAAAATTGAATTATATTTAGTACAACTCAAATAATTATAAAAAATAATTTATTGGTAGCTTAGGCAAGCTACAGGATTAGTAATGTAAGAAAAAGAAAATAAATAGCCTATCCTTCAACCTCAAGTTGCTTATAGAGGAACAGGAAATATTTATACGAGCAAATCTGACTAGTTAAAATCGAACAATACAGCTCTGAAAGATACCATTGGAAGAAGGTGAAGAAACAATAGTGAAATTTTTAAAGTCGGAGAACTATTCAGAATGTTTTTGTTGTGTGCTGTCGAGTCAGAACTGACTGGTGGCTGACTTTCCAGTGGGTTTTCAGAAGCAGTACATCAGGTAAGAGGGGATCATCTTTCTCCAGCAGAGCAACTAGTGGATTTGAACCATGTGTCTTTAGGTTGGCAGCACATTTCCTTACCACTAATCCACCAGAGCCCCCTTATCTTTGGGAGATGAAATTGTCCTTCCCCCACTGAGTGCCTGGTGGATTTGAATTTCATTTGGTAGTTCAACATGTAGCCTACTACACCACTACACGAGCAGGGCTTCTTCACAGGTTTTGAAAATGTAGATTTGGAGTGTGGGCTGGGTTGCCAGATAAAACTAAATACTCAGTTAATATGAAGGAACTCTCTTGGCCTAGTAGTAAGAAGCTGCACTACAATCCCCAAAGCATCCAGTTCAAATCCACCAACTGTTCTGCAGGAGAAGGATGGATAATCTCCCATGCATTTATTGCTTCTGTAAACTTGCTAGAGGGTCAGCTATGAATGGGTTCGACTTGAAAGCATACAGCAACAGCAGTTAAATATCATCTGTTTTTTAACCTGAACTTCAAATGTAACTGTAATTCCCTCTTTATTTACTAACACCGACATCTCCAGGCATGGAGTACATTCTAATCAGAGAAAAAAGTGCTTACAGGTGTAGAGAAGAAGAGTAAATATTTGGAAAACAATGAATGCTTAGGCAATTGAATTGCAAGTAGAGAAAAGTTTAGATTGGGTGAAATAATCACACTGGGTTAATCCTGCATAAAGAACCTTGTAGTGCAACAGTTAAGTACTAGACTAATAACCAAAGTTTGGTGGCTCAAAGCCACCTGGTGATTCTTTGGGAGAAAAGATGTGCTTCTGTAAGATGTTTACGATGTTCTGCTCTGTCTCTGGAGGACACTATAAATCAGAAGCCAATTAATGGCAACCACCACCCCCCTCACTCTGTGCCAATCGGGAGCAATCATGTTGAGACTTGGGACCTAGGGGACAGGTTTCTGAGATCATGATGTAGAGATTTTCGAAGGGAAAAGATACTGGATGCAAAGATACGCTTCTTAAATGCACTTCAGAATGTTATTGTTATTGTTGTGTACCGTTGAGTTGGAACCACTCCATAGCTGATGTTCTGGATGGTTTTCAGAGGTAATTGAACGGGAGGAGATTACCCATTCTTCTCTCGGGGAGCAGCTGGTGGATTTGAACCATGTGCCTTCGAGATGGCAGTGCAGCTTCCTAAATAATTATTATTTTTACTCTTGAGTTTAAGGGTTTCATTCTTGAGACTATGAAGGCATTAATAAAATTGTCATTGAATTACCTATAATTCATGGTGACTCTGTATGTATTAGTACCAGCGCAGAACTGCGTTTCAAACCTGATTTTTTGCCACGTCTATCTTCCGCAGTGCTTCTGGTTGACTTAAAACTTCCAGTCTTCCAGTCAACGGCCACATATTGTAAAAAATTGCACCACTCTAGGATGTAAAACTAAACAATTTGTATTAGAATACTGTGGAAGTCACAGGAAGGGATGATCATTAATTTACCTAGTAAAGTCAATTGTATCATGAGTTCACATAATTCTCCATTAAATCTTGAAAACCCCTGAGTTAGAGATAGAACAGAGAAAGGTCTTTGTCCAATGTGAGATAAAAGAAATTTAGATTCCCCACCCTAACATAGTGTCAACAAGCTACGAAGTCACCCCAAAGATATGTGGTTCTTGGCCACCATCTGCTCTGAGGGAGAAGGATGAGCAATTTCCTCCCATGTGGTACTCAACAAAAACAACCACCCAAATGGAAAATGATTGTTTGTTAATGTATGAATGCACCTGTATCAAGAAATTAAAAATATGCATGATGTTTGAGTTAGTAACTAAAATGTTTCATGAATTATTTGTATTGTATATAGTTTCAAATGCTCTCAGAAGTAGAGAAATAGTACAAGGAAATGGCATACTCTGCTTGTCCTACCTTATAATTAATTATTAATAATTGTGTGTTCTCCCCGCCCCCTCCTGTGCTTCAGCCCCAGTGTCGCTGGAAAGCCCTTCTAATTGTGTTTTATCGACTATGCAAAGGCATTTGAGTGTGTAGATCACAGTAAGTTGTGGCTAATATGAGAAGAATGGGAATCTCAGAGCACTTAATTGTGCCTATGCGAAAACTATATTTAGACCAGGAAGTTGTGGTTTGAATAGAGCAAGGGAACACTGCATGATTCAAAATCAAGAAAGGAGTGTGTCGGAAATGTATGCTTTCTCTACATCTTTTCAACCTATGTGTTGAACAGATAATTCAGGTGGCTGGACTTTATGAAGACGTATGTTGCATCAGATTTGGAGGAAGATTTTTAGAAAACCTGCGTTACGTAGATGCTTGTCAAAATTGAGAAGAACTTGAAAAGTTTGCTGCAGAAGGTCAAGGTCAAGGACTACGGTCTTCAATATGGATTGAAGCTCAACATCAAGAAAATAAAAATCCTCACCAGTAGGTCAGTAGGCAGCATCATGATAGTTGTAAAAAAGATTGAAGTTGTTAACATTTTCATCCTGTGCATGAGTGATTGAAAAACCAATGTATTTTGTAATCTTTCTCTCAAATCACAATTAAAAAAAAAATCTCAAACAAAGGACATCTGCCCAGCATGCCTGCTACTTTTGCTGGTGCCATATTCTGAACAGGATTCCTATCTGTGCTGAGTGTAGCTGCTGTTTCTGCCTGTCGGCAGTGTCTAATGCTTCTGCTGTATGATTGAAAACATGTATGTTCTTCATGAAACCCACTGCTATTCCAGCTTCCTGCTCAGCCCTGGCCTAGCTGAAGAACACTTTCTAGAAACGATTGGTGTTGGACTATCCACTTCTTCAACTACTATGAAATGTGACAAACATTTAAATGAATTTTAATTTTCCCTAATTTTAAATGTACCTCAGAACAATGTAATTGATAGAAAAATTGAAGAAAAAAATATACAAAGCATTCTATATCCAGCTAATTACTATTTTCATTTTGGTCTATTGTCTTCACACAAAGTCTCAATTTATCCCAGAATGTTCTTGATGTAAAATATTTTAACACACATCTTGCTAGAATAGATAAAAATATCCTGTGTTTTCCCTGATAGAGTCCAATGTACCACAAATTTTTTTAAAGTTCTGAAATAGAATGGAATGATATAAATACATATTATAATTTTTTTACTTGATACTGTTAATATAAAGTATTTCTTTTACATCAGTTCTTTGTTATTAAAAATAACATTGCCTTAAACAATTTCGAATGTACATCTTTGCATATCTTTCTGGTTTCTCCTAAATGAGCCTTTTGTGAAGGCATTGCTGAGTTAAAAAATGTAAGTTTAAAAGGGGAAGGAGAAAGAGGACAGAAGCCAAGGGGGTTGCGGAGGGGGGAAGTCTGGAGGTGGGAGGGTTTGGTGGGCAGATCAAGAAGGTAAAGGAGTTTGGAAAGATCCAGTTAGGACATAAAAAAGTAGGGTAATGGTGAGCATGGATCAATGATGACTAATCTTACAAAACACAGTATATGGGAGTGTAATGTGAAGCACAGTATAAATGGAGGAATAGATAAAACACAATGTTTATGACTTTTGTATACAAACCAATATAAAATAAAAAGAGAAGAAAACAAACAAAAAAGAAATATAAGATTAATGTTATTTAGGTAATTGTCTTAAAATTATGTTTCTAAATATAGTGGCAATTTTCACATGCTTATATAATTGCCCTCCAGTGTACTGAAGAGGAATGGTGTCACTCTGGAGACTAAGGTTCATATGATACAGGCTGTGATCTTTGCAATCACTTGTTATGCATCAGAGAGTGGACAATGACTAGGGAGGATAGAAGGAGAATCGATGCTTTGAGCTGTGGTGTTGAAGAGTATTGAATGTACCATGGACTGCCAAGGAAACAAACAGATTCATCCTGGAGAGGGTTAAACCAGGCTTCTCCTTGGAAGCAAGGATTCTGGGGCTTCGTCTGACATACTTTGGACATGTTGTAAGGAGGGACCGATGCTTGGGAGGGTGGAGGGACAGCTCAAGAGGGGAAGACCCTCTATGAGGTGGATTGATTTGGTGACTGGGGTAATTGGGATGGGTGTGTCAGAGGAAGTGCGATTGGCACAGGATAGAGCAGGGTTTAGGGCTGTTGTACAAAAGGTCGCTATGACTCAATGGCACATAACAACAACAACAACAACAACAACAACAACAACAATAACAACATATAATGGCCTATAACTGTGTGACCATTTCTTCGTCTTTGATAAGAAGATAGTAAAAGAAAGGCATTTAATTCTTAGCTGATATTTCTTTTTTAAAATTATGAATGCTTGAAATATACCATGTCATGGAACTAACCCATACCTTACCCTCCAACAGATTTTCAGAGGTGTAGTATTATGGAAGGAGATTATCTTTCGCCCATGAAGCAGCTAGCAGATTCAAACTGCTTCCCTTTGGGCTGCCAATGTAACTCCCTACCACTGTTGTTAAATGTCACTAGGACACAGCGACCCTATGAGCAATTGATCTGCACCCTGCCTTATCCTGTGCATTCCTCATCATCTCTGATATGTTTGATGCCATTGTTACAGTCACTGCATCAATTAATCTTGTTCAGAACCTTCCTCTTTTGCTGACCTTCCATCTTTCCAAGCATGATCCCCCCCTTTTTATTTCAAGGACTGGTCCCTCCAAATCACATGCTCAGAGTATGTAAGATGAAGTTTCACCATTCTTGCCTCTAAGGAACATCTCTAAGTTACACATTCTCCATATTATATGTACTCATTAATTTGGAAGCCCATAGGATATTCAGGACTCTTCTCCAACACCACACCTCAAAAGTATAATTTTTTTTCATCATCTTTATCTATTGTCCAACTTTCAGATTCATAGCAAGTAATGGAAAAGACCATGGTTTGAAGCAGGTGCACCTTAACTGGTGTCCTTGCTCTTTAGATATTTAGAGAGGTGCTTGACAGCAGCTTTTCCCAATGCAATACATCTTCTGACTTCTTGGCTTCTAGGACTAGGGGTATTGATTCCTAGGGGTCCAAGTAAAATGAAGGAGTAGAAAATTCCAATATTTCCATCTATTTGTTTGTGATATTGTTTATTGGCCCAATGGAGAAGATTTTTGTTTTATTGTTGTTGAGATGTAATTCATACTTGCTGGAGGTTGTGGTTTCTGATCTTCAGCAAGGGCCACATTCTTCTCACTTTCAGAAAGCAAGGTAACACTGTTTGCATAATGCAGTCTTCTTCCAATCCTATTTTACCTTCTTTTTCATAAAGTCCAGCTTCTCCAGTGGTTTTCACAGTACACAGATTAAACAGGTAAGGAAAGTATACAACCCTGACATACACTTCTCTTGATTTTAAACAATGTAGTGTTTCCTTCACACGCTGGACAACAGTTTCATAATCTGAAGGTATAGATTTCACTTAGTACAATTCTGGGATTCCCATTCTTCTCAGTGTTGGTTATAATTTGTTCTTATGCAGAGCCAAATGCCTTTGTAGTCATTGTTATGTGCATCAAGTTAACTATGACTCATAACAACTCGGTGAATCTACTCAGAATCTACTCATCTTGTTGAGGCTCTTCCTCTCTTCCATTGACCACCCACCTTTCCAAACATAATGTCCTTCTTCAAGAATTGGACCCTCCCAACAACTTGCTCAAAGTATGTGAGATGAAATCTCACCATCCTTAGCTCCAAGAAGAATCCTGCCTGCACTTTTTTGTAGTTGCATATTATTGAGCTAGTACTGACCCCTAGCTGACCCTCCAGCAAATGTTGAGAGGTTGGCAGTTAATCATATGGGAGTAAATTACCCATCTTTCTTCCATGGAGCAACTGGTAGATTTGAACCATCTATGTTTGGTTGCCAGGACGATTCCTTATCACGAGGCTACCAGAGCTCCCTTGTTTGCACCGTAGGCCATCTAAACGATAGACATTTGATTATCATTTATGGATTATCTATATTAGCCACATATTTAAAAAATATTTATTTAAGGGGATAGCACAAATGTAGTCCCCCAGTATCACAAAATATACAGTCAAGTTTTCCACCTTTGGGGAAATCACAGGGGTCAGTACATCCAGGGTGCAATGGATAAGCCTCACCCCGATGAAACTGCCGTGATGATCATGGTATCTTCCCTAGATGCATAATTTTATAATGTTTTTACTATTGGTTTATACTATTTTATAAGAAAATTTAATATATGAAGGATATTTTCACCTTGCCATTTATATGCAAATAGATTTTAATTTTAAGCATTTTATCTTGTTGTCGTTGTTGTTGATTGGTGTCGAGTCTAGCACAACTCATAGCCACTCTATGAACGAAAGATCTAATGCCTTTCCATAACTATCATCATTTCTCCAAGTTCATAGAGTTCATAGACGCATGTGGTTTAGAAAGTGGATGCCACTCCTGCTTCCAAACCTGTTTTACGTCCAGGAGCTCCACCAAACACTGTCCACATTGGGAAGCCATTCTGGTATTTGATACCCCAGTGGCACAAGGTTCAGAATCACAGCAACCCAGGTTACTTCATGTAGCACATTGACAAAGAGTGATGTAAAAAGTGGAAGAATGTCCCCCCAGATATAACGGCACTAGTTTCACTTAGAAGTGGTTAGTGTCATGAAGTAGAATGCAACTGAGAGTAAGTTTTGCACAAAAGATCTAAATTCTGTTCTATGACTAATATCATTTTTGTATAGAAACAAAGTTTACAGTCAAATCACTCATTCATTTACTACCACAAAATTTTTCCTGTTTAAGATGTTATCTAGTTATTTGACAAATGTTTTCATATTTTTATTATACTAGGTTATTTACAAAATTTGAATACATTATTTTCCAGAGAAGATTCTCCAAAATTTCCCTCACTCACCCCAACACATTGCACAACTTCAATAAAATATTTTACTGGTGGAGAATATTTTTGATAATTATCGAGGGTAATGATTTTCTTCAGAAAGAGAACATTCTGCACTCTTTTAGAAGGTTAACAAAACAGTTCTTTATTTCTAATTTTGTATCATGGAGGCTTTATAATTCTTTGTTTTTGTTGTTGTGTGTCATTGTGTCAGAATTGATCCATAGCTGAGTCTATGGTCGATTTTCAGGGGCAATTAATTGCACAGGAGGAGATAGTCCATCCATCTCCTGCCGAGTCCTTAATTTCTCTCTTATCATATATTAATGGGGTCAGTTCCCCTTTAGGAAGCCGGCTAGAAGTCAGATTCAACCAAGATCACCTTGTATCTGCTCTTTTTACAGTTGTATCTCAACATCAAGAAAACAAAGATTCTCATCACCAGGCCAATTTACAGCATCGTGATAGATGGAGAAGAGATTGAAGTTGTTAACAATTTCATCTTGCTCTGGTCCACAGTCAACACTCTTGGCATCAGCAGTCAGGGAATCAGACAAATGAAGGAAAGTCTGCTCTTGGGGATTTCTCTGAATGCTAAGGATCAGCAACGTCAGCCTGGATACTGAAGTCCACCTGATCCATGTCATGGTCTTCTCACTTACTTGTTCTGCATCAGAAAATTGGACACTGAGTAAGAATGACTGAAGAATTTATGGTTTTGTGTTGTGGCACAGAAGAAGAGTATTGAACATACCATGGACTGCAAAGAGAACAAACAAGTTTGTCCTGAAGAAGATAAAACCAGATTGCTCCTTGAAGGCAAGGATTTTGAAGCTTTGTCTCACATACTTTGGGCATGTTTCCAGGTGGGACTAGCTTACGGAGAAGAACATCAAGCTGGGGTGGATGGAGGGTCAGTGCAGGAGAGGAAGACCCTGGATGAGATAGATTGATGCAGTGACAGTGGCAGAGACAATGAAATTGGCTCAGAATAGGGCAGGGTTCAGAGCTATTGTTCTCAGGGTCTCTATGAGTCGTAGTTGATTCAGCAGCACTTAATGATGAAAACAACAACAATCCAGAAACCAAGGAACCCTGTTCATATACTGGATAAATGCTTGATATTAGCCTGAAGGCTGGAGATTTGAACCCACTAAGAGACTCTGTGGGAAGAAGTACTGGTGATTCCGTCATGTAATATTAATAATAGTGATAATACTGTACTGATTGCTCATTTCTCCTTCACCCAATGTTGAATGTGTCTATTACCTAGTGCTCACTAGCCTATGAAAAGAAATTAGAAAGCTATTTAGTCAACTGACTCAAACAGTTCTGTATTTGTTCCAGTTTAAAAAAAAATCTAACAGAATATAGCATTATCAAACCATGTTGTCATTATCACATGAAAGTAATAGCTTACTGATGTCTTAAAAATGGCTGTAAGTTTGAGTTGACCAGTGGCGTTGTGAGAGTAAGACTTCTTCCTGTGTGATGTATATGCTTGAAAAATCAGTGGAGGATCAAGTACGTGCCACTTCTGACTCTATGACAATGAGTAGTGAGTCAGTGAATATATGTTGAGCACAATGTGTAAGACAAATTGTGAGAAATGTATTTCCCACACAGTAGGTTACACAATGCACACATTTATCTGTCCCAATGTAAACAAGGATTCAGAAATAATATAAATGTATATTAGTGAAGGTGGATAAGAAGACACAAGGGGAGGGATGGGATGAGAGAAATCTTGTTTAGTTTGTAAAGCACATACCTTTGCTAAATGTTTTCAGCCAATTCAAGCCCACAGATTAGTCCAGTATTAGATGTGTTTTAAACATAATTTAGCCTAAATGCTGGCAATGAACTCAAAAGCTATTCGGAAGGTCAAACAGAACAAATGTATGGGTTGAACTGTCCCATGGACTGTAAGTTATTTACTTCTGCTTTAATCATACTTTGTGTTTTCCAGGGGAAAATGATATAAACTTTTTTGTAGGATTAGAATACAAGAAGAAAGCCAGTGTTTATGAATAGTAAGATCAGATATATAATAGATTTATCACAGTGAAAGAAATGGAATCCTAAAACAAACATGAAATTATATTAACAAGAGATTTGACTTACCATTCCTTTGAAGCCTGCATGTTTGAAATTCCCCCCCCCCTCAGATTTGTAAAAGGAAAATATGATGAATTGGGGAGAGGAATGAGGAAGGCTGGGTTGAGTACTGAGGAAGATCAGCACATTTATTGTGGTCATGGGACCCTGGGGTCTTCTCTCTGATGCCAGGGCTCTGAAAGAGAATTTTCCTAATAAATAAAAGACTTTGAAACAGACTCTTCTCCATGTGATCAACTCCGTAGGGTGTCTCTTGAAACAGGATGTGAACAACTGGAATTGAAATGGAGGGCCCTTAGAAGGGAAATGAAAAAGGGACCTGCCTGCCCATAAATCTGATATTCAGAATACCTGAGAGGGTACTTCAATAACTAAAGATCGTTCTTTTAAAGTAATTTATTGCACGGATTCTTTTAAAAATATAGGCAAGCTAGGAGAAAGGGGAGAAGAAAAACAACTCAAAGAAAAGCAGAGAATTTAGAGCCTGAACAGTGTGTATTTCAGAGAAGTACATGGGCACTCATCACACAGACGTGATTAATCGCTCCTCTTCAGAAGCAGTGTTACCCTTTCTTTCCGTATGTTTCTGTACTAGTAATATGGTCAGTTCAGGAACCTTGGTTCCTTTTGGAATTGAGCCCACTGAAAGATTAAACGATTAAAAACTGATACAGCAGGTTGTTTTCTATTTCTGGCTCCTCCTTGTTCTAAAAGGCATTATCTATTTTAAAAATATTTACTTTATCTCTACTCCAGAGAGAATTTTGCTAATCACAATCCACATTTCTTTTCCTCCTGACATACTTTCAAAGTGATTATTTTTAGTTTTATAAAACGCTTCTAAGAGATTCTTTAAAAATATACTTTACTGAAGGTGCAGATAATAAACTCCTTATAGAGGATATATTTTAAAAAATGTCTTTTATTTTGAAAAGATTGTTATTTGAGTGAAAATTGACAAAGTGTAGTGTTTTCTATTCAATCACCTGTATATATTATTCTTTAGATCTAATTAGAATATTCACAATGTAACTGCACTTTTCCCACTGCCGCCATACTTAAGTTCTCTTTGCCATTAGTCCTTCCATAATATCCCTTTCTTCCTTCAGGACATTATTCTTACACAAATCCTGCTCTTTTGGCCTTATGTATTTTTAGGGATGAGGAAGAAAAGTGTGCATCAGGTTTACATCATTTCTTCACACTTAATCTGTATGCTGAGGAAGTTCTTCAAGGAGCTAAGCTCTGGGAAGAATGTGGTATCAGGCTTGGAGGAAGACTTATCAATAACATTCCTTAGGTTGCAGATGATGCAACCTTACTTGCTGAAAGTGATGAGGACTTGAAACATTTGCTGCAGAAGATCAAAGAATATAGTCTTAAATATGGATTACATCTCCACATCAACAAAAGAAAAGAGTCTTTCCACTGGGCCAATAGGCAACTTCATAAAAGATGGAGAAAAGGTTGAAGCTGTCCGTGACTTCATCTTACATTGGTCAATATTACAAAACTCTTTTGTTGTTGTGTGCCATCAAGTTGGAATCTACTAATAGATGACATTCCTGGGTTTTTCAGAGGCAGTAAATTGCATTTGAGGAGATTGTCTATCCTTCTTGTGCAGAGCAGACAGTGGATTTGAATTGCATGTGTATGAGATTGCAGGACAGCTTCTTATTACTAGGCTCTCAGAGCTCTTGTAGTACTCCCATTTATGATGCCTCCCTTCCAGTCTTTCAAGCATGATGTCCCTCTCCAAGGAACAACCTCTCTGAGCAACATGCCTAGAGTATGTGTGATGAAGCTATAACTGTTCTTTGCCTATGAGGAAGATTCTGACTGACATTCTCCAAGACATATCTGTATGTTCTTTTGGCAGTCTGTGACTGTTCAGCACTCTTCTCCAATATCATAGTTCAAAGGAGTCAATTCTTCTGTCATTCTTATTCATTGTTCACTTCTCAGGTACATAGCAAGTGATGAAAAAGGCCATGGCCTAAATCAGTTTCACCTTAGTCCTCAAACTTACAGTATTGCTCCTTAATAATTTGAAGAGGACCTTAACTACAGACATTCCCAGTGCACTATGTTTCCTGATCTTTTGACTGCTGATACCAAGTATATTGTGGATCCAAGTAAGATGAAATGGTTCACAGTCTCAATCACTTCTCTGACTATAATGATATTGCTGATTGGTCCAGTGGTGAGGATTTTTGCTTTCTTAACATTGAGGTGCAATCTGTAATCAAGGCTTCAACGTTTAGCCTTCTGCAGCTAGTGCTTCAAGTCCTCCTCATTTTCAGCAAGTAAGAAAGATAGAGTCATCTGAATACTGAAGATTATTGAGGAG
This sequence comes from Elephantulus edwardii, assembly GCF_000299155.1. NCBI lineage: Eukaryota > Metazoa > Chordata > Mammalia > Macroscelidea > Macroscelididae > Elephantulus > Elephantulus edwardii. The sequence goes on along the minus strand of NW_006399919.1, from coordinate 1,589,843 downwards.
TCTTCCTCCAATCTTGATGCCACATTCTTCTTCATAGGCTCCAGCTTCCTGAATAATTTGTTTAGCATTCAGATTAAATAGGTATGGAGAAAGGATACAACACACCTTTCCTAATTTTAAACCATGCAACATTCCTTGTTCTTGATATAGGTTTTACATGAGCATAGTTCTGTGTTCTGGAATTCCCATTCTCAAGGTTAGCCATGATTTGTTATAATCCACACAGTCAAATGCTTTTTCATAGTCAGTAAAGCACAAACAGACTTTCTTCTGGTGTTCTCTGCTTTCATCCAGAATCCGTCTGATATCAGCAAAGATATCCCTTGTGCTACAGGCTTCTAAATCCAGCTTGATCTTTTTTCGGCAGTACTCTGTCAATGTACTGTTCTAGTCATTTTTGTAACATTGTCAGCAATATTTTGCTTGCATGTGATATTAATGATATTGTTTGATAATTTCCACATTCTACCATATCATCTTTCTTTGGAATTGAACAAATATGTATCTCTTCCAGTCAGTTGGCCTCTCAATTTGTCTAGCAAATTTTCAACATATGCTGGTGAGCATGTCCAGAGATGCATCTGTCATTTCAAACATGTCAATTGATATCTCATCAATTGATGAAGCCTTATTTGTTTCCAATGCTTTCAGTGCAGTTTGAACTTCTTAATTACCATTTATTCTTGATCATATGGAGTTTTTGGATATATTTCACTGTCAACCAATTATTTTTGTTATAGTAACTCTGTGTATTCCCTCCATCTTCTTTTGATGTTTCCTGGATCATTAGAGATTTTGCCCATAACATCCATAAATGTTGAAACTTGAGATTTGAACTTGTTTTTCAGTTCTTTCAGCTTGAGAAATGTTAAACAAGTTCTTCCCCTTTTATTTTTCAATTCTAGGTCTCTGCACTTTCTCTTATGATAGCTTGCTTTATCTTTTCATTTGTTCTAGGATGGCTTCTGTTTAGCTCTTTTATTTAAGCATCTTCGTTTTGACTTCTTGGCACTCTGGGCCATTTTCTGTGTCTCTCTGATAGTCCTTTTGTATTTTTCGGTCTCTTTTGTCTTGTGCTCTCTTTATGTCATCCTTCATGTCATGACACCCTTGATGTCATCCATAACTCATCCGGTCTTTGATCAGTGGGGTTCAATATTTCAGGCCTGTTCTTAAGATGATTTAAAATAGGTAGGATAAACTCAAAATCATATTTTGGTTCCTCATGGACTTATTTTCATTTTCTTCAGCTTTAAGTTGAACTTGCCCATGAGTAATTGATAGTCTGTTCCATAACTAGCACCTGGCTTGGTTTTGTTTGGTGACACCAAGTTTCTCTAATGACTTCTTTCACAGATCTAGTCAGTCTGATTCCTCTACAGTCCTTCTGGTGAAGTCCAAGTGTAAAGTCACTATTTGTGTTGTTTTGTTATTTTTTATTTTAGGTATTTTTAATGAATAAATCATTGAACCTGCAAAATTCAATCATTCTGCTTCTGACATCATTTCTGTCACCAAGTCCATACTTCCTAACTACCTTTCCTTCTTTATTGTTGGAAAGGAAGACCCTCAACCAGGTGAATTGACACAGCGCCTGTAGCAATGGGCTTGAGTGGGTCAGCGATGATGAGAATGGCACAGGATGGTACAAGTTTCAGACTTGTTTTCCATAGGGTTTCTATGTGTGGTACTTGACTTGATTACACTTAAGCAATAACAACTTCCAGTCTTTTGTATACTTTGCTGTAGGCCTCTGGCTCTGGCTCTAGAGTGGTGTTCCCACATTGGCTCTGTCTCTTGGTCTCAGAAAGCAGCTGCTCTCATCTGGATCTCTGTGTAGGAAACTGGTCCTTATGAACATGGGCTCAACTTTCTACTTCTTTCTTGTTTGTAGTGAGATACCTATTTTCTGCCTCCAAACTCACTCAGATTAAGTCTGTCAGAATTATAAAACTGATCAATCCCCTCTTTAGAGTCTCCACACCTTGTTTACATGTTCCTACCAAAAAAGTGTTATTCATAGTTCCACCTACCCAAGTGGAGAGAAAGAAAGCAATAAGTAGGCAAGTAATTTTGAAATATCAATCAACTGCACTGTGAGTGCCATTAAGTCACCTTCATCCTGTAGAGACTTTGTGCACAACAGAATGCAATCCTGCCTAACCCTGCACTATTCTTACATTCTCTGCTGGGATTTGACCCCATTGATATAGTCACCGTGCCAGGCCATCTTTTGGCAGATCTTCCTTTTCCAGTTTACCAAGCATGGTATCTTTCACTAGAAACTTTAGGATGACATGTTCAGAGTATGTAATTCTTACTTGTAAGGTGCAGCTTAGCTGAACAGAATCCAAAACAGAACTGATTGTTCTTTTGGCAGTCTACAGAGCACTTAATATATTTTTGCCAAAATCATAATTCAAAGGCATCAATTATTATTTGGTCTTCCTTATTCATTGTTCACCTGTCCTATGCATATAAAGCAATTAAGTATACCATGGTTTGTGTTAGGCACACTTAAGTTTTCAAATTGGCATCCTTACTCTTTAACATTTTAAGCCTGTGTTTGGCATCCAATTTGTCCAATGCAATACAGGCTTCATTTCTTGACTGCTGCTTCCAAGTGTGTTTATTGCAGACCCACATGGAATTCTTTGCAATTTCAATCTTTTCTCCATTTATTATTGTTAGATGTCATCAAGGTGACTACATCTCATAGCGACACTGTGAACAACAAATCTGAACCAGTCTCATTTTCTAGTCTCTGCTTGAGTCCACTGTTAGAGTCCCTGCATCAATTCACAAGATAAGCTACTCTGTTTATCATGGTATTGTTTATGGGTCCAATCAGAGATTTTTGTTTTCTTTCTCTTGAGAGGTAATCCATACTGAAGACGATAGTCTTTGAACTTCACTAGTAAATGTTTCAAGTATTCTTTGCTTTCTGGAAGCAAGGTTGCATCATCTGTATATTAAAGTTTGTTATTTTTTTCTTCAATCTGATGTTGTGTCTTAGATTATTTACTCAGAATATAGAATTAATATGATACAGTGGGAAAAAATACAATCTTGATGCACACCTTTCCTGAATTTAAGCTGTACAGTATCCTTTATTTCTGTGGTTTTTTAAAAAAATGAATGTACAGTTTCTATAAAAGCACAACAAGGTGTTCTGGAATTTCAATTCTTCTCAATATTACCCCCAATTTGTTATGACTCACACAGGAGAATGCTTCAAATAGTCAACAAAATGCAAGATGCAAGTAAGTGTCTTTCTAATATCCTCTGCGAAGAGCCGTCTGACAAAAGCAATTATTTCCCTTTTAGACCTCTTTTTAAAAAATTTATTTTATTAATTTTAATGGACATTTACAGAGATTTTGGCTTTCCACTCATTCATTGTTGCATTTTTATCCCTGCCCACTGCTCCTCCCGCCCCCCAGTTCACCCTTCTCTTTGAAGAGTAAAAGAAAAATTCCTTCATTGGTATACAGTCCTCCCCATATCCCCCTACCACCTAGCACACTCCACTATGCAACCTTCATTCTGGACTCTGTCATAAAACATAGACCTCTTTTTGTAATCCAAGCTTAAATTTCTAACAATTCTCTTTTAGTGTAAAGTGTCAGGTTTTGCTGAATTATCTTTAGAAGGACTTTACTTGTGAATAATATTAATAACATTGTTTGATAGTTCATTCATTGTATTGGATCACCTTTCTTTGTAATGAGCACAAATGTATATCTTATTCAATCAATTGGCCAAGTTCCAAATTTCTCAGCAAACGTGTGTGAGTATGCCTAATGCTACATCTGTTTACAGAAACGTCTCAATAGATTTTGGATCAATTGTTGGAGCTTTCTTTTTAACGAATGCCCTCAGTATAATGTGGAGTTAATCCTTCAATACCACTGGTTCTTGATCATGTGCTACTGTCTGAAATGGTTGACAATTGACCAATTTATTTAGATACGATTACTTAGTGCTTTATTCTTTGCATTGTCTTTTGATGTTTTGTTATTTCCTCTTTTTCCATGTTATTATTGTTGTTATGTGCTGTCAAGTCACCTGCGATTCATAGTGACCCTCTGTATAACAACTCTGAGCCCTGCCTTATCCTGAGGTTTTCTCCCTGTCTCTTACACACCTAATGCTATTACCCTAATTGCATTGTCCTGTCTCCTACACACCGAATCCCATTACCCTAATGTTGTGTCAATCCAGCTCATCCAGGGTCTTCCTCTCCTGTTGTCCCTCCACCCATCCAAGCATGATGTCATTCTGCCAGGACTGGTACGTCCTCAAAACATGCCCAAAGTATGTGAGATGGAGTTTCGCAGTCTTTGCCTAAAGGAGAAGTTTGGTTTTACCCTCTTTAGGACAGAGCTGTTTGTTCTCGTGACAGACCATAGTATTTCCAATACTTTTCTCCAGAACCGTGATTCAAAAGTATCAATTCTTCTTCTATCATCCTTAGTCATCATGTAGCTTTTGGATGCATAGCAAATAATTGTAAAGACCATGGTGGAGACTTTAGTCTCCAGAAAGACATTGTTGCTTTTCGGCGCTCTGGAGAAGTCCTTGACAGCAGATTTTCCTAATTCATCTTCTGATTTCCTGACTGCTGGTGCCGAGAGTGTTGATTGCGGAACCAACAAACTGAAATTGTTAACTATCTCAATCTCTTCTCCATCTATCACAATGCTGCCAAATGGCCCAGTGGTGAGAATCTTTGTTTGCTTGATATTCAACTTCAGCTCATATTGAAAACTGCAGTCCTTGACCCTCTGCAGCAAACACTTCAGGTCCTCCTCTGTTTCAGGTAGCAAAGATGTGTCACGTCTGTATAATGCAGGTTCTTGATGAGTCTTCCTCCAATTCTGGTGTCACATTCCTCAGAAAGTCGAGCCTCCAGGATGATCTGTTCGGCAAATAGATTGAAAGATAGGGAGATAAGATACATCCTTGAAGTGCACGTTTTCTGATTGTGAACCATGCAGTGTTTCCTTGCTCTGTTCTGATGACTGCTTCATGGTTCAAGTGTAGGTTTTTGCACGAGCACTGTTAAGTGGTCTGAGATGCTCATTCTTCTCAAGGTTTGGTCACAATTTTTTGTGATCCACACAGTTAAACGCCTTTGCATAGTCACTGAAACACGGACAGACATTCCTCTGTCTGGTACTTTCTGTGTTCAGCCAAGATCCATCTAACATTGGCTATGATGTCTCTAGTGCCACGATCTCTTCTAAACCCAGTTTGCACATCTGGCAGTTCTCTCTTGATGTACTCTTCTAGTTCCTTTGGGATAATCATCACCGGAATTTTGCCTGTGTGTGATACTAGTAATATTGTTTGATAATTTCCACACTCTGTCAGGTCACCTTATTTTGGGAAAGAAATAATTATGGATCTTTTCCAGTCAGTTGGCCAGGTAGTTGTTCTCCAGATTTCTTGGCACAACCTGGTGAGTATGCCCAGGGCTATATCTGTTTGTTGAAATATGTCAATTGCTATGCAGTCATTTCCTGGGGCCTTGTTTTTGCCAATTCTTTCAAAGCAACTTGAATTTCCTCCTTCATCACCATTGCCTCTTGATCATATGTTGTTTCATGAATGTGTCAGCCAACTCTTTTTGATGCAGTGACTTGATACACTCCTTCCATTTTCTTCTGATGCCTCTTGGGTCGTTCAGCATTCTGCCCACAGCATTCTTAAATATTGCAACTTCAGGTTTAAACTTCTTTTGCAATTTCTTCAGCTTAAGAAATGCTGAGTGAGTTTGGCTCTTTTGATTTTCTGACTCCAGCTGTTTGCACATTTCATTATAACACTTTGCTTTGTCTTCCTGCACTGCCCTTTGAAATCTGCTTAGCTCCTTAACTTCTTGATTTCTTCCCTTTGCTTTGGCGTCTCTGTGTTCGAATGCAATATCCATTCTCTTCTGACATCCATTTTGATCTTTTTTTTCTCCTCTGTCTTTGTAACAACCTTTTGCATTATTCATGAAAAAGATTCTTGATATTCTCCCACAGCTTATCTGGTGTTTGTTCACTAGTGTTTAAGGTCTTGAATCTGTTCCTGAAAGAGTTTTTAATAGAGTATTCATTGTTACAACGAAGGTTTCAATTAGGATTTCAGTTCTTTCAGTTCAATAAATGCTGAGTGTCTTCCTCCATTTTTTGATTTATAACTTTAGGTATTTGCACATTTCATTATAATGGTTTGCTTTGTCTTCTCAAGCTACCTTTTGAAAACTTCTTTTCAGCTCTTCAACTTCACTATTTCTTCTATTTTTCAATATGCCCAAAGATTTCATAGCCATCCCCTCACCTCAGTTTGACTGATAATCTCGAATTTTTCAATTATGTCTTTTCACATATTCAATAATTTTGATCTCTATGTGATTCATCCATTGAAGTTAATATGTATTGTCTTTATTTTTATTTTATTTTATTATTTTTGTGTGAGTGTACCATCAAATCAGATCTGACTGGTACAGGAGGAGATTGTCCCTCCTTCCCCGGCAGAACATCTGGTGGATTCGAACCGTGCACCTCTGGGATTGTAGTTTCAGCTCCTTGCTACTAGGCCACCAGAGCTCCCCTGTATTGTCTTTATTTTTAAATTTTAATTGTATCTTTAGTGAAAGTTTACAGAAAATTTAGATTTTCATTCACTCATTTTTTTATATTTTACCACTCTCCCTCCCTTTCTCCCTTCTCCAGTTCACTTTTTAAAAAATATTCATTCATTGTTGCACAGTTACCTCTCTTACCCCATCTTCTTTTCAAAGTACGTCTTATTCTAAGCTGTTATTGTACATATAACGCCTAATTATAAATCCCTTTTAAACATCTCTTTCCTTCATTTGTTCCAATGCAATATTCAATATCTGTCCAAGTTTATCCTAGTCTCCTCCTAACTCCCCATGCCAGTCTTGCTTTATAACAGTGGTGTGATGTAAATTTGTCCTTTTGTGACTGAGATATTTCATTTAGCATAATGTCCTTCAGAGTCATTCATGTTATGTAATGTTATATGAATTGACTGTTTTTCAATGCTGTGTACTATTTCAAGGTACCAATATAACATGATTTTTCTATCCATTCTTTTATTTTTTATGGGAACTTGGGTTGCTTCCATCTCTTTGCTATTGTAAATAATGCATCAATAAACATGGGTGTGCATATATATGTTTGAGTGGCAGTTCTGGTTTCTTTGGGGTATATTCCCATTAGTAGCATTGCTGGATCAAATGGTATTTCTATTTCCAGCTTTCTGAGGAAGTGCCAAACTCCTTTCCACTATGATGATTGTAGTATTTTACACTCTCACCAGGAGTGAATAAGGATTCCAGTTCTTCACAAGCATTTATTGTTTGCTGTTCTGTTAAACTTTGCTATTCTTGCTGGGGTGAGAGCATATCTCATTGTTGTTGTTATGTGCGGTAGAGTTACCTGAGACTCATACAACAGCCCTAAACCCTGCTCTATCCTGTGCCAATCTTGTTGTCTCCAACACACCTACCTCCATTGCCCCACTCACTGAATCAATCCGTCCCATCTAAGGTCTTCCTTTCCTGTGCTGTCCCTCCATTCTCTCAAGCATGACGTCTCTCTCCAAGGACTGCTCCCTTCTTGAAACATGTCCAAAGTATGTCAGATGAAGCTTCAGAATCCTTGCCTCCAAGAAGCAGTCTGGTTTAACCCTCTCCAGGATAAACCTGCACATTCTCTTAGTAGTCCATTGTATATCCAACACTCTTTCCAACACCACTGCTCAAAGACAGCAATGCTCCTTCTATCATCATACTTAATCATCGTCCATCTCTCTGATGCATAGCAAGTGATTGCAAAGAACATGGCCTGCATCAGGTGCACCTTAGTCTCCTGGCTTACATCTTTACCCCTCAGTACCTTGGAGAGGTCTCTGACAGCAGACTTTCTCATCGCAATACATCTTTTAGTTTCCTGGCTGCTGGTGCCAAGAATAGAGATTGTGGAGTCAAGCAAACTAAAGCTGTTTTATAATCTCAGTCTTTGCACACCATCCATCACAATGCTGACAATCGGCCCAGTGGTGAAAATCTTTGCTTTCTTGATATTGAGCTTCAATCCATAGTTGTTTTAATTTTAAAAAAATACATTTTCAATAAAGAAACTGTACATAACTCTATCATGCAATCTTTCACTTCATTTCTATTAAAAAAGCTCATATTTTCCAACCAATCCTTCTTTATTTTCAATATTTGCATTCCAATAACCACTAATTACCAACTCAACTTTATAGCATATTTCATAAATTTCAGGTTGTAGAAGCTGGTAGAAATCATTAATAATTTTATTATTTTGTATTGGTACTTGGATAAATTTGAATCATAGTTAGAATAAATAGTATTGTCTCCATATGGATTTTTTCTTATCATTGGCTGTATTATGCTTCAGGCTAGATCTTGAAATGTCGTTTTGGATAATAATGCATATGATGTCATTCTTATTTAATTTATTATTCCTGGCATAGTAGGCTATAAGATTGTCTGATTCAGAATGTCAATATTAGCCCATTTCAGCTCACTAATGTCTAGGATATAAATCTTAATGCATTCAATTTCATTTTGACAACTTCCAATTTTTCTATATCCATACTTAGTTAACTCAATGTTTTCATTATTAATAGATGTTTGCAGTTGCTTCTCTTAATTTTTAGTAGTGTCATTTTAGAACCATGCCATTATGATAGACTTAACTTTGAGAAGTCAATTTTGCTCAATTGTATTTTGACTGACTACAAAACCAGAAGATCTTATCTTACAGTATCATGTCAGACAGTATTCAGGAATGATTTATGAGGTTTTTCTCATGGCTCATTATTCAGAATGGATAGTAAGTTCTACTTCTTAGTCAGTCAGTCTTATTCGTGAAACTCTACTAAAATCTGTCCAAAGTGACTAAGCATTTTGGCATTTGAAATATCAGCTGTAAGCATCACAAAAACATACAAATCATCATAGTATGATGAATTGTATGATAGCAAGTGGCAGATGAGAAGCTTTGTTGGTAGGTGCCATTGAGTCAAGTACAATTCACAGAGACACTATGAAAACAGATGAAAATCCTCTCCTCTCCTCTCCTCTCCTCTCCTCTCCTCTCCTCTCCTGTGCCATCCTCACCATCTTGATACACTGAGCCCATCATAGCAGTCACCATCTTAATCTCTTTCAGTGGTGGTCTTCCTCTCCTTCTCTTTCCTTTTTTTCTGGAAAGACACTCCATCCATCCTTCCAGCACAATTTCCTTTTCTAAAGAATAGTTTCTCCTTGCAACATGTCTAAAGTATGAGAAAATAAGTTTTGCCATTCTTGCCTCCAAGAAACACCCTGGCTACACCTTTTTTTAAAAAAAGGAAAAAAAAATCATATTGGTTTGCTTAAAAATTTCATACACAGTGTGTTTCACACTATTCTTCATTCACGTTATGTTTCATGCACTCATTCCTGTTCAATATGTTTTATAAAATTAATCATCATTGGACTAGGCCCCCATTACTCTGTCATTTCAGGTTCCCTGCAGTTTTCCCCACTTTCTTTACCCTCTGGTCCTCCTCAATTGCAGCAGTGTTGTGTCATCTGCATAATGCAGATTGTTGATGAGTCATTCTCCAATCCTGATGCCACATTTCTCCTCAGAGAACCCAGCCTCCCAGATAATCTGTTCTGCAGAGAGATTGAAAAGAAAATTACTTGCAAGTTCCAGTTCAATATTACAAGCAGGACAATGAAGAGTGGTTAGGAAGGTAAGAATAAAAAAGATTAATTACTGGCAAAATTAGAAAGCATATTTATGTGAAAGCTATAACTTTAAGAAATTTGGAAAAAATATTATTTGGCCAAGTGACTGGAGGAGATTCATATTCATTTCCTTTTCAAAAAAAGGTGATGGAACTTAATGAGGAAATCATCAGACAATATCATTACTATTATATGGAGATAAAAGTCTTGCTGAAGCAAAATATCACTATCAGTGTGCCTTTCAGGAATTAAAGCTGGTTTCTGTAGAGGCTGTAACATGAGGAGGGATATCATTGTTGATGTCAAATGGATCTTGGCTGAAGGCAGAAAGTATAGTAAAAATGTTTACTTGTGTGGAAACTGGAATGGCATTTGACTATGTGAATAATAACAAATTATGGCTCACACTGAGAAGAATGGGAATCCCAAAATATTTATGCCCATGTGGATCCTACAGACAGACAAAGGGGCTCTTGCCCAAATAGAACAAGAAGCCACTGCATGACTTAAAATGAGGAAAGAAGTGCGTCAAAGTGGTAAGTTTTCTCCGTATGATTTCAGCTTGTATTCTGAAATTGGACTATATGAAGAAGAATGTGCCCTCAGGATTGGAGTAAAACTCATATACAACCTTTCTTTAAGAAAGTGAAGAGGGGGAAAGGGAAAAAAAGACTGTGAAGAAAATTTGAAGCATTTATTGCATAAGACCAAAGACTACAACCTTCAATATGGACTATGTTTCAACATCAAGGAAACAAAAAATTCTCACCTCTGGACCATTAGGCAACATTATGATAGATGAAAAAAAAAACCCAAACCACCTGAGGTTGTAAATTATTTCATTTTACTTGAATCTACCTTATACACTCTTGTTAAGAGTGGTCATGAAATTAAAAATTGTATTTCATTGGGAAAATACTCTGTCAAGGACTTCAGCAAAGTGTGAAGTAACAATGATATGTGTTTAAAGACTAAGGTGTGCCTCATCAAAGCCATGATATTTTCAATTGCTTTCTATAGATGACAGAAGAACACTCAGCACCTTTGAGTTGTGTTTCTGGAGAAGAGTATTGAACCTATTATGGAGTGACAGGAGAACAAACTGTACTGGAGAGGGTAGACTCAGTTTGTTTCTTGGAGGCAAGGATTTCAAAGCTCTCTCTCCCATACATTGGGCTTTGCCAGGAAGGACCAGTCTTTGGAAAGCAACATACAGTGACTATGAAAATGGGGGCAGTTGTGTCAGAAATGGTAAGCTTAGCTCAGTACGGAGTATATCTTCCAACGTGACTTTCCTAGACACTGTTTGACTTTGCCTTGTAGATGGATGGGAATATGTGAATAAGATATGCTAGCGATCGACAAGGGGACTGTTTAGCCTTGCTGTTAAATTGAGTGCACCCATCAGCAGAGAGAGAGAGAGAGAGAGAGAGAAAGAGAGAGGGATTTCCCCGACTGTAAGTGAAGAAGAGACAGGAAAAGAATAGGCCCTGCAATTCTTACAGCAGCACCCATAGCTGGAGCAGAGAATCAGAGAGACATGGCATGAGACGGAGCTGACCTGTACCTTCCCACAGACAGAATCAGAGCTAAGCTAAGAGCTTTTGTCCAAGTTTGTTGGACAATTTACCAGTGGGCGTGCAGGAAAAGCTAATATTGGCAAGACTTAGAATTTCGTAACACTTATCTAATGCTATATAGGGTTTAAAGCTAAGGTGTCTTTGTACACATTTCAGAAGCTGTCCTGTCTGTGTTCTCTTGCCAATCTAGATTATAAACTCTTTTACTTCCCCAGCATGGTTCTGTGTGGTGTGTGAGCTATTGCAAAGGATTTTGGACCCAGTAAAGTAGTAAAGTTGGTGTTGAGATGAGTAAGAAAAAGTAAGGGAGCATAGGGGACACGTCTGACCTTATGGGAGCTGGTTTTGTTATGATGCTGTTGACAGGGACAGTTCCCCTTTATGAAGCTGAAAAAGGTGAGATATGGCTGTCCCCATGCAGCTCGTTCTTTCTCTTTCTTTCCTTCTTTCTCTCTCTCTCTCTCTCTCTCTCTCTTTCTTTCTATTTTTTACTCTCTGGGTAGACCAAGGGTCAGAGATATTGTTAATAGGGTCGCTATGAGTCATAATCTTTGGCGCATAACAACAACAGTGCATTTGAAAGTTGTGCAATGAATAAGAATGAGAGATGAATCAATGTCCTTGGAGTATAGTGTTGGAGAAGAGTATTTAATGCACTGTGGACTGCCAAAAGTAGAAGTAAGTCTGTCTTAGAAGAAGCACAGATTGCTCCTTAGAGATGAAGATAGTGAAACTCCATCTCACACACTTTAGATATGTTGTTAGGAAAAATATATCATGCTGGGAAAGGTGGAGGTTCAGTGAGCGAGAAAGACACCCTTAATGAAGTGGAGTGTAACACTGGACTCAAGAGTGGAGCAAAATGGTAGCCACCATGTGCTCGGCATTAAAAGTCCCTTGCAATTTTTGACTGTTGGAAGAATTTGAAGAAGGTTAAAAAGAAGTAGGTGACGGCACAATTAACTGGGGTCTGGAAGGTGACGAAGACATGCCACAAAATGGAGCGGGATGATAATTGGGTCTCCAAGAACAATTTATGAAAACCAGATATACAGCCTTATAATGGAATGTGGCCATGAATATCCAGAAGCTCTCCCCTTTACAAGATTTATAACACAAATTTGATAAGAGTGGAGTTAATAGTTCTAATGGAGTGGTGGATCCATGAGCCACATCTGAGCTAGCAAAGTGGCGGAATTCCTATAGAATCAAAGTTATCCTGCAGAAGCCTCAGTACCTAGTGATGTTTAAAGAAAATACGAAGCTCCCTCAACTATTGGAAGAACAATGTTACAATTAATCAGAAAGAGAAGCCACAGCCTCTTTCTTCCTCTGTTTGATTTAAGTAGTCTTCACTTTCCACAGTATTCCATTTTCTAGATATGTCTTATACACCTCAAAAGTACTAGAAGGGAAGGTCCCATTCACAGACAATTTCTCTTAGGACACCATAAATGATACTAAATTTTGTCTATTTAAAATATCTAAGTTGTAGTCTATCAAATCATCCTGTCAAGAGTAACCACTGTTCACCTAGTTGAACTCATAGGATCAAGAAAGTATATTTAAATGGATTTCCCATTGTAAGCGGTGGGACACATCAAACTCAACTGTGAAAAGGAATTTCACACAATCAACTTGAGGCTGATGCATCACCTGGGGTCTCTGCCTTCTCTCCTTATCTCTCCCCTGCTTCCAGTCCTCTCTCCCTGCAACAGCCTTCCAACTCAGGGTGTTTAATTAGAACAGATGTGAAGGTTTTGGATCACAGCCTATGGTTTGGGGGTGTAAGGTGCATAAGTCTTAAGTGATGCTCCCATTCCAAGCCATCTTTTCCCACTCTCCTCCACTCCCACACCTGACCAAAACATAGATTGTAATCCATTCTGCTTCTTTCTGAAATTGGCCTTCGGTGCGGAATTCAGGGCTTTCCTCACATCTTCTATTCTCCCACAGGATCTTCTTCTTTTCTCCTCTGAGAACTCCTTCCTGCTCCATCACACTCTTCACTTCTTGTGACACTTTCTAGCTTTGTGCAGAAGCCATCAGGGAAGGCTGGAAAGAGCCTCTGAGCTCCTTCTCTTAGTTTTCTAACCACGTTAATTCCCCCCCCCCACCCCCACCGGCCTGGGGCATGAATACAAGGTCCTTAGCCCTGCCACCTTCTGCTATCAACAGATGATGCATCATTTTAGCTCAGGTTTTGATATAGTGGCAAGAACTGTCACCAGAGTTACTCAGACGTGTCAGCTTTCAAAACTTGGAGAAAAGCCACATGAAGACACTTATAAGCACAAACAGTCCCTCTGAATGTTCTCTTTTCCTATAACTGCCTTTTGCTTTTAAAAACAGAAGTTTTAAACAAACAGGGCTCTCATTCAGTCATCCTTGCAGTCCATTGAGTCTGATCTGAAGTCTGACAACTGGAGCAGAGCAAGAACCTGGAATCTGGTACACACTTTATTTTCGTGCTGCTGCTTCTCAAGATCCTCAGAAGAGATTCAGAAAGAATTCAGTGTTCAATGCAGATCCATCTTATCTAGGGGCGTTGTCTCTTGTGCTGTCCTCCACTCTTCTAAGCATGATGTCCCTTTCCAAGGACTGCCCAAAGTAGGTGAGACAGAGCTTCAAAATTCTTACCTCCAAGGAGCAGCCTTGTTTCACTCTCTTCACGACAGGCCTGTTTATTTTCTTAGAAGTCCAAGATATATTCAATATTCTTCTGGAACATTGCAACTCAAAAGCATCAAATCTTCTATCATCTTTAGCCATTGTCTAGCTCTCTGATGCATAGCAAGTAATTGAGAAGATTATGGCTTGGGCCGGCTGAACCTTAGTCTCTGGACTGACATCTTTGCTCTTCAGTACTCTGGAGTGGTCTCTGATAGCAGATTTTCCTAATGTGATTTGATTTTTTTATTTTCTGGCTGCTGGTACTAAGAATGTTGATTGTGGAGTCAAGCAATCTGAAGTTGTTAACAATATCAATCTCTTTACTGTCTATCATAATGCTGACAATTGGCCCACTGATTTTGTTTTCTTGATGGTGAACTTCAATCAATATTGAAGACTACATTCCTTGACCTCTGCAGCAAATGCCTCAGGACCTTTTCAGTTTTGGCAAGCAAGGTTGTGTCATCTGTGTAACACAGGATGCTGATGAGTCTTCCTCCAATCCTGAGGCCACATTCCTCCTCATAAAGTCTAGCCTCCTGGATAATCTGTTCTGCATGTAGATTGAAAAGGTATGGAGATAGGATGCATCCCTGTCATACATCTTTCCTGATTTTGAATCATGCAGTATTTCCTTACTCTGTTCTGATGACTGCCTCCTCGTCCAAGTATAGGTTTCACATAAGCGCAATAAAGTGTTCTGGGATTCCCATTCTTCTCAAGATTAGCCACAATTTGTTATGATTCTCAGTCAAACCCCCTTTGCATACTTAATAAAACATAGAAATTCATCTGATGCTCTCTACTTTCAGTTAAAATCCATCTAACATTACAATGTCCCTAGAACCAAGACTTCTTCTAAACACAGCCCATTGCTTCCCCAGCATCACAAGGCATGAGGGTTGCTGAACTGCCACAAGGATTCCTCCCTAATGCCTGGAGATTGCACCCCCTGGGCCAGTAGCACTAATGTTACAGGGGAGCAGAGAGATGTGGTGGAAATCCTGAGCCATCAAACCGGAGTTGCCTAGGGTAGGGGATCTGATGTGCCAGATGGGCAAGGAGAGGGGACTAAGGTGGATACTGGTAAGTCAGGGTCAGGGTGAGAATGTGACACATGCACCCAAGGGATGGTTCCTGGGACCAATCCTTGATCTGTTTCCTTCATTGTCTCATCAGCTCTTTTGGGTAAAATGATTATCTGTCAAATATTGCTCTAAAGCTGAGCACTTAAAGTAATACAGACCAGGGAGAAGAAATAGAACATCCACTTGCAAAATTATAGTCCTTCAAAAACCCTATGTGCAATGAGAAGACAAAGCAAGCTATTATAATAAAATATACAGAAGAGTTGGAGTTGGAAAACCAAAATGGACAAACTCCCTCAACATTTCTTAAGCTGAAGGAACTGAAGAACCAATTCAATCCTGAAGTTGCAATACTTAAGGATACTGTGGGCAGAATGTTGAATGATCCAAGATGATGAAAAAGTACAGAGTCAATATACCAAAAAAGAATTGGCTGATATAGAAGAATTTCATGAAACAACACATGATCATGAGGCAATGGTAATGAAAAAGGAAGTTCAAGTTGCTTTGAAGGAATTGCCAAAAATAAGGTCTCAGGAATTGACAGCATACTAATTGATGTATCTCAAGGAACAGATGCAGTCCTGCATGTGCTCATCAGGTTGTGCCAAGAAATCTGGAGGACCACCACCTGACCAACTGACTGAAAGAGATCCATATCTATTCCCATTTTTAAAAAATGAACCAATAGAGTGTGGAAATTATAGAATAATATCATTAGTATTACTTGCAAGCAAGATCTTCCTAAAGATTATCCAAAAATGAGTGGAAGAGCACATCAACAAAGAACTGCCAAATATGCAGGCTGTGTTTAGAAGAGGCCATAGCACTGGAGACAAAGGGAACAAAACATGGTCAAAAAATTAAGCACGGAGTGTGTCAGGACTGTATTCTATATTCATACCTATTCAGTCTGGATGCTGAGCAAATTATTTGAGAAGCTGAACTCTGAAGAAGAATGTGGCATCAAGATCAGAGCAAGACTTATAAAAAATCTGCATTATGCACATGACACAGTCTTCCTTGCTGAAAATGTGAAGGTCTTGAAGAACTTGTTGCTGAAGATCAAAGAATACAGCCTTCAATATGGATTGCATCTCAACGTCAAGAAAACAAAGATTCTTACCATTGGACTGATGAGCAACATTATGATAGTTAGAGAAAAGATTGAAACTGTCAACAATTTCATCTTACTTGGATCCACAATTATTACCTGTGGTACCAGTAGTCAGGAAATCAGGAAACATTGCACTAGGATAGTCTGCAGTTGGAGATTTCTCCAAATTGTTGAGCAGTAATATCAGTTTAAGGACTAAAGTGTGTCTGTTTCAGACCATGATCTTTCCAATTACTTACTATATATCTGAAAGCTGTACAATGAATAAAGATGAAAGAAGATGATTTGCTTTATTTGAGCTGTAGTGTTCAAGAAGAGCTCTGAACATCCTGCAGACTGCCAAAACAAAAACAAATATTTTTTGGGTCCTTTTTAGAGGCAAAGTTGATGGAGCTTCACCTCACATAATTTGGGCATGCTGTTAGGAAGGCTCTTCCTTGCAAAGGAGCATGATATCAGAAAGGCAGAGGGCTGAAGAAAGAGAGGAAGACCCTTGACTAGGTAGATATGGTGACTGATGCAATGGATTTTAGTATTGCAGGAAGTGTGAGGATAGCACAAGTTAGCAAAGAGATTAGATTTGTCTTCCATAAGGTCATACTATGGGTCTATGGGATGATGGTTCATACTTGATTTGATAGCTTCTAACAACAAGAAGAAGAAGGACAATGAAGCTTTAATATTATGCCCTTTTATTTGAGTTTTAACTAGTATATATGTTAAAAAAATATATATATAATTGTCTATTTATGTTGTTCATATTATATAGTCAGAAATGAACCATACAGGAATGATTAATTTTTTGAGAAATATAATATGTTATATAATTCAGCACTATGTATGAAAATTTTTTGATCCATTTTCCTAAGAGGAAATGCAATAGAGAATACTTGTTTAAAGGGAAAAATTGAACAACGGAGACAATGAGTAGATTCAGGAGCAATATGGCTTATATGATGTCAGCAGGAAGCTGATGAAGAAAAATGATCAAGAAAAAATTCATCAGAGTGGAGAAGTTCACAGAGAGTACAAATCAAACAAATCAGTCTAGTAATGACTCCAAATTAAGTTTTCCCTGGTTCTTACTAAGATGATCATACAATTAGTACAGTTTCCTTAATAAAGTTGGCAATGACAGAAAAATGGCCAATATATTCCACAAAAGTTTAAAAAGAAAAAGAGGCTAAAATTATAGTCTATATGACTGATTAAAATTTGAAGTATATAGAGGTGAAAAGAAGTATTACTTATGGAAAGATAAGATGTAAAATAAAAATATGAAAAATTATTGTTTTATTATAGTAAAATGTATCTTTTAGTTCTATAATAAAATAATCATTAAAACTATAACTTAGGATAACTTGAATTTCAACAAAATACAAGCTGTGGTAACTTTACTTAATGTAACTAGAGAAACTTCACAGTAAATTCTTAAAAATATTTTTCCATTAATAAATGATTGAGTTTGAGGAAATATTATTTCCTTAAGGATAGGAAACTTTGAAATTTAGTAGTTGAAAACTACAAGTTATACATAATTGCAATGCATGAAGTAAATAATACACATAATAGAAAATTGGAAGTTGTAAAATATGAAATGAAACACATAAATCCAGTATCTTAGGTATTATTGAGTAGAACAGGAACATTATTGGTCACTTGAATCAGATAACCATATGGTCTACAATGCTAGGAATGACAAATTGAAGAGGAATTTTCACATTTATCATAAAAAAAATTTCAAGCTCTTTCCTGAAGTCAATGATAAGATACACATGGAAGGAAAATCTGTTAATAAGATTATTATTAAAATATACTCACTAACCCCAAAAGTCAAAGGTAAAGAAATTTAATACTTTCACCAATTCTATATTATGAAATTGAATGAACATGCAATCAAGAGATATTAAAGACACTTGTAATTGGAATGATAAATTTGGAAATGAAGGATTGTAAGTTAAAAAAAATATGGCTTTGGTGATACCTGATGAGGTCAGAAAAGTTATAGAATTTTGTTCTAGCAACAATACATTCATTGGAAATAACTTTCAAAAAACAATTTTAAAAAGCTCTACTACACATGGTCTTCTGCTTAAGGAATATATAGAAATAAAATAAATTGTATCAGTGTGAAGATGTAGAAAACTCAAAATCCTTGCTGTTGAGTTGGAATGGAATGATAGTTGACCTCAAGCAGGTTTCTGGAGGTTATAAATCAAACAATTGGAGATTAGCCATTTTTGTTCTGTAGCACAGCTGGTGGATTTGGACTCTAAAGAGCCACCAGCTTTGAGTCACAGAGCAGTTTTCTATGTGTTGCACTACCAGAGCTTCTGTGGAAACAGGCAGTAGAAAAGTTCAGCTAGTTGTTTGATAATCAACCACTCATATGAAAGTTCAAATGAAGGCTGGAGGAAATGAAAAAACAAAACCAAACCAAAACCAAACCAAAAAACCACCAAACAAAACCAAACCCACAAACCACAAACAAACTAACCAACCACAAAAATACACACACACAAAACACCAAAAAACCCACCGTACAAAAGCTGACATTTTACTTTGAGTATATGTCACCCACACGTAGAGCTCATCTCAAGAATATATATGATGTATTGAATCTTGGTGATGGAAGACCGAATGAGCTCTGAAATAGGGAGCAAGAATATCACACATGAAGAAAACAAAAGGTCATTAAAAAATACAGAGAAGAAAGAAATCTGCAACATAAGAAGAGCCTCTGAAACTTGCTCCTGAAAGTGGAGAAGTAAAATGAATAGAAGAAAAGATGACAAGAAATTTGAACATACTATCTCAAATGGCATCTAAAAAAGATAAAGTAAAAGAAAAGAAGAATCAGTAGTTGGAAAACATGGGCTTGGTGACAGAAATGAAGCTGGAGATA